>NC_052096.1:12001763-12306763 GCF_015852505.1 Tachyglossus aculeatus | reverse complement strand
CGCTTGGGAAGTACAAGTTGGCAACATATAGAGACAGTCCCTACCCAACAGTGGGCTCACAGTCAATCAATCAGTCATCAATCGTATTTATTGAGCAATTACTGTGTGTAGAGCACTGGACTAAGCGCTTGGGAAGTCCAAGTTGGCAACACATAGAGACGATCCCTGCCCAACAGTGGGCTCACAGTCAATCAATCAATCAATCGTATTTATTGAGCGCTGACTGTGTGCAGAGCACTGGACTAAGCACTTGGGAAGTCCAAGTTGGCAACATTTAGAGACGGTCCCTACCCAACAGTGGGCTCACAGTCAATCAATCAATCGATCGTATTTATTGAGCGCTGACTGTGTGCAGAGCACTGGACTAAGCGCTTGGGAAGTCCAAGTTGGCAACAGATAGAGACAGTCCCTACCCAACAGTGGGCTCACAGTCAATCAATCAATCAACAATCGTATTTATTGAGCGCTTACTGTGTGCAGAGCACTGGACTAAGCGCTTGGGAAGTCCAAGTTGGCAACACGTAGAGACGGTCCCTACCCAACAGTGGGCTCACAGTCTAAAAGGGGGAGACAGAGAGAAAAACCAAACTTATTAACAAAATAAAATAAATAGAATAGATATGTACAAGTAAAATAAATAGAGTAATAAATATGTACAAACATATATACATATATACAGGTGCTGTGGGGAAGGGAAGGAGGTAAGGCGAGGGAATGGAGGGGGGAAGGAGAGGGAGAGGAAGGAGGGGGATCAGTCTGGGAAGGCCTCCTGGAGGAGGTGCATATATGTATATATGTTTGTACATACTTATTACTCTATTTTACTTGTACATATCTATTCTATTTATTTTATTTTGTTAATACGTTTGGTTTTGTTCTCTGTCTCCCCCTTCTAGACTGTGAGCCCACTGTTGGGTAGGGACTGTCTCTATATGTTGCCAACTTGTACTTCCCAAGCGCTTAGTACAGTGCTCTGCACACAGTAAGCGCTCAGTAAATACGATTATTGATTGATTGATTGAGGTGAGCTCTCAGTAGGGCGTTGAAGACCCTACTAGACGTCTTTTAGACTGTGAGCCCACTCTTCTAGACTGTGAGCCTACTGTTGGGTAGGGATCATCTCTATATGTTGCCAACTTGCACTTCCCAAGCGCTTAGTACAGTGCTCTGCACACAGTAAGCGCTCAATGAATATGATTGATTGATTGATTGAAGGGCCCTACTTGTCAGCTTGCCACCTCTTGTCAGCTGTGTGACTTTGGACAAGTCACTTCACTTTTCTGTGCCTCAGTGACCTCATCTGTAAAATGGGGATGAAGACTGTGAGCCCCACATGGGACAACCTGATCACTTTGTATCCTCCCCCGAGCTTAGAACAGTGCTTGGCACATAGTAAGCCTTTAACAAATACCAACATTATTATTAATCAATCAATTGTATTTATTGAGTGCTTACTGTGTGCAGAGCACTGTACTAAGCGCTTGATTAGCTTGATTATTATTGTTATTATTATCTGTCAAATGGGGATTAAGGGTAGGAGCCCCACGTGGGACAACCTGATGACCTTGTAATCAATCAATCATATTTATTGAGCGCTTCCTGTGTGCAGAGCACTGTACTAAGCGCTTGGGAAGCTTGGGAAGCGCTTGTATCCCTCCCAGCCTTCGCACCTAGTAAGCGCTTAACAAATACCATCCTCATCTTGGAGGAGACGGGCCTTCGATAAGGCTGGGGGAGAGAGTGGTGGTCTGTGGGATTTTTAATGATAGCATTTATTAAGCGCTTACTATGTGCCGAGCACTGTTCTAAGCGCTGGGGAGGTTACAAGGTGATCAGGTTGTCCCACGGGGGGCTCACACTCTTAATCCCCATTTTACAGATGAGGGAACTGAGGCACCTTGGGGAGGGAGGGCGTTCCGGACCAGAGGCAGGACGGGGGTCAGGGGTCAGGGGTCAGGGGTCAGCGGCCACACACGTGTGATTGACAGCCCTCATCGGTCCACGTGTGAGTGACAGTTGGAGGGGGCGGGACCTGGGGAGGGGCAGGAGTCCTAGCCCCCCCCTTGGTCCGCGGCGGCGGACCAATGATAATAAATAATTATTATTTATTAATAAATATTAATTATTATTAATATATTAATAAGTAATTATTATTTATTACTGTAATAACAGAATGCAATGTAGTAATGTAATAATAAATGATTATTATTACAGTAAGCGCTGAGAAGCAGCGTGGCTTAGTGGAAAGAGCCCGGGTTTGGGAGTCAGAGGTCATGGGTTCTAATCCCAACCCCGCCACTTGTCAGCTGGGTGACCTTGGGCGAGTCCCTTCACTTCTCCGGGCCTCAGTTCCCTCATCTGGAAAATGGGGATAATAATAATAATAATAATTATGGATTTATTACGCACTTACTATGTGCAAAGCACTGTTCTAAGCACTGGGGACGTTACAAGGTGATCAGGTTGTCCCACGGGGGGGCTCACAGTCTTCATCCCCGTTTTACCGATGAGGGAACTGAGGCCCGGAGAAGTGAAGTGACTTGCCCAAAGTCACACAGCTGACAATTGGCGGAGCTGGGGTTTGAACCCATGACCTCTGACTCCAAAGCCCGGGATGAAGACTGTGAGCCCCGAGTGGGACAACCTGATCACCTTGTATCTACCCCAGCGCTCAGAACAGTGCTTTGCACCTAGTAAGCGCTTAACAAATACCAACATCATTATTAACATTATTATTATTATTACCTTGGATCTAACCTTGGATCTGCACACAGTAAGCGCTCAATCAATATGAATGAATGACTAACCCAGCACTCAGAACAGTGCTTTGCACCTAGTAAGCGCTTAACAAATACCAACATTATTATTAACATTATTATTATTATTACCTTGTATCTGCACCCAGTAAGCACTCAATCAATACGATTGAATGACTAACCCAGCGCTCAGAACAATGCTTTGCACCTAGTAAGCGCTTAACAAATACCAACATTATTATTAACATTATTATTATTATTACCTTGGATCTGCACCCAGTAAGCGCTCAATCAATATGACTGAATGACTAACCCAGCGCTCAGAACAGTGCTTTGCACATAGTAAGCGCTTAACAAATACCAACATTATTATTAACATGATTTTTATTATTACCTTGGATCTAACCTTGGATCTGCACCCAGTAAGCGCTCAATCAATACGACTGAATGACTAACCCAGTGCTCAGAACAGTGCTTTGCACCTAGTAAGCGCTTAACAAATACCAACATTATTATTAACGTGATTTTTATTATTACCTTGGATCTAACCTTGGATCTGCACCCAGTAAGCGCTCAATCAATACGACTGAATGACTAATCCAGTGCTCAGAACAGTGCTTTGCACCTAGTAAGCACTTAACAAATACCAACATTATTAACATTATTATTATTATTACCTTGAATCTAACCTTGGATCTGCACACAGTAAGCGCTCAGTGAATACGATTGAATGACTAACCCAGCGCTCAGAACAGTGATCGGCACATAGTAAGCGCTTAACAAATACCAACATTATTATTAACATTATTATTATTATTATTACCTTGGATCTGCACCCAGTAAGCGCTCAATCAATACGACTGAATAACTAACCCAGCGCTCAGAACAGTGCTTGGCACATAGTAAGCGCTTAACAAATACCAACATTATTATTAACATGATTTTTATTATTACCTTGGATCTAACCTTGGATCTGCACCCAGTAAGCGCTCAATCAATACGACTGAATGACTAACCCAGTGCTCAGAACAGTGCTTTGCACCTAGTAAGCGCTTAACAAATACCAACATTATTATTAACGTGATTTTTATTATTACCTTGGATCTAACCTTGGATCTGCACCCAGTAAGTGCTCAATCAATACGACTGAATGACTAACCCAGTGCTCAGAACAGTGCTTTGCACCTAGTAAGCGCTTAACAAATACCAACATTATTATTAACATTTTTATTATTATTACCTTGGATCTAACCTTGGATCTGCACCCAGTAAGCGATCAATCAATACAACTGAATGACTAACCCAGTGCTCAGAATAGTGTTTTGCACCTAGTAAGCGCTTAACAAATACCAACATTATTATTAACATTATTATTATTATTACCTTGGATCTGCACCCAGGAAGCGCTCAATCAATACGACTGAATGACTAACCCAGTGCTCAGAACGGTGCTTTGCACCTAGTAAGTGCTTAACAAATAATAATAATAATAATGATGGCATTTATTAAGCGCTTACTATGTGCCAAGCACTGTTCTAAGTGCTGGGGAGGATACAAGGTGATCAGGTTGTCCCACGGGGGGCTCACCGTCTTAATCCCCATTTTACAGATGAGGGAACTGAGGCCCAGAGAAGTTAAGTGACTTGCCCAAAGTCACACAGCTGACAATTGGTGGAGTCGGAATTTGAACCCATGACCTCCAACTCCAAAGCCCGGGCTATTTCCACTGAGCCACGCTGCTTCTCCTATACCAACATAATAATAATAACATAATAATACCAACATTATTATTGGTATTATAAGAGAAGCAGCGTGGCTCAGTGGAAAGAGCCCGGGCTTTGGAGTCAGAGGTCCTGGGTTTGAATCCCGACGCCACCACATGTCTGCTGTGTGATCTTGGGCAAGTCACTTCACTTCTCTGAGCCTCAGTTACCTCATCTGTAAAATGGGGATTAAGACTGTGAGCCCCACGTTGGACAACTTGATCACTTTGTATCCCCCCCCCAGCGCTTAGAACAGTGCTCTGCGCACGGTAAGCGCTTAACTGAATGACTAACCCAGTGCTCAGACCAGTGCTCGGCACATAGCAAGCGCTTAGCAGATACCATCATCATCATCATCATCATCATTAACTTCTCTGAGCCTCAGTTACCTCATCTGTAAAACGGGGATTAAGACTGTGAGCCCCACAGGGGACAACTTGATCACTTTGTATCCCCCTCCCCAGCGCTTCGAACAGTGCTCTGCACACGGTAAGCACTTAACAAATGTTATCATTATTATTATTATTATTATTATCAATATTATTATTATTATTATTACCTTGGATCTAACCTTGGATCTGAACCCAGTAAGCGCTCAATCAATATGACTGAATGACTAACCCAGCGCTCAGAACAGTGCTCGGCACATAGCAAGCGCTTAACAGACTCCATCATCATCATCATTAACTTCTCAGAGCCTCAGTGACCTCATCTGTAAAATGGGGATTAAGACTGTGAGCCAGAAGTGGGACAACTTGATCACTTTGTATCCCCCCCCAGCGCTTCGAACAGTGCTCTGCACACAGTAAGCGCTTAACAAATGTTATCATTATTATTATTATTATTAACATTATTATTATTATTATTACCTTGGATCTAACCTCGGATCTGCACCCAGTAAGCGCTCAATCACTATGACTGAATGACTGAGCCAGTGCTCAGACCAGTGCTCGGCACATAGCAAGCGCTTAGCAGATACCATCATCATCATCATCATCATCATTAACTTCTCTGAGCCTCAGTTACCTCATCTGTAAAACGGGGATTAAGACTGTGAGCCCCACGGGGGACAACTTGATCACTTTGTATCCCCCTCCCCAGCGCTTAGAACAGTGCTCTGCACACGGTAAGCGCTTAACAAATGTTATCATTATTATTATTATTATTATTATTAACATTATTATTATTATTATTACCTTGGATCTAACCTCGGATCTGCACCCAGTAAGCGCTCAATCACTACGACTGAATGACTGACCCAGCGCTCAGACCAGTGCTCGGCACAGAGCAAGCGCTTAACAGATACTATCATTATTATTATTATTATTATTATTATTATTATTATTATATTAATATAATAATAATAATATAATCATCATTATTATTATTAACAAATGCCATTATTATTATTTCCCCTCCTCCCCGCAGCGACCCCCACCCACAACCTGCACTGGAAGTGTTTGAAGATGAAAGTCTTCGTCTGTTGTGCGTCCAGTGAGTATGATGCGAACGCCCCCACCCATGGAGGGTCTCCTGGGGGGGGGGAGGAGGAAGAGGAGGAGGAAAAGTGGGGGGACCAGGGGAGGGATTTGGGGGGTCTCCCACCCTCCTCCTTCCAACCCCCGGAGCTGGGGGGGAGATGGATGGGCCTGACCCTGCGCCCCCCTCACAGCATCGCACTCCGGGGAGCGACCCCTGCCCACCCTTCCCCAGTTGACCCTGGGCCCCAAAGTGCGGATCGACGTGTTAGGTGAGTTTTGGGGGTGCGCCCCTTCCCCCTCACATCCCCCCCACCTTGCCCCCAGCGGCCTCCCGGGACCCTGGCCCTCCTCCCCGGTGACCTTTGACCCCGGCCCCCTCCTGTCCGTGCCCCCCGCCCCCCGCCCCGCGGGTTTTTCCGCAGATCACTTCGACCGTGGGAAGGCGGAACCTCCGCGCGTGGAGAAGAGCGTGAGTGGGACCAGTCCCCGGAGAGAGGACCTGCCCCTGGCCGTGGCCCTGGCCTTCCTCCTCCTCTCCCTCCTGGCCTCCTAGCTGCACTCCGGACGCCTGGGTCCCATCCCTCCACCTCCCCCGGCCGGGACTGGGGTCATCCCGGGGAGGGGGCGGGGGGCGTCCGCCTGGGACCCCCCCTTTCCCCTTCCCCCCCCACGGTTTACAGCAATAAGCACGTCCTTGTCGCCCCCCCCACCCCAACCCGAGATGATGGTGATGGCATTTGTTAAGCGCTGACTCTGTGCCCGGCACTGTTCTAAGCGCTGGGGGAACTACAAGGTCATCAGGTTGTCCCCCGTGGGGCTCCCAGTCTTCATCCCCGTTTGACAGGTGAGGCCCAGAGAAGTGAAGTGACTTGCCCCAGGTCACCCAGCTGACAGTTGGCAGAGCCGGGATGATTATGTTGGGATTTCTTAAGCGCTTAGTCTGTGCCCGGAACTGTTCTAAGCGCTGGGGGAACTACAAGGTCATCAGGTTGTCCCCCGTGGGGCTCCCAGTCTTCATCCCCATTTGACAGGTGAGGCCCAGAGAAGCGAAGTGACCTGCCCCAGGTCACCCAGCTGACAGTTGGTAGAGCTGGGATGATCACATTGGGATTTATTAAGCGCTTACTCTGTGCCAGGCACTGTTCTAAGCGCTGGGGAGGATACAAGGTGATCGGGTCATCCCCCGTGGGGCTCCCAGTCTTCATCCCCGTTTGACAGGTGAGGGCCAGAGAAGTGAAGTGACTTGCCCCAGGTCACCCAGCTGACAGTTGGCAGAGCCGGGATGATCACGTTGGGATTTGCTAAGCGCTTATTCTGTGCCAGGCACTGTTCTAAGCGCTGGGGGAACTACAAGGTCATCAGGTTGTCCCCCGTGGGGCTCCCAGTCTTCATCCCCGTTTGACAGGTGAGGCCCAGAGAAGCGAAGTGACTTGCCCCAGGTCACCCAGCTGACAGTTGGCAGAGCCGGGATGATCATGTTGGGATTTGTTAAGCGCTTCGTCTGTGCCAGGCACTGTTCTAAGCGCTGGGGAGGATACAAGGTGATTGGGTCGTCCCCCGTGGGGCTCACAGTCTTCATCCCCATTTGACAGGTGAGGCCCAGAGAAGTGAAGTGACTTGCCCCAGGTCACCCAGCTGACAGTTGGCAGAGCCGGGATGATCACGTTGGGATTTGTTAAGCGCTTACTCTGTGCCAGGCACTGTTCTAAGCACTGGGGGAACTACAATGTCATCAGGTTGTCCCCCGTGGGGCTCCTAGTCTTCATCCTCATTTGACAGGTGAGGCCCAGAAAAGTGAAGTGACTTGCCCCAAGTCACCCAGCTGACAGTTGGCAGAGCCGGGATGATCACGTTGGGATTTGTTAAGCGCTTACGCTGTGCCAGGCACTGTTCGAAGCGCTGGAGGAACTACAAGGTCATCAGGTTGTCCCCCGTGGGGCTCCCAGTCTTCATCCCCATTTGACAGGTGAGGCCCAGAGAAGCGAAGTGACTTGCCCCAGGTCACCCAGCCGACAGTTGGCAGAGCCGGGATGATCATGTTGGGATTTGTTAAGCGCTTACTCTGTGCCCGGCACTGTTCTAAGCGCTGGGGGAACTACAAGGTCATCAGGTTGTCCCCCGTGGGGCTCCCAGTCTTCATCTCCATTTGACAGGTGAGGCCCAGAGAAGTGAAGTGACTTGCCCCAGGTCACCCAGCCGACAGTTGGCAGAGCCGGGATGATCACGTTGGGATTTGTTAAGCGCTTATCTGTGCCAGGCACTGTTCTAAGCGCTGGGGAGGATACAAGGTGATCGGGTTGTCCCTCATGGGGCTCCCAGTCTTCATCCCCATTTGACAGGTGAGGCCCAGAGAAGCGAAGTGACTTGCCCCAGGTCACCCAGCCGACAGTTGGCAGAGCCGGGATGATCACGTTGGGATTTGCTAAGCGCTTATTCTGTGCCAGGCACTGTTCTAAGCGCTGGGGAGGATACAAGGTGATCGGGTTGTCCCTCATGGGGCTCCCAGTCTTCATCCCCATTTGACAGATGAGGCCCAGAGAAGCGAAGTGACTTGCCCCAAGTCAGCACTTAGAACCGCGCTTGGCACATAGTAAGCGCTTAACAAATACCATCATCGGGTTTACATCGTGGGGGGGGGCGTGGGGGTGGGGGGCAGTGGCTAGATCTTTCTTTCTATATATATATATAATGTACAGATGGACAGGATCCCCTCCCCAGTCCTCCCTCCCCAGATTCCCCCCCCTGGACCCCCAAACCCCCGACCCCCGGATCCCCCGGCCCCCGTTCTGTCTTCCGTGAAGACGCGATCTATGCAACGCACAGACACTTTTGGAGACGAGAGAACAACCCTCCCCCGGAACCGGGACCCCGGACCCCCTGGACCTTCCCTCCCAACTGGACCCCCCACCTCCCCAGCCCACCTGCCCTTTTTCAAGTGCTTTGGCTGTGACTTTCATACTCTGCTCTTAGTCTAAAAAAAATAAAAGCCGGGAAAAGCCGGTGGGGATCTGTGAGTCTGTGGGGGTTCAGGATATTATCGTTTTTGGGGGGGGTCGAAGGGTTGAGGACCCGTGCGTGGGCCTGGGGGTGATGGGGGGGGACGGCTTGTGGGAGGGTGTCCGGGTGTTAACAAGAATAATAATAATAATAATAATGTTGGTATTTGTAAAGCGCTTCCTATGTGCCAAGCGCATACAAGGTAATCAATCAATCAATCAATCGTATTTATTGAGCGCTTACTCAATAAAGCGCTTGGGAAGTACAAGTTGGCAACATATAGAGACAGTCCCTACCCAACAGTGGGCTCACAGTCTAAAAGAGTGGGCTCATGATGATGATGGCATTTGTTAAGCGCTTACTATGTGCTAAGCACTCTTCTAAGTGCTGGGGGGGATACCAGGTGGTTCATTCATTCATTCAGTCGTATTTATTGAGCGCTTACTGTGTGCAGAGCACCGGACTAAGCGCTTGGGAAGTCCAAGTCGGCAACATCTAGGGACGGTCCCTACCCGACAGCGGGCTCACAGGCTAGAAGGGGGAGACGTAGAACAGAACAAAACATATTAACAAAATGAAATAAATAGAATAAACATGTACAAATAAAATAAATATTTTATTAAGGTGTTCAGATTGTCCCCCGTGGGGCTCACAGTCTTCATCCCCATTTTACAGATGTCGGAACTGAGGCCCAGAGAAGTGAAATGACTTGACCAAAGCCACCCAGCTGATGAGTGGCAGAGCCCGGATTCATTCATTCATTCATTCGTATTTATTGAGCGCTTACTGTGTGCAGAGCACTGTACTAAGCGCTTGGGAAGTACAAGTTGGCAACATATAGAGACGGCCCCTACCCAACAGTGGGCTCACAGTCTAGAAGGGGGCAGATTTGAACCCATGACCTCTGACTCTCAAGCTCAAGCTCTTTCCATTGAGTCACGCTGCTTCTCTGGACCAGGCTGCTTCTCTAATCAAGGTTGCCCCACTTGGGGCTCACAGTCTTCATCCCCATTTTACAGATGAGGAAGCTGAGGCCCGGAGAAGTGAAGTGACTTGCCCAAAGTCACCCAGCTGACAAATGGCAGTGCCGGGATTAGAACCCATGACCTCTGACTCCCAACCCCGGGCTCTTTTTTTTTAAATGGCATTTATTAAGCGCTTAGTATGTGCAAAGCACTGTTCTAAGCGCTGGGGGGATACAGGGTGATCAGGTTGTCCCCCGTGGGGCTCCCAGTCTTCATCCCCATTTGACAGATGAGGGAACTGAGGCCCAGAGAAGTGAAGTGACTTGCCCAAAGTCACACAGCTGACAAGCAACGGAGCCGGGATTAGAACCCATGACCTCTGACTTCCAACCCCGGGCTCTTTCCACTGAGCCACGCTGTTTCCCCCCAGGTGGCAGATCTTCACCACCCGGACGCAAATCAGTACCATGTACTGAGCGCTTATAATGATAATAATAAAGATGGTATTTGTTAAGCGCTTACTATGTGCCAAGCACTGTTCTAAGCACTGGGGGAGATACGAAGTAATCAGGTTGTCCCACGTAGGGCTCATGTTTAAAGGTCCAGACCATTCATTCCTTCAATCGTATTTATTGAGCGCTTACTATGTTGCGGGGCAGTGGACTAATCGCTTGGGAGAGGACAATCCAACAATACACTGACGCATTCCCTGCCCAAGGCCGGTTTATTTGTTCATCCGTTCAATCGTATTGATTGAGCGCTTACTGTGTACAGAGCACTGTACTGAGCGCTTGGGAGAGGACAATATGACAAGAAACATGCACATTCCCTGCCCACAAGGAGCTAACAGTTTAGAGGACCACGTGTTTAGCACCAGACTGTCCCCTTTGTAATAATTGGGGTATTTGTTAAGTGCTCATAAGGTGCACTGTACTAAGTGCTGGGGGTTATTATCATTATTGAGCGCTTACTATGTGCCGAGCCCTGTCCTCAGCACTCGGGAGAGTACAATAAAACAACACCCAGACCCATCCCCTGCCCATTATGAGCTTTACAATCTAATAATAATAATGATAATAATAATAATAATGATGGTATTTGTTAAGCGCTTACTATGTGCAAAGCACTGTTCTAATAATGATGGGGTTTGTTAAGCGCTTACTATGTGCCAAGCACTGTTCTAAGCGCTGGGGGAGACACAAGGTCATCAGGTTGATGATGATGGCATTTATTAAGCGCTTACTATGTGCCAAGCACTGTACTAAGTGCTGGGGGTTATTATCATTATTGAGCACTTACTATGTGCCGAGCCCTGTCCTCAGCACTCGGGAGAGTACAATAAAACAACACCCAAACCCATCCCCTGCCCATTATGAGCTTTACAATCTAATAATAATAATGAAAATAATAATAATAATGATGGTATTTGTTAAGCCCTTACTATATGCAAAGCACTGTTCTAATAATGATGGGGTTTGTTAAGCGCTTACTATGTGCCAAGCACTGTTCGAAGCGCTGGGGGAGACACAAGGTCATCAGGTTGATGATGATGGCGTTTATTAAGCGCCTACTATGTGCAAAGCACTGTTCTAAGCGCTGGGGAGGCTACAAGGTGATCAGGTTGTCCCCCCGGGGGGCTCACAGTCTTAATCCCCATTTTACAGACGGGGTCACTGAGGCACAGAGAAGTTAAGTGACTTGCTCAAAGTCACACAGCTGACAGTTGGCGGAGCCAGGATTCGAACCCATGACCTCTGACTCCCAAGCCCGGGCTCTTTCCACTGAGCCACGCTGCTTCTCTAATTTCTAATAATAATTTGACAGATGAGAGAACTGAGGCCCAGAGAAGTGAAGTACTTGCAAGGTGTTTTGTTGTCTGTCTCCCCCCTTCTAGACTGTGAGTCCGTTGTTGGGTAGGGACCGTCTCTATGTGTTGCCAACTTGGACTTCCCAAGCGCTTAGTACAGTGCTCTGCACACAGTAAGCCCTCAATAAATATGATTGAATGAATGAATGAATAAATACGATTGAATGGAAGTGGCGGAGCCGGAATTAGAACCCACGGACCTGTGACTCCCATTCATTCATTCATTCATTCAATCGTGTTTATTGAGCGCTTACAGTGTGCAGAGCACTGTACTAAGCGCTTGGGAAGTACAAGTTGGCAACATCTAGAGACGGTCCCTGCCCAACAACGGGCTCCCAAGCCAGGGCTCTTTCTACTAAAGCCACTAAATCTAGAGGGGGAGACACATGGCCTTCCCAGACTGAGCCCCCTCATTCCTCTCCCCATCCCCCCGACCTTACCTCCTTCCCCTCCCCACAGCACCTGTATATATGGATATATGTTTGTACGTATTTATTACTCTATTTATTGATTAATTTTACTTGTACATATTTACTCTATTTATTTTATTTAGTTAATATGTTTTGTTTTGTTGTCTGTCTCTCCCTTCTAGACTGTGAGCCCGCTGTCGGGTAGGGACCGTCTCTAGATGTTGCCAACTTGGACTTCCCAAGCGCTTAGTCCGGTGCTCTGCACACAGTAAGCGCTCAATAAATACGATTGAATGAATGAATGAATGTTGGGTAGGGACCATCTCTAGATGTTCCCAACTTGGACTTCCTAAGAGCTCAGTCCGGTGCTCTGCACACAGTAAGCGCTCAATAAATATGATTGAATGAATGAATGTTGGGTAGGGACCGTCTCTAGATGTTGCCAACTTGGACTTCCCAAGAGCTCAGTCCGGTGCTCTGCACACAGTAAGCGCTCAATAAATATGATTGAATGAATGAATGTTGGGTAGGGACCGTCTCTAGATGTTGCCAACTTGGACTTCCCAAGTGCTTAGCACAGTGCTCTGCACACAGTAAGCGCTCAATAAATATGAATGAATGAATGAATGTTGGGTAGGGACCGTCTCTAGCTGTTGCCCACTTGGACTTCCCAAGCGCTCAGTCCAGTGCTCTGCACGCAGGAAGCGCTCAATAAAGACGATTGAATGAATGAATGAATGAACACGGGGCTCCCGGCTTTAATCCCCATTTGAAAAGCTGGGGTGACCGAGGCCCAGGGAAGTCAAGTGACTTGTCCAGGGTCACGCAGCGAGCAAGCGGAGGAGCTAAGGGGAGAACCGAGGCCCGGGCTGCTTCTCCCTGGCCCTGGCAGGCAGGTAGGGAGGGGCTTGGGTGGTTTTGCCAATCTCCCACGCCCCCCCTTCTCCCTCCACCCCAACCCCCTGGGTGTGCCCAAGCACCTGGATGGAGGGGGGGTGGTTTCAGCACCCTCGGGAGACAAAGGAGCGATTGAGTCCGGGCCCTGGCACAGCCTCGCTGCGTGGCACCCTGCCCTCTGCCCCTGGACCCAGCCCTCAATCATCCCCCAGCGGGGCGAGACTGTTTATTTTTATGGCATTCGTTAGGCGCTCACTATATGCCGGCCACTGTACCAAGCGCTGGGGGAAAGAGCCACGATAATCACGCGGTGTCCCGGCTTCAACTCCCATTTTAAAGACGGGGGTAACCGAGGCCTAGTGACTTACCCAAGGTCACACGGTGGACAAGGGGCAGGGCCGGGGTTAGAAGCCAGGCCCGGGCTCTACCCACTAGGCCGCACCGCTTCGGGACCACCCAACCGTGACTTTGGGCTGGGTAGGGGAGAGCCCCCCGTGGGACAACCCGTTGGGTAGGGACCGTCTCTAGATGTTGCCAGTTTGTACTTCCCAAGCGCTTAGTCCAGTGCTCTGCACATAGTAAGCGCTCAATAAATACGATTGATCATCATCATCATCAGTCGTATTTATTGAGCGCTTACTATGTGCAGAGCACTGGACTAAGCGCTTGGGAAGTACAAATTGGCAACATCTAGAGACAGTCCCTACCCAACAGTGGGAAAACAGTCTGAAAGGGGGGAGACAGAGAACAAAACCAAACGTACTGACAAAATAAAATAAATAGAATAGATATGTACAAATAAAATAAATAAATAAATAAATAGAGTAATAAATCTGTACAAACATATATCCATCTATACAGGTGCTGTGGGGAAGGGAAGGAGGTAAGATGGGGGGGATGGAGAGGGGGACGAGGGGGGAGAGATTGATGATGATGTTACAATCAATCAATCAATCAATCGTATTTATTGAGCGCTTACTATGTGCAGAGCACTGTACTAAGCGCTTGGGAAGTACAAATTGGCAACACATAGAGACAGTCCCTACTCAACAGTGGGCTCACAGTCTAAAAGACTAAAAGCCCACTGTTACATCCCCCCCAGCGCTTAGAACAGTGCTTTGCACATAGTAAGCACTTAACAAATGCCATCATCATTATTATTATTATCATTCATTCATTCATACGTGCCAACTTGTACTTCCCAAGCGCTTCGTCCAGTGCTCCGCACACAGTGAGCGCTCGATAAATACGATTGAATGAATGAGTGCATGAATCAATGAACTCAATGAGGAGATCTCTCGCTCCTTTCATTCATTCAATCGTATTTATTGAGCGCTTACTGTGTGCAGAGCACTGGACTAAGCGCTTGGGAAGTCCAAATTGGCAACCGATAGAGACGGTCCCTACCCAACAACGGGTTCGCAGACCCACCTCCTCTCCCACCTTTTATTGGAAGTTGGTAAAACGGGGGGCTCACCTCCCCCAGGACCCCAGTCCCCCCAACTCCCACGGGGAGCAAGGCCAGAACAGAACCACTCTCTGATTATCCCGTCTCATCATCATCATCATCAATCCTATTTATTGAGCGCTTACTATGTGCAGAGCACTGTACTAAGCGCTTGGGAAGTACAAATTGGCAGCATATAGAGAAAGTCCCTACCCAACAGTGGGCTCACAGCCTCCTCTAACAACGATGGCATTTGTTAGGCGCTTACTATGTGCCAAGGCACTGTTCTAAGCGCTGGGGTAGATACAAGATCATCGGAGTGGACACAGTCTCCGTCCCAAACAGGGCTCACAATCTTAATCAATCAATCAATCGTATTTATTGAGCGCTTACTGTGTGCAGAGCACTGGACTAAGCGCTTGGGAAGTACAAGTTGGCAACATAATCCCCATTAATCCCCATTTTACACACGAGGGAACTGTGGCCCAGAGAAGTGAAGTGACTCTCCCAAGGTCACACAGCAGACAAGCGGTGCAGCCGGGATTTGAACCCACCACCTTCTGTGTGCTCCAACCGCTAGGATATGCCATTTCCATTATTATTCCACTCCATATTTATAAACAGTGTCAGCGCTTAGAACAGCGCTTGGCACATAGTAAGCGCTTAACAAATACCATTATTATTATTAATTATTATTATATGCCGCTTCTCTAGATTACAAGCTCGTCGCCGGCAGGGAATGTATCTGTTATATTGTTCTATCGTCCTCTCCCAAGTGCTTAGTACAGTGCTGTGCACCCAATAAGCGCTCAATAAATACGACTGACTGACTGTATCTACTCCAGCGCTTAGAATGCCGAGAAGCAGCGTGGCTCAGTGGAAGGAGCCCGGGCTTGGGAGCCAGAGGTCGCGGGTTCAAATCCCTGCTCCGCCACTTAGCTGTGTGACTTTGGGCGAGTCACTTCACTTCTCTGGGCCTCAGTTCCCTCATCTGGAAAATGGGGATGAAGACTGTGAGCCCCCCGTGGGACAACTTGATCACCTTGTATCCTCCCCAGTGCTTAGAACAGTGCTTTGCACATAGTAAGCGCTTAATAAAATGCCATCGTTATTATTCTCCAGGCCTCAGTTCCCTCATCTGGAAAATGGGGATGAAGACTGTGAGCCCCACGTGGGACAACTTGATCACCTTGCGTCCTCCCCAGCGCTTAGAACAGTGCTTGGCACATAGTAAGCGCTTAATAAAATGCCATCGTTATTATTCTCCAGGCCTCAGTTCCCTCATCTGGAAAAGGGGGGTGAAGACTGTGAGCCCCACGTGGGACAACTTGGTCGCCTTGTATCCTCCCCAGCGCTTAGAACAGTGCTTGGCACATAGTAAGCGCTTAATAAAATGCCATCATTATTATTCTCCGGGCCTCAGTTCCCTCATCTGGAAAAGGGGGGGTGAAGACTGTGAGCCCCACGTGGGACAACTTGGTCACCTTGTATCCTCCCCAGCGCTTAGAACAGTGCTTGGCACATAGTAAGCGCTTAATAAAATGCCATCATTATTATTCTCCGGGCCTCAGTTCCCTCATCTGGAAAAGGGGGGTGAAGACTGTGAGCCCCACGTGGGACAACTTGATCACCTTGCGTCCTCCCCAGCGCTTAGAACAGTGCTTGGCACATAGTAAGTGCTTAATAAAATGCCATCGTTATATTCTCCGGGCCTCAGTTCCCTCATCTGGAAAAGGGGGGTGAAGACTGTGAGCCCCACGTGGGACAACTTGATCACCTTGTGTCCTCCCCAGTGCTTAGAGCAGTGCTTTGCACATAGTAAGCGCTTAATAAAATGCCATCGTTATTATTCTCCAGGCCTCAGTTCCCTCATCTGTCAAATGGGGATGAAGACTGTGAGCCCCACGTGGGACAACTTGATCACCTTGCGTCCTCCCCAGCGCTTAGAACAGTGCTTTGCACATAGTAAGCGCTTAATAAAATGCCATCATTATTATTCTCCGGGCCTCAGTTCCCTCATCTGGAAAAGGGGGGTGTGAAGACTGTGAGCCCCGCGTGGGACAACCTGATCACCTTGTATCTCCCCCAGTGCTTAGAACGGTGCTTGGCACATAGTAAGCCTTAATAAATACCAAAATTATTATTATTGTTATTACAAATACCGCAGTGTTTCTTTTTATTTCAATTACTCTCCACGGGGAAGGGTTACCAGTAATGGGTTGGAGGAGTCTAGCTGGGCACACAGATGCTGGATAAGGTGGGGGTGTGAGGGGGGAAAAGGTTTTGAGCCCCTCACCCTGAAAGGGTAAACCAACCCATCAATCAATAGTACTTACTTACTGAGCGCTTACTTTCTTGAGCCCTTAACCCCTCTAGATTGCAAGTTCGTTGAGGGGAAGGAACGCGTCTAGCAACTCTGTTATATTGTACTTTTCCAAGTGCTGCACACAGGAAGCATTCGATAAGTACGATTAACAATAATAATGCTGGCATTGATTAAGCGCTTACTATGTGCCGAGCACTGTTCTAAGCGCTGGAGTAGATACAAGGTAATCAGGTTGTTCCACGTGGGGCTCACAGTCTTAATCCCCGTTTTACAGGTGAGAGAACTGAGGCCCAGAGAAGTCAAGTGACTCGCCCAGAGTCACACAGCTGATCAGTGGCGGAGCGGGGATCAGAAGCCACAACCTGTGATTCCCAAGCCCAGGATCTTTCCACGATTGATTAATTGCGGAGCACTATACTAAGCGCTTAGGAGAGCGCGGCCTAATGAATAAGTTGTTGGGTAGGGACCGTCTCTATCTGTTGCCGACCTGTACTTCCCAAGCGCTTAGTACAGCGCTCTGCACACAGGAAGCGCTCAATAAATACGATTGAATGAATGCCCTGCAGGAGCGTACAGTCTAGAAGGGGAGACAGACATTAATACGGAAAAATAATGAATGGATCTGGAAATAAGAAGTGCTGTGGGGATGAAAATGGGGGTGAATAATAATAATAATGGCATTTGTTAAGCGCTTACTATGGGCCGAGCACTGTTCTAAGCGCTGGGGGAGATACAAGGTGACCAGGTTGTCCCACGTGGGGCTCACGGTCCTAATCCCCATTTTACAGATGGCATAACCGAGGCACAGAGGAGTTAAGTGATTTGCCCAAAGTCACACAGCTGACAAGTGGTAGAGCTGGGATTAGAACTCATGACCCCTGACTCCCAAGCTCTTTCCACTGAGCCACGCTGAATATCAGGTGCTTAACTCCCCCCTTTCCTCCCTCCCTCTCCTGTTTCAGCTTTTAGTCAGAGAACTCCCACATCTCCCACCCCCGGGGCGGGCAGACAGAGACGGAGACAGCCAGGCAGAGACAGACAGAGAGACCCAGAGACAGAAAGCCAGACAGAGACCTAGAAAAAGAGACAGCCAGGCAGACAGCCAGAGACAGAGACAGGCAGGCAGACAGACCCGGAGACAGAGACAGCCAGGCAGAGACAGACAGACAGACCGACCCAGAGGTGGAGACAGAGACAGCCAGGCAGAGACACAGACAGACCCAGAGACAGAAACAGCCAGGTAGAGACAGACAGACAGACCCAGAGACAGAGACAGCCAGGCAGAGACAGACAGACAGACAGACAGACCCAGAGACAGAGACAGCTAGGCAGAGACAGACAGACCTAGAGACAGGCAGGCAGAGACAGACAGACAGACTCAGAGAAGGAGACAGCCAGGCAGAGACAGACAGACAGAGATCCAGAAAAAGAGACAGGCAGACAGAGAGACCCAGAGATAGAGACAGCCAGGCAGAGACAGACAGACAGACCCAGAGACAGAGACAGCCAGGCAGAGACAGACAGACAGACAGACCCAGAGACAGAGACAGCTAGGCAGAGACAGACAGACCTAGAGACAGGCAGGCAGAGACAGACAGACAGACTCAGAGAAGGAGACAGCCAGACAGAGATCCAGAAAAAGAGACAGGCAGACAGAGAGACCCAGAGATAGAGACAGCCAGGCAGAGACAGACAGACAGACCCAGAGACAGAGACAGCCAGGCAGAGACAGACAGACAGACAGACCCAGAGACAGAGACAGCTAGGCAGAGACAGACAGACCTAGAGACAGGCAGGCAGAGACAGACAGACAGACTCAGAGAAGGAGACAGCCAGGCAGAGACAGACAGACAGAGATCCAGAAAAAGAGACAGGCAGACAGAGAGACCCAGAGATAGAGACAGCCAGGCAGAGACAGACAGACAGACAGATCCAGAGATGGAGGCAGAGACAGCCAGGCAGAGACAGACAGACAGACCTAGAGACAGGCAGGCAGAGATAGACAGACAGACCCAGAGACAGAGACAGCCAGGCAGAGACAGACAGACAGACCCAGAGATGGAGACAGAGACAGCCAGGCAGAGACAGACAGACAGACCCAGAGACAGGCAGGCAGAGACAGACAGACAGAGACCCAGAAAAAGAGACAGCCAGGCAGAGACAGACAGACCCAGAGACAGGCAGGCAGAGACAGACAGACTCAGAGATGGAGACAGCCAGGCAGAAACAGACAGACAGACAGACAGGCAGAGACAGACAGACAGAGACCCAGAAAAAGAGACAGCCAGGCAAAGACAGACAGACCCAGAGACAGGCAGGCAGAGACAGACAGACTCAGAGATGGAGACAGCCAGGCAGAAACAGACAGACCCAGAGACAGGCAGGCAGAGACAGACAGACCCAGAGACAGAGACAGACAAAGACAGACAGAGACCCAGAAAAAGAGACAGCCAGGCAGACAGACAGATACAGAGACAGAGACAGGCAGGCAGAGACAGACAGACCCTGAGACAGAGACAGCCAGGCAGACAGACAGACCCAGAGATGGAGACAGAGACAGGCAGGCAGAGACAGACAGACAGACCTAGAGACAGGCAGGCAGAGACAGACAGAGACCCAGAAAAAGAGACAGCCAGGCAAAGACAGACAGACCCAGAGACAGGCAGGCAGAGACAGACAGACTCAGAGATGGAGACAGCCAGGCAGAGACTAACAGACAGACCCAGAGATAGAGACAGGCAGACAGACAGACAGACCCCGAGACAGAGACAGCCAGGCAGAGACAGACAGACAGACCCAGAGATGGAGACAGAGACAGCCAGGCAGAGACAGACAGACAGACTCAGAGACAGAAACAGCCAGGCAGGGACAGACAGACAGACAGACCCAGAGACAGGCAGGCAGAGACAGACAGGCAGAGACAGACAGACAGACCCAGAGATGGAGACAGAGACAGCCAGGCAGAGACAGACAGACCTAGAGACAGGCAGGCAGAGACAGACAGACCCAGAGACAGAGACAGCCAGGCAGAGACAGACAGACAGACAGACCCAGAGATGGAGACAGGCAGACAGAGACAGATAGACCAAGAGAAGGAGACAGGCAGGCAGAGACAGCCAGACCCAGAGACAGCCAGAGACAGATTGTCTCCACCCTTCCCTCCCCAACCCCAGGGCAGCTTCAGAAAGGCCCCGTCTCTGTCTCCGTGTGTGCCCCTGTCCCGGTGTCCCCGCGGGTCCGTCCCTGCCCCGGCGGGGGTCTCTCTCTGCCCCCTCCCCCTTGTCTCCCGGTCCCTAACTATCTCTGTCTCTGTCCGCCCGTCTCGGCTTGGGTAACCGCGGCTAGCTGACGGGGGGGCGCTTAGGACAGTGCCGGGCGTACACGGTAGCCGCTTATCCCCAATTCTTCTTCTTCTTCTTCTTCTTCTTCTTCTTCTTCTTCTTCTTCTTCTTCCACCAGGCGGCGCTCCGGGGGAGGGGGAGCCTGGGCTCCAGGTGGCTTCCTTGGGGCAGCCCCCAGCCCCCTCCCCACGGGGACCCCCCCACCCCCACCCCCCTCCCCCCAGACCTGCTTCTTCATCCCCCGGGCCCCTCCCCAGCCCCCCAGACACCTCCCCCAGCCCCCCAGCCCCGGCCCCAGCCCCCTAGGACACCTCCCCCAGCCCCCAGCCCCCTCCCCAGCCCCCTGTCCCCCTCCCAGCCCCCCAGGACACCTCCCCCAGCCCCCTCCCCAGCCCCCTGTCCCCCTCCCAGCCCCCCAGGACACCTCCCCCAGCCCCCTCCCCAGCCCCCTGTCCCCCTCCCAGCCCCCCAGAACACCTCCCCCAGCCCCCTCCCCAGCCCCTCAGTCCCCTCCCCAGCCCCCAGAGCACCTCCCCCAGCCCCCACCACCCCCGTCCCCCAGGCCCCATCCCCCTCCCCAGGCCCCCAGGACAACCTCCCCCAGCCCCCTCCCCAGCTCCCCAGCCCCCAGGACACCTCCCCCAGCCCCCTCCCCAGCCCCTCAGTCCCCTCTCCAGCCCCCCATCCTCCTCCCCGGCCCCCAGGACACCTCCCCCAGCCCCCAGCCCCCTCCCCAGCCCCTCAGTCCCCTCCCCAGCCCCCCAGGACACCTCCCCCAGCCCCCTCCCCAGCCCCTCAGTCCCCTCCCCAGCCCCCCAGCCCTCTAGGACACCTCCCCCAGCCCCCTGTCCCTCTCCCCAGCCCCCCAGGACACCTCCCCTAGCCCCCTCCCCAGCCCCCCAGGACACCTCCTCTAGCCCCCCAGCCCCCTCCCCCATCCCCCTCCCAAGCCCCCCAAGACACCTCCCCATCCCCCTCCCCAGCCCCCTGTCCCCCTCCCCAGCCCTCCATTCCCCAGCCCCCCAGCCCCCTGTCCCCCTCCCCATCCTCCATCCCCCAGCCCCCCCATCCCCCTCCCCAGCCTCCCATCCCCCAGCCCCCCCTCCCGGACCCCCTCCCCCCCCCCCCCCCCGGGCGGCAGGGGCTGGGCCGGGCGAGGCGGGACCAGCCGAGGCCCGTCCCGGGCGGGAGTCGGGCTGGGGGGGGGGGGGACCCAGGAGTCCGGGGAGCCGAAGGCCCCGGGGGGGACCCCCCCTCCGCCCCCCGGAGCAGGAGCAGGAAAAGGGGGAAAAGGGGGGAAAAAGGGGGGGAAAAGGGGGAAGGCAGGGGGGCTCCAGGGACCCGGGACGGACGGGCCCGTCATCACCTCGGGGAGCCCCTTGGCCACTCATCATCCCCCCCCCCCCCCCCCGGGAAAGTCCCGCTAACACACACACACACACACACACACACACACACACAGACACACTCACACACACACGCACAGACACGCAGACCCAGACACACACACACAGACCCAGACACACACACAGACAGACAGACAGACACGCAGTCGCACACGCACACAGACAGAAGCACAAGGCACACACACACACACACACACACACAGGCACACGCACACAGACAGACAGACGCACAGACAGACACACACACACAGACCTAGACCCCCCCCACACACAAAGACAGACACACAGACAGAAGCACAAGACACAGACGCAGACACAGACACACACACACACACACAGACAGACACACAGTCGCACATGCACACAGACAGAAGCACAAGGCGCACACACGCACACAGACAGACGCACAGACAGACAGACACACACACACAGACCTAGACCCCCCCCACACACAAAGACAGACACACAGACAGAAGCACAAGACACAGACACACACACACACACACACACACAGACGCACGGGCACAGACACAGACACCCACACCCAGACACCCTGACACACCCAGACACCCTGACACACCCAGACACACACGCAGAGACAGAGCTGCCAAGGCCCGGCTGGGAGGAGGAGACCAAACCGTGACCGGCGGACGGACCCACACTGATTCCCAGCCCGCAGGGTCAAGGACCCAGAGACACGGGGAGAGGGACAGAGACAGGGGGAGACAGCCACAGAGACAGAGAGACAGGGCCCCGGAGAGACCACCCTCCCCCCACGCCCCCCGACCCCCTAGCACAGGCAGGATCCACGCCCTACACATCCACGGGGGCGTTTCATTCACTCAATCGTATTTATTGAGCGCTTACTGTGTGCAGGGCACTGTACTAAGCGCTTGGGAAGTCCAAGTCGGCAACCTAGAGAGACGGTCCCTACCCAACAACGGGCTCAAAGTCTAGAAGGGGGAGACAGACGGCAAAATGAAACATGGGGACAGGTGTCAAGTCATCAGAATAAATAGAAGTAAAGCTAGATGCACATCAGCAGAGACAATCGGGGGGCCAGAGAGACTCACAGAGACAAGGAGAGGCCTCCGGGGGGAGAGACAGAGACACTCAGAGATCCAGAAGGAGCCACAGAGACAGGGAGAGGCCTCCACGTGGAGACACAGAGACGCTCAGAGATCCAGAAGGAGCCGCAGAGACAAGGAGAGACCTCCAGGTGGAAAGACAGAGACACTCAGAGATCCAGAAGGGGCCACAGAGACAAGGAGAGACCTCCACGTGGAAAGACATTCAGACATTCAGAGATCCAGAGCCACAGAGACAAGGAGAGGCCTCCACGTGGAGACACAGAGATGCTCAGAGATCCAAAAGGAGCCACAGAGATAAGGAGAGGCCTCTAGGTGGAAAGACAGAGACAGTCAGAGATCCAGAAGGAGCCACAGAGACAAGGAGAGGCCTCCACGTGGAGCCACAGAGATGCTCAGAGATCCAAAAGGAGCCACAGAGATAAGGAGAGACCTCCAGGTGGAAAGCCAGAGACACTCAGAGATCCAGAAGGCGCCACAGAGACAGGGAGAGGCCTCCACGTGGAGACACAGAGATGCTCAGAGATCCAAAAGGAGCCACAGAGACAGGGAGAGACCTCCACGTGGAGACACAGAGACGCTCAGAGGTCCAAAAGGAGCCACAGAGACAAGGAGAGACCTCCAGGTGGAAAGACAGAGACACTCAGAGATCCAGAGCCACAGAGACAAGGAGAGGCCTCCACGTGGAGCCACAGAGATGCTCAGAGATCCAAAAGGAGCCACAGAGATAAGGAGAGACCTCCAGGTGGAAAGACAGAGACACTCAGAGATCCAGAAGGAGCCACAGAGACAGGGAGAGGCCTCCACGTGGAGCCACAGAGATGCTCAGAGATCCAAAAGGAGCCACAGAGACAGGGAGAGACCTCCATGTGGAGACACAGAGACGCTCAGAGATCCGAAAGGAGCCACAGAGACAAGGAGAGACCTCCACGTGGAAAGACAGAGATGCTTAGAGATCCAAAAGGAGCCACAGAGACAAGGAGAGACCTCCACGTGGAGACACAGAGATGCTCAGAGATCCAAAAGGAGCCCCAGAGACAAGGAAAGGCCTCCACGTGGAGACACAGAGATGCTCAGAGATCCCAAAGGAGCCACAGAGACAAGGAGAGACCTCCAGGTGGAAAGACAGAGACACTCAGAGATCCAGAGCCACAGAGACAAGGAGAGGCCTCCACGTGGAGACACAGAGATGCTCAGAGATCCCAAAGGAGCCACAGAGACAAGGAGAGACCTCCAGGTGGAAAGACAGAGACACTCAGAGATCCAGAGCCACAGAGACAAGGAGAGGCCTCCACGTGGAGACACAGAGATGCTCAGAGATCCAGAAGGAGCCACAGAGACAGGGAGAGGCCTCCATGTGGAGCCACAGAGATGCTCAGAGATCCAAAAGGAGCCACAGAGACAAGGAGAGGCCTCCACGTGGAGACACAGAGATGCTCAGAGATCCAAAAGGAGCCACAGAGACAGGGAGAGACCTCTAGGTGGAAAGACAGAGATACTCAGAGATCCAGAAGGGGCCACAGAGACAAGGAGAGACCTCCAGGTGGAAAGACAGAGACACTCAGAGATCCAGAAGGGGCCACAGAGACAAGAAGAGACCTCCAGGTGGAGACACAGAGACGCTCAGAGATCCAAAAGGAGCCACAGAGACAAGGAGAGACCTCCAGGTGGAAAGACAGAGACACTCAGAGATCCAGAAGGAGCCACAGAGACAGGGAGAGACCTCCACGTGGAGACACAGAGACGCTCAGAGATCCAAAAGGAGCCACAGAAACAAGGAGAGACCTCCCGGTGGAAAGACAGAGACACTCAGAGATCCAGAAGGAGCCACAGAGACAGGGAGAGACCTCCACGTGGAGACACAGAGATGCTCAGAGATCCAAAAGGAGCCACAGAGACAAGGAGAGACCTCCAGGTGGAAAGACAGAGACACTCAGAGATCCAGAAGGAGCCACAGAGACAGGGAGAGACCTCCAGGTGGAGAGATAGAGACAGAGTGGCGGGGAAGAGCCGGCCCCGAGGCGGTGAACGCGGAGAATCACAAAGGCAGCTTTAATTGTTTGTTTGTTTGTTTATATTTAGATATACCGCCCCCAGCCCGCCCTTTCCCCCCTTCTCCTCCCCTGCCTGTAGTTGTCCACACACTCACAATAATAATAATAATAATAATGATAGTATTTGTTAAGCTTGGGAGTCAGAGGTCATGGGTTCTAATCCCGACTCCGCCACTTGTCCGCTGGGTGACCTTGGGTAAGTGGCTTCACTTCTCTGGGCCTCAGTTCCCTCATCTGTCAAATGGGGATGGAGACTGGGAGCCCCATGGGGGAACAGGGACTGTGTCCAACCCGCTTTGTTTGTATCCACCCCAGCGCTCAGTACAGTGCTCGGCACACAGTAAGCGCTTAATAAATGCCAGAATCATTATCATTATTATTACCCTATGTCACCTCCAGGCCCAGCCAGTAACACATTCATTCAATGGTATTTCTTGGAAGCTTACCGTGTGCAGAGAACTGTACTAAGCGCTTGGGAGAGTATGATACAACAGAATTGGTAGACAGGTTCCCTGCCCACCACACGTTTACAGCCTAGAGAGCAAGATGGACATTAATATCAATAATAACAATAATGGTATTTGTTAAACACATCATGTGTCAGGCACTGTTCCCCCTTTTAGACTGTAAGCCCACTGTTGGGTAAGGACTGTCTCTATATGTTGCCAACTTGTACTTCCCAAGCGCTTAGTACAGTGCTCTGCACACAGAAAGCGCTCAATAAATACGATTGATTGATTGATTGATTACTAAACACTGGGGAGGATACAGGCACATCAAGTTCTCCTATGGGGGCTCACAGTCGCAATCCCCAGTTCGCAGATGAGGTAACTAAGGCCCAGAGAATAATAATAATAATAATAATGACAGTATTTGTTAAGCGCTTACTATGTGCCACGCACTGTTCTAAGCACTGGGGGGGATACAAGGTGATCAGGTTGTCCCACGGGGGGGCTCACAGTCTTCACCCCCTTTTACAGATGAGGTAACTGAGGCCCAGAGAAGTGAAGTGACTTGTTCAAAGTCACACAGCTAACAATTGGCAGAGCCGGGATTTGAACCCATGACCTCTGGCTCCGAGCCCCAGGTTCTAGCCCCTATGCCACGCTGCTTCTCGATAATAAATCATTTCTTGATATGGACAGAAGGGCTGTTGGGCCGAGGGAGGGGCAAAGGCTCTATGTCCAAAGGTTGCGGAGTCGCAGAAGAGAAAGGGAGCCGGGAAATGGGGAGTTTCATCCGGGAAGGCCTCTGGGAGGAGACATGACCTTTATAATAATAATAATAATAATATTTGTTAAGCGCTTACTATGTGCAAAGCACTGTTCTAAGCGCTGGGGAGGTTCCAAGGTGATCAGGTTGTCCCACGGGGGGGGCCTCACAGTTTTCATCCCCATTTTACAGATGAGGTAACTGAGGCCCGGAGAGGGGAAGTGACTTGCCCAAAGTCACGCAGCTGACAGTTGGCGGACTCAAGATTCGAACCCATGACCTCTTCCTCCAAAGCCCGAGCTCTTTCCACTGAGCCACGCTGCTTCTCCACCTCCCCTTTCCATCTACTCTTTCCTACCACCCGTATCTCAGACCCAGTCCTTAACTTCTCTGGGCCTCAGTTCCCTCCTCTGTAAAATGGGGATGAATCAATCAGTCACTCAATCGTATTTATTGAGCGCTTACTGTGCGCAGAGCACTGTTCTAAGCGCTGGCACTGTTTTATAATACTGAGGGTATTTGTTAAGCGCTTACTACGTGCCAAACACTGTTCTAAGCGCTGGCACTGTCTTATAATACTGAGGGTATTTGTTAAGCGCTTACTATGTGCCAGGCACTGTTCTAAGCGCTGGAAGACTTTGAAGGTGGGGAGAGTGGTGGTCTGGCGTCTCTGGAGGGGGAGGGCATTCCAGGCCGGAGGGAGGATAATAATAATAATAATAATGACGGCATTTATTAAGCGCTTACTATTCATTCATTCAATCGTATTTATTGAGCGCTTACTGTGTGCAGAGCACTGTGCTAAGCGCTTGGGAAGTCCAAGTTGGCAACATCTAGAGACGGTCCCTACCCAACAGCGGGCTCACAGTCTAGAAGGGGGAGACAGACAACAACACAAAACTGTGTGCAAAGCACTGTTCTAAGCGCCGGGGAGGTTACAAGGTGATCAGATTGTCCCACGCGGCTTTCACAGTCTTAATCTCCATTTTACAGGTGAGGGAACTCTGGCCCCGAGAAAAGCGACTCGCCCAAAGTCACGCAGCTGACAGGTGGCGGAGCCGGGATTTGAACCCGTGACCTCTGACTCCAAAGCCCGGGCTCTTCCCACTGAGCCACGCATCGGGGTCACAGAAGCCCTTTTGAGCGAACCCGAGTACACGCGGTCACACACGTGCACGTACTCAGTCACGAACAGAGAGAAGCAGCGTGGCTCGGTGGAACGAGCCCGGGATTTGGAGTCAGAGGTCATGGGTTCAAATCCTGGCTCCGCCATTTGTCAGCTGTGTGACTATGGGCAAGTCACTTCACTTCTCTGGGCCTCAGTTCCCTCATCTGGAAAATGAGGATGAAGACTGGGAGCTCCAAGTGGGACAACCTGATCACCTTATATCATCATCAATCGTATTGATTGAGCGCTTACTGTGTGCAGAGCACTGTACTAAGCGCTTGGGAAGTACAAGTTGGCAACATAGAGAGACAGTCCCTACCCAACAGTGGGCTCACAGTCTAAAAGGGGGAGACAGAGAACAAAACCAAACATACTAACAAAATAAAATAAATAGAATAGATATGTACAAGCAAAATAAATAAATAAATAAACAGAGTAACAAATATGTACAAACATATATACATATATACAGGTGCTGTGGCGCTTAGAACAGTGCTTTGCACATAGTAAGCGCTTAACAAATGCCATTATTATTATTATCATTATTATTATTATTAATAAACACTGCAGAGGCCCATTCCCGGTGACACACAGCCCCACGCACTTACTCACGTTCACAACGTCACACACAGCGTCTCTCAGACGTGCGTGCCCAAGAACGCACGGCATTCAGCCTTGTACAGCCGCTCACAGTCAGTCCATCACACAAACACAGTCACAAAGTCAGCCACACACACACACACACACAAAAAAAAAATCCATCTCGTGCTGTCTAGTCAATCACAAATTCAGTAACACAGTCAAATCGGTCACACATTCACAGTCACACACAATCGGGCATTCACACACACACACACAGTTGGTCACATAATAATTAATTGAGATCATCATCATCATAATCATCAATTGTATTTATTGAGCGCTTACTGTGTGCAGAGCACTGTACTAAGCGCTTGGGAAGTACAAGTTGGCAACATAATAATAATAGTGATGGCATTTATTAAGCTTTTACTATGTGCAAAGCACTGTTCTAAGCGCTGGGGAGGTTCCAAGGTGATCAGTTTGTCCCATGGGGGGCTCCCAGACTTCATCCCCATTTTACAGAGGAGGTCACTGAGGCCCAGAGAAGTGAAGTTTTTATTATTATTATTTTGTTAATATGTTTTGTTTTGTTCTCTGTCTCCCCCTTCTAGACTGTGAGCCCACTGTTGGGTAGGGGCCGTCTCCATATCAGTCAATCAATCAATCAATCGTATTTATTGAGCACTTACTGTGTGCAGAGCACTGTACTAAGCGCTTGGGAAGTACAAGTCAGCAACACATAGAGACAGTCCCTACCCAACAGCGGGCTCACAGTCTAGAAGGGGGAGACAGAGAACAAAACCAAACATACTAACAAAATAAAATAAATAGAATAGATATGTACAAGATAAATAGAGTAGAACAGTGCTCTGCACACAGTAAGCGCTCAATAAATACGATTGATTGATTGATTATTATTATCAAGTGCTTAGAGGCTCTCCCGCTAATAATAATGATGATGGTATTTGTTAAGCGCTTACTATGGGCCAGGCACTGTACTAAGCGCTGGGGTGGATGCGAACAAATCGGGTTGGATCCGCTCCCTGACCCACGAGGGGCTCCCAGCCTCGATCCCCATTTTACAGAGGAGGGAACTGAGGCCCAGGGAAGGGAAGTCACTGGCCCAAGGTCACGGGACACGGGATTAGAACCCATGACCCTGTGACTCCCGGGCCGGGGCTCTATCTGTGAGGCCCTGCTGCTTCTCAACCTCTGATACTGCAATGTCCCTCCCACAAACACACAGACACCCCCCCCACACACACACACAACACACACACACACACACACAAACACACAGTGGGTTCCAGCTAAAGTAACCTCAGCCGGTAATTCCCGAAACAAACATGGGAGACAAATGAAGAGTTTTTCTGGCACGGAAAGGGGCAGAGTCCGGGCAGAATGATAGTGTGTGTGTTGTGTGTGTGTGTGTGTGTGTGTGTGTGTGTGTGTGTGTGTGTGTGTGTGTGTGTGTGTGTGTGTGCAAACATCACCTGAATATCTTTGTGTCACGTCCCTCCCAATAACCGAAACTACCCAGCCACATATACGCTCAGAGAAACAACCGTAGGCGACGCTTGGAAAATTAAAGGACGGGCATTTAGACACAAATACACCAGCCAATCAATTAATCATGGGATTGGTATTTATTGAGCTCCGACTGTGGGTTTGGAAAAGTTCAACGTAATGGAGTTGGTCGAACCAAATACCAGTCCTCCAAAAGGTTACACGCAGGATCACCGAGACGCACGTTCATTCATTTGATCGTATTGATTGAGCGCTTACTGTGTGCAGAGCGCTGTACTAAGCGCTCCAAGTTGGCAACATCGAGAGACGGTCCCTACCCGACAGCGGGCTCACGGCCTAGAAGGGGGAGACAGACAACAAAACAAAACATATTAACAAACTAAATAGACTAGATATGTACAAGTAAAATAAATAAATAGCGTAATAAATATGCACAAACATCTATACATCTATACAGGTGCTGTGGAGAGGGGAAGGAGGTAAGGCGGGGGGGATGGGGAGGGAGAGAAGGGGGAGAAGAAGGAGGGGGCTCAGTCTGGGAATTAACTTGTATCATCATCATCATCATCATCAATCGTATTTATTGAGCGCTTACTGTGTGCAGAGCACTGTACTAAGCGCTTGGGAAGTACAAATTGGCAACATCTAGAGACAGTCCCTACCCAACAGCGGGCTCACGGTCTAGAAGGGGGAGACAGACAACAAAACAAAACATATTAACAAACTAAATAGACTAAATATGTACAAGTAAAATAAATAAATAGCGTAATAAATATGCACAAACATATCCATCTATACAGGTGCTGTGGAGAGGGGAAGGAGGTAAGGCGGGGGGGATGGGGAGGGAGAGAAGGGGGAGAAGAAGGAGGGGGCTCAATCTGGAAATTAACTTGTATCACCATCATCATCATCATCAATCGTATTTATTGAGCGCTTATTATGTGCAGAGCACTGTACTAAGCGCTTGGGAAGTACAAATTGGCAACATCTAGAGACAGTCCCTACCCAACAGCGGGCTCACAGTCTAAAAGGGAGAGACAGAGAACAAAACCAAACATGCTAACAAAATAAAATAAATAAGTATCTACCCCAGAACGTAGAACGGTGTTTGGTACGTAGTAAGGGCTTAACAAGTACAATTATTATTGTGATATTACTATTCTCCTCCATGGTCAACACGCGGAACCCATTCTCCCAGGAAGACAGGCCTAAGAATAAGAAGCCGCGGGGTCTAGCGGTAAGAACCTGCCCCCTTCCCCCTTAAATGAACAAAGTAACGCAAATAAAACAATCATTCGGTCACATTTCTCGACTGTGATCCCGCTGTCGGGTAGGGACCGTCTCTCTATGTTGCCAACTTGGACTTCCCAAGCGCTCAGTCCAGTGCTGTGCACACAGGCGGCGCTCAATAAATACGATTGAATGAATGAATGAATGCATTTACTTATTCCATCATATATTTGGAGCGCTTGCTCTGTGCAGAGCACTGTACTAAGCGCTTCGGAGTGTTCTGCACAACAGTAAGCGCTCAATAAACACGACTGAATAATAAACAGACACATTCCCTGCCCACAGGGAGCTTACAGGCTGGAGGGGGAGACAGACGTTAACCGAAATAAATTACGGAAATGGAAATCTGGGAGAAGGGAAGGGAAAAGGGAGCAAATCAGGGCGATGCAGAAGGGATGGGAGAAGAGGAAAGGAGGGTTTAGTCAGGGGAGGCTTCTTGGAGGAGATGGGCCTTCGATAAAGCTTTGAAGCGGAGGGGAGAGTTGTTGTCTGGCGGATTTGAGGAGGGAGGGTGTTCCAGGGACGGGACTTATATATTCATTCATTCAATCGTATTTATTGAGCGCTTCCTGTGTGCAGAGCACTGGACTAAGCGCTTGGGAAGCCCAAGTTGGCCACATAGAGAGACGGTCCCTACCCGACAGCGGGCTCGCCGTCTAGAAGGGGGAGACGGACGACAAAACAAAACACGGAGACAGGTGTCAAAATCCTCAGAATAAGTAGAATTCTAGCTAGATGCACATCGTAAACAAAATAAATAGAATAGTAATAACAATGTTGGTGTTTGTTGAGCGCTTACTACGTGCCAAGCACTGTTCTAAGCGCTGGGGAGGTTACAAGGTGATCACGTTGTCCCCCGGGGGGCTCACAGTCTTAATCCCCATTTTTCAGATGAGGGAACTGAGGCATAGAGAAGTGAAGTGACTTGCCCAAAGTCACACAGCTGACAAGTGGCGGGGCCGGGGTTAATAATAAATAATCATAATAATGGCATTTATTAAGCGCTTACTACGTGCAAAGCACTGTTCTAAGCGCTGGGGAGGTTACAAGGTGATCAGGTTGTCCCACTGGGGGCTCACAATCTTAATCCCCATTTTCCAGATGAGGTAACTGAGGCCCAGAGAAGTGAAGTGACTTGCCCAAAGTCACACAGCTGACAATTGGCAGAGCCGGCATTTGAACCCATGACCTCAGACTCCAAAGCCCGGGCTCTTTCCACTGAGCCACGCTGCCTGTGAGCCCACTGTTGGGTAGGGACCATCTCTGTATGTTGCCAACTTGGACTTCCCAAGCGCTTAGTCCAGTGCTCTGCACATAGGAAGCGCTCAATAAATACGATTGATTGAATGAATGAATGAATTAGAACCCAAGACCTCTGACTCCAAAGCCCGGGCTCTTTCCACTGAGCCCACGCTGCTTCTAGCGTGGTAAATGGGTACAAGTAAAATCAATAGAGATAAATAATAATAGAGATAAATAAAATAATAGATGGGGGCCGGGGGTCAGTGGCAAGATGGACGAGATCGAGGCCCAGTGAGATCAATCAATCAATCAATCAATCAATCGTATTTATTGAGCGCTTACTGTGTGCAGAGCACTGTACTAAGCGCTTGGGAAGCACAAGTTGGCAACATATAGAGACAGTCCCTACCCAACAGTGGGCTCATCATCATCATCATCATCATCAATCATATTTATTGAGCGCTTCCTGTGTGCAGAGCACTGTACTAAGCGCTTGGGAAGTACAAATTGGCAACATATAGAGACAGTCCCTACCCAACAGTGGGCTCACAGTCTAAAGGATAAGCGCACTTACTGTGTGCAGAACGCTACACAAAGCACTTGGGAGAGTGCAATATAACACAAGCGGTAAACCTGTTCCCTGCCACCGTTGAGCTTACAGCCTAGAGGAGGGGGAGACAGATATTAATATGAATAAATAGATAATAATAATAATTTTGGTATTTGTTAAGCGCTTACTATGTGCAAAGCACTGTTCTAAGCGCCGGGGAGGATACAAGGTGATCAGGTTGTCCCCCGTGGGGCTCACAGTCTTCATCCCCATTTTCCAGATGAGGTCACTGAGGCCCAGAGAAGTGAAGTGACTTGCCCAAAGTCACACAGCTGACACTGGGCGGGGTGGGATTTGAACCCATGACCTCCGACTCCAAAGCCCGGGCTCTTTTCCACTGAGCCACATTGCTTCTCGGAAGTTCTCTGATGAAATCTGAAGATGTCCAGAAGCGCTGCGGGGCTGAGGGAGGAGTGAATAAAGGGTGGGAATCCTATCGAGTGTGGCTCAGTGGAAAGAGCCCGGGCTTTGGAGTCCGAGGTCATGGGTTCGAATCCCGGCTCTGCCACATGTCTGCTGTGTGATCTTGGGCGAGTCACTTCACTTCTCTGAGCCTCAGTTCCCTCATCTGTAAAATGGGGATGAAGGCCGTGAGCCCCACGTGGGGCAACCTGATCACCCTGTAGCCTCCCCAGCGCTTAGAATCAATCAATCAATCGTATTTATTGAGCGCTTACTGTGTGCAGAGCACCGGACTAAGCGCTTGGGAAGTACAAGCTGGCAACATATAGAGACAGTCCCTACCCAACATCATCATCAATCGTATTTATTGAGCGCTTACTATGTGCAGAGCACTGGACTAAGCGCTTGGGAAGTACAAATTGGCAACATATAGAGACAGTCCCTACCCAACATCATCATCAATCGTATTTATTGAGCGCTTACTATGTGCAGAGCACTGTACTAAGCGCTTGGGAAGTACAAATTGGCAACATCAAGAGACGGTCCCTACCCAACAGTGGGCTCACAGTCTAAAAGGGGGAGAGAGAGAACAAAACCAAACATACTAACAAAATAAAATAAATAGAATAGATATGTAACTTAGAACAGGGCTTTGCACATAGTAAGCGCTTAACAAATGCCAATTATTATTATTATTATTATTATTGGCACTTAATAAATGCCATCATCATTATCATCATTATTATTGCAACAAAACAGCGATAGCGCACACACGAGCGCGCACAAACACTAACTCACAGAGGGGAGGACACACGGAAATACAAACGGATTACCGCCCCGTCCAAGCCCACGATCAGTTGTACTTACTGAGCACCTAGTGTGTGCGGTGTCCCACAAGTTACAATCTAGACAGCTAGACTGCAACCCTAACACAAAATTACACAACTCTGAGGCTGCATCTAAGTGTGCGATTCCTGGGTCACCTACGCACTTGTTACAACCTCCTGCAGCATTTCTGTGTGTGCCTGGCCCGCCCTGTTATTTAAAAATAACAGGTTCCGGCGATAGTCTGGTGCCTGGCACATAGTAAGTGCTTAATGAATACCGTAATTATTATTATAAGTGTTATTTCAGTGTCTGGTCTCCCCTACTAGATCAGAAGCTCCTTGAGGCTGCGATCTCGTCTTCTAACTCTACTATAGTCTCCGCAAACCTCAGGACGGTGCTCTGTGCACACAGTAGGCGTCTAATAGAGCTCACCTCCTCCAGGAGGCCTTCCCAGACTGAGCCCCTTCCTTCCTCTCCCCCTCGTCCCCCTCTCCATCCCCCCCATCTTACCTCCTTCCCTTCCCCACAACACCTGTATATATGTATATATGTTTGTACATATTTATTACTCTATTTATTCATTTATTTATTTTACTTGTACATATCTATTCTATTTATTTTATTTTGTTAGTCTGTTTGGTTTTGTTCTCTGTCTCCCCCTTTTAGACTGTGAGCCCACTGTTGGGTAGGGACTGTCTCTATATGTGCTCTGCACGCAGTAAGCGCTCAATAAATACCATTGAATGAATGAATATTAGATATCATATATATAATATTATATATATACAATATATATGTATTTTTATAGTAGCATTTATTAAGCGCTTACTATGTGCAAAGCACTGTTCTAAGCGCTGGGGAAGTTAACAAGGTGATCAGGTTGTCCCACGGAGGGGGGGGCTCACAGTCTTCATCCCCATTTTACAGCTGAGCCCACTGTTGGGTAGGGACTGTCTCTATATGTTGCCAACTTGTACTTCCCAAGCGCTTAGTACAGTGCTCTGCACATAGTAAGCACTCAATAAATACGATTGATGATGATGGTGTTTGTACATATTTATTACTCTTTATTTATTTATTTTACTCGTCCATATCTATTCTATTTATTTTCTTTTGTTAGTATGTTTGGTTTTGTTCTCTGTCTCCCCCTTTTAGACTGTGAGCCCACTGTTGGGTAGGGACTGTCTCTCTATGTTGCCAATTTGTACTTCCCAAGCGCTTAGTAAAGTGCTCTGCACATAGTAAGCGCTCAATAAATACGATTGATTGATTGATTGATTGACTGTCTCTATATGCTGCCAGCTTGTACTTCCCAAGCGCTTAGTACAGTGCTCTGCACACAGTAAGCGCTCAATAAATATGATTGATTGATTGATTAATAAATACGATCGATGAATCGATTGATAGAGAAGCAGCACGGCTCAGTGGAAAGAGCCCGGGCTTTGGAGTCAGAGGTCACGGGTTCGAATCCCGGCTCCGCCACTTGTCTGCTGGGTGACTTTGGGCAAGTCGCTTCACTTCTCTGGGCCTCGGTGACCTCATCTGTCACTCATTCATTCATTCAGTCGTATTTATTGAGCGCTTACTGTGTGCAGAGCTTCCTGTCAAATGGGGATTAAGACTGTGAGCCCCACATGGGACAACCTGAGCACTTTGTAACCTCCCCAGCGCTTAGAACAGTGCTTTGCATATAGTAAGCGCTTAATAAATGCCATTATTATTATTAATAATTCCTTGCACACTGCGCTCAAGGAATGAAAGATGTGCACCTTCTCTGACCGATCTGCCTATGATTGATCAGTAGTATTTGCTGAGCACCAACTGGGGGCGGAGCACTGTACTAAGCGTTCGGGAGTAGGCGTGCCCCACAGTCGTTCAATCAATCAATCAATCAATCAATCAATCAATCATATTTATTGAGCGCTTACTGTGTGCAGAGCACTGGACTAAGCGCTTGGGAAGTCCAAGTTGGCAACATATAGAGACAGTCCCTACCCAACAGTGGGCTCCACAGTCTAAAAGGGGTTAATCTAAATGAATAAAAATAAATAAAATAAATAGAATAGATATGTACAAGTAAAATAAATAAATAGAGTAATAAATCTGGACAAACATCTAGCCATCTATCCAGGTGCTGTGGGGAAGGGAAGGAGGTAAGATGGGGGGGATGGAGAGGGGGACGAGGGGGAGAGGAAGGAAGGGGCTCAGTCCGCTCAATAAATAGGATTGGATGAAGGAGGGAATGAATCCTCCTCCTCCTCCTCCTCCTCCTCCTCCTCCTCATCATCAGTCGTATTGATTGAGCGCTTACTATGTGCAGAGCACTATACTAAGCGCTTGGGAAGTCCAAATTGGCAACATCTAGAGACAGTCCCTACCCAACAGTGGGCTCACAGTCTAAAAGGGGGAGACAGAGAACAAAACCCAACATACTAACAAAATAAAATAAATAGAATAGATAGGTACAAGAAAAATAAATAAATAGCGTAATAAATCTGTACAAACGTATATCCATCTATCCAGGTGCTGTGGGGAAGGGAAGGAGGTAAGATGTGGGGGGGATGGAGAGGGGGACGAGGGGGAGAGGAAGGAAGGGGCTCAGTCCGCTCAATAAATAGGATTGGATGAAGGAGGGAATGAATCCTCCTCCTCCTCCTCCTCCTCCTCCTCATCATCATCAATCGTATTTATTGAGCGCTTACTGTGTGCAGAGCACTGGACTAAGCGCTTGGGAAGTCCAAGTTGGCAACCTCTAGAGACAGTCCCTACCCAACAGCGGGCTCACAGTCTAAAAGGGGGAGACAGAGAACAAAACCAAACATACTCACAAAATAAAATAAATAGAATAGATAGGTACAAGTAAAATAAATAGAGTAATAAATCTGCACAAACATATCTACATATATACAGGTGCTGTGGGGAAGGGAAGGAGGTAAGATGGGGGGGATGGAGAGGGGGACGAGGGGGAGGGGAAGGAAGGGGTTCAGTCCGCTCAATAAATAGGATTGGATGAAGGAGGGAATGAATCCTCCTCCTCCTCCTCCTCCTCCTCCTCCTCCCGGGCTGGGGGTGGGTCCTTCCCGGAGGCGGGGACTACGGGGTCAGTCCTCCCATCGCGGCCCCGGGGAGAGGCCGCCCGCTCACCGGAGAGCCCCGGCCCCCTCCCCAGGAGCCCCCCCGATGGAGCTGTGGTGGACGCCTCTGCTCGGCCTCTGCTACCTTCTGGCCGCCGCCGCCGCCGAGCGCCACACCGTGTTTTGGAACAGCAGCAATCCCAGGTGCGGCCCGACCCCCGGGGGACCCCCGGGGAGACCCCCAGGGAGACCCCCCTCCCCCTCCCCCGGGCACCCTCAGGGCCAGGGGGCCCAAATCGGGGCCCGGGGGCCTCGCCTTTGTTCGGGACACCGCTCCTGGAGTTGGGAAAGGGGACAGAGAGGGAGGGAGAGGGAGGGAGAGGGCTCGGATGGGTGTGTGTGTGTGTGTTTGTGTATGGTGGGGTGTGAGTGTGTAGGTGCGGGTGCGTCTCTTGAGTGAGTGGCCGCCCTTTGGCCCGTGGGTCTGCGCCTTGGCTTTTGTGCGGGGCTCTGTCCTTGAGTTTCTGTGTTCTGGCCCTAGTTTTGTGTGTGTGTGTGTGTGTGTGAGTGTGTGTGTGTGTCGGGGTGGGGGGTGTGAGTTTGTGAGTGTGTGTAGGTGTGTGTCTTGAGTGTGTGTCCGGCCTTTGGCCCGTGGGTCTGCGCCTTGGCTTTTGTGCGGGGCTCTGTCCCTGAGTTTCTGCGTTCTGGCTCTAGTTTTGTGTGTGTGTGTGAGTGTGTGTGTGTGTGTCGGGGTGGTGGTGGTGGTGTGAGTTTAATTCTGTGTGTGTGTGTGTGTGTGTGAGAGTGTGTGTAGGTGTGGGTGTGCGTCTCTTGAGTGTGTGTCCGCCCTTTGGCCCGTGGGTCTGCGCCTTGGCTTTTGTGCGGGGCTCTGTCCCTGAGTTTCTGTGTTCTGGCTCTAGTTGTGTGTCTGTGTGTGTGTGTGTGGTGTGTGTGTGTGTGGTGTGTGTGTCGGAGTGGGGGTGGGGGTGTGAGTTTAATTCTGTGTGTGTGAGAGAGAGAGTGTGTGTGTAGGTGTGGGTGCGTCTCTTGAGTGTGTGCCCGGCCTTTGGCCCGTGGGTCTGTGCCTTGGCTTTTGTGCGGGGCTCTGTCCCTGAGTTTCTGTGGTCTGGTTCTAGTTTTGTGTGTGTGTGTGTGTCGGGGTGGTGGTGTGAGTTTAACTCTGTGTGTGTGTGTGTGTGAGAGAGTGTGTGTAGGTGTGGGTGCGCGTCTCTTGAGTGTGTGTCCGGCCTTTGGCCCGTGGGTCTGCGCCTTGGCTTTTGTGCGGGGCTCTGTCCCTGAGTTTCCGTGTTCTGGCTCTAGTTTTATGTGTGTGTGTGTGTGTGTGTGTGTGTGATGTATCGGGTGGGGGTGGGGGTGTGAATTTAACTGTGTGTGTGTGTGAGAGTATGTGTAGCTGTGGGTGCATCTCTTGAGTGTGTGTCCGCCCTTTGGCCCGTGGATCTGCGCCTTGGCTTTTGTGCGGGGCTCTGTCCCTGCGTTTCTGTGTTCTGGTTCTAGTTGTGTGTGTGTGTGTGTCGGGGTGGTGGGGGGTGTTTGTGTCGGGGTGGGGGGGCGGTATGAGTTTAACTCTGTGTGTGTGTGTGTGTGTGTGTGTGTGAGAATGTGTGTAGGTGTGGGTGCGTCTCTTGAGTGTGTGTCCGGCCTTTGGCCCGTGGGTCTGCGTCTTGGCTTTTGTGCGGGGCTCTGTCCCCGAGTTTCTGTGTTCTGGCTCTAGTTTTGTGTGTGTGTGTGTGTGTGTGTGTCGGGGTGGGGGTGTGAGTTTAACTCTGTGTGTGTGTGTGTGTGTGTGAGAGAGTATGTGTAGGTTTGGGTGCGTCTCGAGTGTGTGTCCGGCCTTTGGCCCGTGGGTCTGCGCCTTGGCTTTTGTGCGGGGCTCTGTCCCAGAGTTTCTGTGTTCTGGCTCTAGTTTTGTGTGTATGTGTGTGTGTGTGTGTGTGTGTGTGCGCGCGTGTGTGTGTGTGTCGGGGTGGGGGGGGTGAGTTTGTGTGTGTATGAGAGTGCATAGGTGTGGGTGCGTCTCTTGAGCGTGTGTCCGCCCTTTGGCCCGTGGGTCTGCGCCTTGGCCTTTGTGCGGGGCTCTGTCCCTGAGTTGCTGTGTTCTGGCTGTAGTTTTGTGTGTGTGTGTGTGTGTGTGTGTCGGGGGGTGAGTTTGTGTGTGTATGAGAGTGTGTGTAGGTGTGGGTGCGTCTCTTGAGTGTGTGTCCGCCCTTTGGCCCGTGGGTCTGTGCCTTGGCTTTTGTGCGGGGCTCTGTCCCTGAGTTGCTGTGTTCTGGCTCTAGGTTTTTTTTTTTTTTTTTTTTGTGTGTGTGTGTGTGTGTGTGTGTGTGTTGGGGTGGGGGGTGAGTTTAACTCTGTGTGTGTAGGTGTGTGTGCATCGTTTAACTCTGTGTGTGTGTGTGTGTAGGTGTGTGTGCGTCTATGTGTGTCTGCCCTTGGCCTGTGAGTCAGTGTCTTGGCTTTGGTGCGGGGCTCTGTCCCTGGGCTTCTGTGTTATGGCTCTCGGGGTGTGTGTGTGTGTGTGTGTGTGTGTCGGGAGGTGAGTGTGTGTGAGAGAGAGTGTGTGTGGGTCTCGAGTGTGTGTCTGCCCTTTGCCCGTGTGCATGTGTCTTGGTTTTTAGGGTGTCTCTGTCCCTAAGTTTCTGTGTTCTGGCTCTAGTTGGTGTGTGTGTGTGTATGTGTGTCGGGGCGGAGGGGATGAGTTTAAGAGTGTGTGAGTGTGTAGGTGTGGGTGCGTCTCTTGAGTGTGTGTCAGCCCTTGGCCTGTGAGTCTGTGTCTTGGCTTTTGTGCGGGTCTCTGTCCCTGAACTTCTGTGCTCTGGCTCTAGTTGTGTGCGTGTGAGTGTGTGTGTGTATGTGTGTCGGGGTGGGGGGGTGAGTTTAACTCTGTGTGTGTGTGTAGGTGTGGGTGCGTCTCTTGAGTGTGTGCCCTTTGCCTTCTAGACTGTGACCCGCTGTTGGGTAGGGACCGTCTCTAGATGTTGCCAACTTGCCCTTCCCAAGCGCTTAGTCCAGTGCTCTGCACACAGTAAGCGCTCAATAAATACGATGGAATGAATGAATGAATATTGGCTTTTGTGAGTGTCTCTGTCCTTGAGTTTCTGTGTTCTGCCTATAGGTGATTGTGTGTGTGTGTGTGTGTGTGTGAGAGAGAGAGAGAGAGAGAGTGTGTGTGTGCGTCTCTTGAGTGTATGTCTGCCCTTTGCCTGTGTGCATGTGTTTTGGCTTTTGTGTGTGTCTCTGTCCCTGAGTTTCTGTGCTTTGGGGCTAGTTTTGTGTGTGTGTGTGTGTGTATGTGCGTCTCTTGAGCGTGTGTCTGCCCTTTGCCTGTGTGTATGTGTGTTGGCTTCTGTGCGTGTCTCTGTCCCAGGGCTTCTGTGTTCTGGCTCTAGTTTTGTGTCTGTGTGTTGGGGGGGTGTGAGTTTGTGTTTGTGTGTGTGTGTGAATCTGCGTGTGTGTTTGCGTCTCTTGAGTGTGTGTCAGCCTTTGCCTGTGTCTGTGTGTGTTGACTTTTGTGCGGGTCTCTGTCCCTGTGTGTCTGTGTTCTGGCTCTAGTTTTGTGTGTGTTGGGGGGGTGTTTGACTCTATGTGTGTGTGTGTGTGTGAACAGCTATGTGTGTTTGCGTCTCTTGAGTGTGTGTCAGCCCTTGGCCTGTGTCTGTGTGTGTTGGCTTTTGTGCGTGTCTCTGTCCCTGTGTGTCTGTGTTCTGGCTCTAGTTTTGTGTGTGTTGGGGGGGGGTGAGTTTGACTCTATGTGTGTGTGTGTGTATGTGTGTGTGTGAACAGCTATGTGCGTTTGCGTCTCTTGAGTGTGTGTCAGCCCTTTGCCTGTGTCTGTGTGTGTTGGCTTTTGTGCGTGTCTCTGTCCCTGTGTGTCTGTGTTCTGGCTCTAGTTTTGTGTGTGTTGGGGGGGTGAGTTTGACTCTGTGTGTGTGTGTGTGTGTGAACAGCTACGTGTGTGTGCGTCTCTTGAGTGTGTGTGCGATTGGCCTGTGTGGGGTGTGTAGGTGCTTGTGTGTGGTGTTGGCGTTTACTTGGAAGTTTTTGTCTGGGCCGCTCCGTTTTCCTGTAAATGTGTGTTTGTGTGTGTGTGAGGTATGTGTTTTCTTGGAAGATTTTGCCCCCTCCTGCCCTGTCCTGTAAGTGTGTGTGTATGTGTGTGTGTTTGGTGCGTTTTCTTGGAAGCTTTTGTTCGGGCCTCTCCTCTCCGTTTTCCTGTAAATCTGTATATGTGTGTGTGTTTTTGTGTGTGTGTGTGTGTTTGTGTGTGTGGTATGTTTTCTTGGAAGTTTTTTTCCGCGCCTGTCTATTTTCCTGTAAACCTGTGTGTGTGTTTGTGTGGTGTGTGTTTTCTTGGAAATTTTTGCCTGCGCCTGGCCTGTAAATGTGTGTGTGTGTGGTGTTTGGTTTGTGTTTGCTTGGGAAGTTTTTGTCTGCGCCTGTCCTGTAAATGTCTGTGTGTGTGTGTGTGTGTGGTGTTTGGTTTGTGTTTGCTTGGGAAGTTTTTGTCTGCGCCTGTCCTGTAAGTGTGTGTGTGTGTGTGTGTGTGGTGTGTTTGCTTGAAAGTTTTTGTCCGCTCCTGTCCGTTTTCCTGTAAATCTGTGTGTTTGTGTGTGTGTATGTGTGTGGTGTTGGAAGTTTTTGTCTGCGCCTGCCTTGTAAATGTGTGTGTGTGTTTGCTTGGCAGTTTTTGTCCACTCCTGTCCGTTTTTCTGTAAGTCTGTGTGTATGTGTGTGTGTGTATTGGAAGTTTTTGTAAGCGCCTGTCCTGTCCTGCAAACTGTGTGTGTGTGTGTGTGTGTGTGTTTTCTTGGAAGTTTTTGCCTTCCTCTGCCCTGTAAATGTGTGTGTGTGTGTTTGCTTGGCAGTTTTTGTCCGCTCCTGTCCGTTTTCCAGTAAATCTGTGTGTGCATGTGTGTTGAAAGCTTTTGTCAGCGCCTGACCTGTCTTGCAAATTGTGTGTGTGTGTGTTTATGTGGTGTGTTTTCTTGGAAGCTTTTGTCTGCCCCTGCCCTGTAAATGTGTGTGTGTGTTTGCTTGGCAGTTTTTGTCCACTCCTGTCAGCCTTTCTGTAAATCTGTGTGTATGTGTGTGTGTGTATTGGAAGGTTTTGTCAGCGCCTGTCCTGTCCTGCAAACTGTGTGTGTGTGTGTGTGTTTTCTTGGAAGTTTTTGCCTGCCCCTGCCCTGTAAATGTGTGTGTGTGTGTTTTCTTGGAAGTTTTTGTCTGCCCTGTAAATGTGTGTGTGTGTGTGTGTCTGTGTGTGTTTGCTTGGCAGTTTTTGTCCACTCCTGTCCGTTTTCCAGTAAATCTGTGTGTGTTGAAAGTTTTTGTCAGCGCCTGACCTGTCCTGCAAGTTGTGTGTGTGTGTGTGTATATGTGGTGTGTTTTCTTGGAAGTTTTTGTCTGCCCCTGTCCTGTAAATGTGTGTGTGTGTGTGTTTGCTTGGCAGTTTTTGTCCGCTTCTGTCCGTTTTCCTGTAAATCTGTGTGTGTGTGTGTGGTGTTGGAAGGTTTTGTCTGCGCCTGACCTGTAAATGTGTGTGTGTGTGTGTGTGTATGTGGTGTGTTTTCTTGGAAGTTTTTGTCTGCCCCGTCCTGTAAATGTGTGTGTGTGTGTGTGTTTGCTTGGCAGTTTTTGTCTGCTCCTGTCCGTTTTCCTGTAAATCTGTGTGTGTGTGTGTGTGTGTGTGTCTGTGGCGTTGGAAGTTTTTGTCTGCGCCTGACCTGTAAATGTGTGTGTGTGTGTGTATGTGGTGTGTTTTCTTGGAAGTTTTTGTCTGCCCCTGTCCTGTAAGTGTGTGTGTGTGTGTTTGCTTGGCAGTTTTTGTCTGCCCCTGTCCGTTTTCCTGTAAATCTGTGTGTGTGTGTGTGTGGTGTGTTGGACGTTTTTGTCTGCGCCTGACCTGTAAATATGTGTGTGTGTGTTTTCTAGGCCGTTTGTGTCCTTGCCTAGCCCTGTCCTGTAAAGGTGGGTGGGTTGTTTGTGCGTCCGCGTGGGTTTTTCCTGCGAGATTCCGGGCGAGAAAGTGAGACGGGCCGGTGTGGGGCCCACAGACACACACCACACACCACATACACCCATCACACACTCACACAGGGAGCGTGTGCCCGCGTCCGGGTGTGAAGCCGTGGCCCGGGCCCCGTGTGCCAGGAAACGAAGCCTCCCGCCACCTTCCCGCTCCTCCCGAGGCCCCTTCCGTTCCCAAACTCCCGGTTTTCCTCTGTTTCAGGAAAAGCCCCCTCCCCCCTTTTCCTCCCTCTTTTTCCCCCTCCTTTTCCCTCCCCCCCTCCGTGGGAGCGGGCCGGGGGGCGGTGACTCAGGAGGCCGTCACGGAGCAGGGAGCGGAATTACCTGTTCCCGAAATGGCTTCTTGGTTTATCTCTCCCGGCGGAGGCTTGGGAAGCCCCAGGAATTTCCAAACCCCCTCCAGGCGACCCCCGGGGGGAGGCCGGGACACCTGGGAATGCCCACCCCCCAACCCCCATCCTCTACCCCTGTAGGACTCACGGGTGGGCAGGGTTAGGTGACCCCCTGGCCCAGGAGGGGCGAGGGGTGCCTAATAATAATAATAATAATAATAATAATAATAATAATAATGTTGGCATTTGTTAATAATAATAATAATAATGATGATGACATTCCCAGACTGAGCCCCCCCTCCTTCCTCTCCCCCTCTCTCCCTCTCGTCCCCCTCTCCTTACCTCCTTCCCCTCCCCACAGCACCTGTATATATGTTTGTACATATTTATTACTCTATCTATTTATTTTACTTGTACATATCTATTCTATTTATTTTATTTTGTTAGTATGTTTGGTTTTGTTCTCTGTCTCCCCCTTCTAGACTGTGAGCCCACTGTTGGGGAGGGACCGTCTCTATATGTTGCCATCCTTCTCCATCCCCCCCGTTTTACCTCCTTCCCTTCCCCACAACATCTGTATATATGTTTGTACAGATTTATTACTCTATTTATTTTACTTGTACCTATCTATTCTATTTATTTTATTTTGTTAATATGTTTGGTTTTGTTCTCTGTCTCCCCCTTCTAGACTGTGAGCCCACTGTTGGGTAGGGACCATCTCTATATGTTGCCATCCTTCTCCATCCCCCCCGTCCTACCTCCTTCCCTTCCCCACAGCACCTGTATATATGTATATATGTTTGTACAGATTTATTACTCTATTTATTTTAGTTGTACATATCTATTCTGTTTATTTTATTTTGTTAGTATGTTTGGTTTTCTTCTCCGTCTCCCCCTTTTAGACTGTGAGCCCACTGTTGGGTAGGGACTGTCTCTAGATGTTGCCAGCTTGTACTTCCCAAGCACTTAGTACAGTGCTCTGCACACAGTAAGCACTCAATAAATACGATTGATTGATTGGTTGATTGATTGAGCGCTCACTCATCAGCTAGCTGAGCGCTTAGCCCATCTCCTCCAAGAGGCCTTCCCTTACTAAGCCCCACTTTTCCTCATCTCCTACTCCCTTTAGTAGCACCCTGATTTGCTCCCTTGGCTCTTCCCCCATCATAACCCCACAGCACTTTTTATATGTATACATCTGTAATTTCCCAGCGCTTAGAACAGTGCTTTGCACATAGTAAGTGCTTAATAAATGCCATTATTATTAGATAGACATGGTCCCTACCCGACAGTGGGCTCACAGTCTAGAAGGGGACTCACAGTCTAGAAGGTGATAATATGGGGCTCACAGTCATCATCCCCATTTTACAGATGAGGGAACTGAGGCTCTGACAAGTTAAGTGACTTGCCTAAGGTCACACAGCTTACTATGTGCCTAGCACCTCCCCAGCGCTTAGAACGGTGCTTTGCACATAGTAAGCGCTTAATAAATGCCATCATTATTATTATTCTAAGCACTGGAGTAGATCCTAGGTAAACAGGTTGTCATTCATTCATTCATTCAATCGTATTTATTGAGCACTGACTGTGTGCAGAGCACTGTACTAAGCGCTTGGGAAGTCCAAGTTGGCAACATATAGAGACGGTCCCTACCCAACAGCGGGCTCACAGCCTATCAATCAATCGTATTTATTGAGCGCTTACTGTGTGCAGAGCACTGTACTAAGCGCTTGAGCACTGTAACAAGTCTAGAAGGGAATGGCATTTGTTAAGTGCTTACTGTGTGCAGGGTGATCAGATTGTCCCCCGTGGGCCTCCCAGTCTTCATCCCCATTGGACAGATGAGGGAACTGAGGCCCAGAGATGTGAAGTGACTTGGCCAAAGTCACCCAGCTGACAAGTGGCGGAGCCGGGATTCGAACCCATGACTTCAGACTCCCAAGCCCGGGCTCTTGCCAATGAGCCACGCTGCTTCTCTGTAATAATAATAATAACGATGGTATTTGTTAAGCGCTTACTATGTGCCAAGCACTGTTCTAAGCGCTGGGGTAGACTGTGGGGCTCACAGCCTTCATCCCCATTGGACAGATGAGGGAACTGAGGCCCAGAGAAGTGAAGTGACTTTCCCAAAGTCACCCAGCTGACAAGTGGCGGAGTCGGGATTAGAACCCACGACCTCTGGCTCCCACTTGGGGGCTCACAGTCCTAATCCCCATTTTACAGATGAGGTAACTGAGGCACAGAGAAGTGAAGCAACTTCCCCAAAGTCACACAGCTGACAATTGCCGGAGCTGGGATTTGAACCCATGACCTCTGACTCCAGAGTGCAGGCTCTTTCCACTGAGCCACGCTGCTTCTCTAGGTACAATGTAGATTTGGGGGGAAGGATAGATTTAGGGGGATGAAGTTGGGGGTGAGTGTAGATTTGGGGGGGAAGGATGGATTTCGGGGGATGAAGTTGGGGGCTGAGTGTAGATTTGGGGGGAAGGATGGATTTAGGGGGATGAAGTTGGGGGTGAGTGTAGATTTGGGGGGAAGGATGGATTTAGGGGGATGAAGTTGGGGGTTGAGTGTAGATTTCGGGGGGAAGGATGGATTTAGGGGGATGAAGTTGGGAGTTGAGTGTAGATTTGGGGGGGAAGGATGGATTTCAGGGGATGAAGTTGGGAGCTGAGTAGATTTGGGGGGAAAGGATGGATTTAGGGGATGAAGTTGGGAGCTGAGTGTAGATTTGGGGGGAAGGATAGATTTAGGGGGATGAAGTTGGGGGCTGAGTGTAGATTTGGGGGGGAAGGAAGGATTTAGGGGGATGAAGTTGGGGGTGAGTGTAGATTTCGGGGGAAGGATGGATTTAGGGGGATGAAGTTGAGGGTTGAGTGTAGATTTGGGGGGGAAGGATGGATTTAGGGGGATGAAGTTGGGAGCTGAGTAGATCGGGGGAAGGATGGATTTAGGGGGATGAAGTTGGGAGCTGAGTGTAGATTTGGGGGGGAAGGATGGATTTAGGGGGATGAAGTTGGGAGCTGAGTGTAGATTGGGGGGAAGGATGGATTTAGGGGGATAAAGTTGGGAGCTGAGTATAGATTTGGGGGGAAGGATGGATTTAAGGGGATGAAGTTGGGAGCTGAGTGTAGATTTAGGGGGGAAGGATGGATTTGGGGGATGAAGGGGGGAGTGTAGATTTGTGGGGGGAAGGATGGATTTAGGGGGGTGAAGTTGGAGGTGAGTGTGGATTTGGGGGGAAGGATGGATTTAGGGGGATGAAGTTGGGGGTGAGTGTAAATTTAGGGGGGAATGATGGATTTAGGGAGATGAAGTTGGGGGTGAGTGTCGATTTGGGGGGGAAGGATGGATTTAGGGGATTAAAGTTGGGGCTAGGAGCAGTGTAGCTTTTCGAGGAACGGATAGATCATCATCATCATCATCAATCGTATTTATTGAGCGCTTACTATGTGCAGAGCACTGTACTAAGCGCTTGGGAAGTACAAATTGGCAACATATAGAGACAGTCCCTACCCAACAGTGGGCTCACAGTCTAAAAGGGGAGAGATGAAGCCCAATTGTCGGCTGTGTGACTTTGGGCTCTCTGTGCCTCAGTTACCTCATCTGTCAAATGGGGATGAAGACTGTGAGCCCCCCGAGGGACAACCCGATCACCTTGTAACCTCCCCAGCGCTTAGAGCAGTGCTTTGCACATAGTAAGCGCATAATAAATGCCATCATTATTATTATTGTGAAGTTGGGGTCTAGGTGTGGGTGTAGATTTTGGGGGGGAATGATAGATTTAGGGGATTAAAGTTGGGGCTAGGAGCAGTGTAGCTTTTGGGGGACCGGATAGATGAAGCCCAGTTGTCGGCTGTGTGACTTTGGGCAAGTCACTTTACTTCTCTGTGCCTCAGTTACCTCATCTGTCAAAGGGGGATGAAGACTGTGAGCCCCCCGAGGGACAACCCGATCACCTTGTAACCTCCCCAGAGCTTAGAACAGTGCTTTGCACGTAGTAAGCGCTTAATAAATGCCATCATTATTATTATGATGAAGTCGGGGTCTAGGTGTGGGTGTAGATTTTGGGGGGGAATGTTAGATTTAGGGGAATAAAGTTGGGGTCTAGGTGGAGTGTAGATTTTGGAGGAAAGGGGAGATTTAGGGGGATAAAGGTGCAGGGTAAGTTTTTTGGGGGGAAGCAGCGTGGCTCAGTGGGAAAGAGCCCGGGCTTTGGAGTCAGAGGTCATGGGTTCAAATCCCGCTCCGCCACTTGTCAGCTGTGTGACTTTGGGCAAGTCACTTCACTTCTCTGTGCCTCAGTTCCCTCATCTGTAAAATGGGGATGAAGACTGTGAGCCCCACGGGGGACAACCTCATCACCTTGTATCCCCCCAGCGCTTAGAACAGTGCTTTGCACGTAGTAAGCGCTTAATAAATGCCATCATTATTATTATTATTATTATTTGGGGGATGCAGTTGGGCAAGCTGGAGTGTAAATTTTGCGGGGAAGGAGAGATTTAGGGGGGGAAAGGTGAGGGCTAAGTACACGATATCTGTTGGGGGAAAGAAAAGATTTGGGGGTTTGTTAGGGGCTGGGTGTACAATAGATTTTGGGGGGAAGAAGCAGTGTGGCCTAGTGGACAGAGCCTGTGCCTAGAAGTCAGAATCAATCAATCAATCAATCAATCGTATTTATTGAGTGCTTACTATGTGCAGAGCACTGTACTAAGCGCTTGGGAAGTACAAATTGGCAACACATAGAGACAGTCCCTGCCCAACAGAAGGCCCTGAGTTCTAATCCCGTCTCCTTCCTCTCACCTGCTGTGGGACCTTGAGCAAGTCACTTCGCTTCTCTGTGCTTCAGTCGCCTCATCTGTAAAATGGAGAATTAAGATTGTCCTCTCCCAAGCGCTCAGAGAAGCGGCTTGGCTCAGTGGAAAGAGCCCGGGCTTTGGAGTCAGAGGTCATGGGTTCGAATCCCGGCTCCGCCACCTCCTCCTCCTCATCATCAATCGTATTTATTGAGCGCTTACTGTGTGCAGAGCACTGTACTAAGCGCTTGGGAAGTCTGAGTTGGCAACATAGAGAGACGGTCCCTACCCAACACTGGGGCTCACGGTCTAGAAAGAGATGCACAAAAGTGTTGTGGGGGCTCAGGGGGTGGGGTGAATATCAAATGTCCAGTCGATCAGCCAGTCGATCCTATTTATTGAGCGCTTACTGTGTGCAGAGCACTGGACTACATATCTATTCTATTTATTTTATTTTGTTAGTATGTTTGGTTTTGTTCTCTGTCTCCCCCTTTTAGACTGTGAGCCCACTGTTGGGTAGGGACTGTCTCTGTATGTTGCCAATTTGTACTTCCCAAGCGCTTAGTACAGTGCTCTGCACATAGTAAGCGCTCAATAAATACGATTGATGATGATGATGATGGACTAAGCGCTTGGGAGAGGAGGAGAACAATAAACGGACACATTTCCTGTCCACAGTGAACTTACAGGGGGAGGCAGAAGTTAATAGAAACCGATAAGTTGCAGATCTGCACAAAAGTGCCATGGGTTTTCGGGCTCCGCCGCTTGTCTGCTGCGTGACCTTGGGCAAGTCACTGGGCTTCTCTGGGCCTCAGTTCCCCCATCCGTAAAATGGGGTTGAAGACTGTGAGCCCCAAGTGGGACCAGGGACCGTGTCCAACCTGTCCGATGCTTAGAACGGTGCTTAGCAAATACCATCATTATGAAATGTCCAGTCAGTCCGTCGATCGTACTGAATACTAATCATCATCATCATCATCAATTGTATTTATTGAGCGCTTACTGTGTGCAGAGCACTGTACTAAGTGCTTGGGAAGTACAAGTTGGTAACATCTAGAGACAGTCCCTGCCCAGCAGTGGGCTCACAGTCTAAAAGGGGGAGACGGAGAACAAAACCAAACATACTAACAAAATAAAATAATCATAATGAGGAGGGCATTTGTTAAGCGCTTACTATGTGCAAAGCACTGTTCTAAGCGCTGTTTAAGCGCTTAGTACAGTGCTCTGCACACAGTAAGCACTCAATAAATACGATTGATTGACTGATTGGGGAGGATACAAGGTGATCAGGTTGTCCCACGGGGCGGGGGGGGGGGGGCTGACAGTCTTAATCCCCATTTTACAGACGGGGTCACTGAGGCCCAGAGAAGTGAAGTGACTTGCGCAAAGCTGACAATGGGCAGAGCCGGGATTTGAACCCCTGACCTCTGACTCCAATGCCCGTGCTCTTTTCCATTGAGCCATGCAGCTTCTCTTCTATTTATTTTACTTATATATATCCTATTTATTTTATTTTGTCAATATGTTTTGTTTTGTTGTCTGTCTCCCCCTTCTAGGCTGTGAGCCCGCTGTTGGGTAGGGACCGTCTCTCTATGTTGCCGACTTGTACTTCCCAAGCGCTTAGTACAGTGCTGTGCACACAGTAAGCGCTCAATAAATACGATTGAATGAATGAATGAATGAATGACCCCGAAGCCCGGGCTCCTTCCACCGAGCCGCGCTGCTTCTCTCCGTGTCTGGCGCGTAATAAGCGCTTCACAAATGCCATTATTATTATCATTTACCATTCATTCGTTCGTTCAGTCATATTTGTTTTTTTTAATAGCATTTATAATAATAATGGTGGTATTTGTTAAGCACTTACTATGTGCGAAGCACTGTTCTAAGCGCTGGGGGAGGATACAAGGTGATTAGGTTGTCCCACAAGGGGCTCACAGTCTTAATCCCCATTTTACAGATGAGGTAACTGAGGCACAGAGCAGTTAAGTGACTTGCCCAAAGTCACACAGCACACAAGTGGCGGAGCCGGAATTCGAACCCATGACCTCTGGCTCCCAAGCCTGTGCTCTTTCCACTGAACCACGCTGTCCTATTTATGCCATTATTATTATCATTTATCATTCATTCGTTCGTTCAGTCATATTGATTTTTTTTAAATGGCATTTATTAAGCGCTTACCATGTGCAAAGCACTGTTCTAAGCGCTGGGGAGGTTACAAGTGATCAAGCTGTTCCACGGGGGGGGGCTCACAGTCTTCATCCCCATTTTACAGATGAGGGAACTGAGGCCCAGAGAAGTGAAGTGACTTGCCCAAAGTCACACAGCTCACAATTGGCGGAGCGCTCACCGTGTGCCGAGCGCCGAGCTAAGTTCCAGCAGTGAGCGCTCAGTAAATACGATTAATTGATTGATTGAGGCTTAAGACCCCCCCAAACGTTGCTCGATTGATTGATTGATTGATGCTTTATTAGAAATAAATAAGACACCCCCCCCCCCCCCCGTCAAACGTTGAGGAGGCCAATAGAACTAGAGGGAACAGGGGGGATAGATCCATACAGAACAGTGGGGATAGGTCCAGCAGTGAGCGCTCAATAAATACGATTGATTGATTGATTGAGGCTTAAGACCCCCCCAAACATTGCTCGATTGATTGATGCTTTATTAGAAATAAATACCCCCCCCCCCCACCCCAGCAGCCAAACGTTGAGAAGGCCAATAGAACTAGAGGGAACAGGGGGGATAGGTCCAGCAGTGAGCGCTCAATAAATATGATTGATTGATTGATTGAGGCTTAAGACCCCCCCAAACGTTGCTCGATTGATTGATTGATTGATTGATGCTTTATTAGAAATAAATAAGACCCCCCTCCCCCCGGCCAAACATTGAGAAGGCCAATAGAACTAGAGGGAACAGGGGGGATAGGTCCAGCAGTGAGCACTCAATAAATACGATTGATTGATTGATTGAGGCTTAAGACCCCCCCCCAAAGTTGCTTGATTGATTGATTGATTGAAGCTTTATTAGAAATAAATAAGACCACCGTCCCCCCCGTCCCCCCCCGCCCCCCAGCCCCCGGCCAAACGTTGAGAAGGCCAATAGAACTAGAGGGAACAGGGGGGATAGGTCCATACAGAACAGTGGGGATAGGTCCAGCAGTGAGCGCTCAATAAATACGATTGATTGATTGAATGAGGCTTAAGACCCCCCCCCCCAAACGTTGCTCGATTGATTGATTGATTGATTGATGCTTTATTAGAAATAAGACCACCCCCCCGGCCAAACATTGAGAAGGCCAATAGAACTAGAGGGAACAGGGGGGATAGGTCCAGTAGTGAGCGCTCAATAAATACGATTGATTGATTGAGGCTTAAGACCCCCCCCAACGTTGCTCGATTGATTGATTGATTGATGCTTTATTAGAAATAAATAAGACACCCCCCCCCCCCCGGCCAAACGTTGAGAAGGCCAGTAGAACTAGAGGGAACAGGGGGGATAGGTCCATACAGAACAGTGGGGATAGGTCCAGCAGTGAGCGCTCAATAAATACGATTGATTGATTGACTGAGGCTTAAGACCCCCCCCAAACGTTGCTCGATTGATTGATTGATTGATTGATGCTTTATTAGAAATAAGACACCCCCCCCCCCCCCCCCCCCCCGGCCAAACATTGAGAAGGCCAATAGAACTAGAGGGAACAGGGGGGATAGGTCCAGCAGTGAGTGCTCAATAAATACGATTGATTGATTGAGGCTTAAGACACCCCCCCCCAAACGTTTCTCGATTGATTGATTGATTGATGCTTTATTAGAAATAAATAAGACCACCCCCAACCCCCGGCCAAACGTTGAGAAGGCCAATAGAACTAGAGGGAACCGGGGGGATAGGTCCATACAGAACAGTGGGGATAGGTCCAGCAGTGAGCGCTCAATAAATACGATTGATTGATTGATTGATTGAGGCTTAAGACCCCCCCAAACGTTGCTCGATTGATTGATTGATTGGTGCTTTATTAGAAATAAATGACACACACACACACACACCCCCGGCCAAATGTTGAGAAGGCCAATAGAACTAGAGGGAACAGGGGGGATAGGTCCAGCAGTGAGCGCTCAATAAATACGATTGATTGATTGATTGAGGCTTAAGACCCCCCCAAAGTTGCTCGATTGATTGATTGATGCTGTATTAGAAATAAATCAGACATATGTACATATGTTTGTACATATTTGCTACTGTATTTTACTTGTCCATATCTATTCTATTTATTTTATTTCGTTAGTATGTGTGGTTTTGGTCTCTGTCTCCCCCTTTTAGACTGTGAACCCGCTGTTGGGTAGGGACCGTCCCTCTAGGTTGCCAACTTGGACTTCCCAAGCGCTTAGTCCAGTGCTCTGCACGCAGTAAGCGCTCAATAAATACGATCGATGACGATGATGAAGACACACACACACCACCCTGACCCGGCCTCCCCCGGCCCCCGCAGGTTCCGGGGCGCCGATTACACGGTCACCGTGAAGCTGAACGACTACCTGGACATCGTGTGCCCCCACTATGAGGGCGAGGCCGCGGCGAGCGGGCAACCCCTGGAGCGCTACACCTTATTCCTGGTGGAGCGGGAAGACTACGTCCGGTGCCGCCCCAGCTCCCGGGATCAGGTCCGCTGGCAGTGCGGCCAGCCCACCGCCCGCCACGGGCCCGAGAAGCTCTCCGAGAAGTTCCAGCGCTACACCCCCTTCACCCTGGGCAAGGAGTTCAAGGAGGGGCACAGCTACTACTACATCTGTGAGTGCCCCCCGCCACCCCGGGGGAGGGGCGTCTCTTAAGGTGCCCGAGGAGGCCCTCACCCGCCTCCGCCTCTCTGTCTGCTTCCAGCCGAGCCCCTTCACGAGACCCCCGAAGCTCCCTGCCTCAAGCTCAGAGTGACGGTCGGCGACCGGCCCTGTAAGTGTGGGGGATCCGTTCCCTCCGTCGTCCGTTCGTTGAGCGCTTGCTGGGCACGGAGCGCTGTACTGAGCGCTCGGGAAGGACCAGGCGGCAACGGCGAGGGGCGTTTTAGACTGTGAGCCCGCTGTTGGGTAGGGGCTGGCTCTCTACGTTGCCGACTTGGACTTCCCGAGCGCTTAGTCCAGTGCTGTGCACACAGTAAGCGCTCAGTAAATACGATTGATGATGATGATGATGATGATGATGAGCCCACTGTTGGGTAGGGACTGTCTCTCTATGTTGCCGACTTGTACTTCCCAAGCGCTTAGTCCAGTGCTGTGCACACAGTAAGCGCTCAGTAAATACGATTGATGATGATGATGATGAGCCCACTGTTGGGTAGGGACTGTCTCTCTATGTTGCCAACTTGTACTTCCCAAGCGCTTAGTCCAGTGCTCTGCACACAGTAAGCGCCCAATAAATACGATTGATGATGATGATGATGATGATGAGCCCACTGTTGGGTAGGGACTATCTATGTTGCCAACTTGTACTTCCCGAGCGCTTAGTACAGTGCTCCGCACACAGTAAGCGCTCAATAAATACAATCGATTGATTACTGTGTGCGGAGCACTGGACTGAGCACTTGGGAAGGACCAGTCGGCAATGTATAGAGGCGGTCCCTACCCCACAGCGGGCTCACAGTCTAGAAGGGGGAGACGGACGATGAAACCAAACATGCGGTCAGGTGTCAATCGTATTGAGTGCTTACTGTGTGCAGAGCACTGTACTGAGCGCTTGGGAGCCCCTTCCTTCCTCTCCCCCTCGTCCCCCTCTCCATCCCCCCCATCTTACCTCCTTCCCTTCCCCACAGCACCTGTATATATGGATATATGTTTGTACAGATTTATTACTCTATTTGTTTATTTTACTTGTACATATCTATTCTATTTTGTTAGTATGTTTGGTTTTGTTCTCTGTCTCCCCCTTCTAGACCGTGAGCCCGCTGTTGGGTAGGGACCGTCTCTATGTGTTGCCGACTTGTACTTCCCAAGCGCTTAGTACAGTGCTCTGCACACAGTAAGCGCTCAATAAATACGATTGATTGATTGATATAGGGACCGTCCCTACCCAACAAAGGGCTCACAGTCTAGAAGGGGGAGACGGACGACGAAACAAAACATGCGGTCAGTTATCAATCGTATTGAGTGCTTACTGTGTGCGGAGCACTGTACTGAGCGCTTGGGAAGGACAAGTAGGCAACGTATAGAGACGGTCCCCACCCAACAGCGGGCTCACAGTCTAGAAGGGGGAGACGGATGACAAAACCAAGCATGCGGTCAGGTGTCAATCGTATTTATTGAGCGCTTACTGTGTGCAGAGCGCTGTGCTAAGCACGCGGGAGAGGACGTTAGAACAGCAAATGTGTACTGTGTGCTGAGCGCTGTAATAATAATGACGATGATCATCATCATCATCATCAATCGTATTTATTGAGCGCTTACTATGTGCAGAGCACTGGACTAAGCGCTTGGGAAGTACAAATTGGCAGCATCTAGAGACAGTCCCTACCCAACAGTGGGCTCACAGTCTAAAAGGGGGAGACAGAGAACAAAACCAAACATACCAACAAAATAAAATAAATAGATATGGACGAGTAAAATAAATAAATAAAAAGAGTAAAAAATATGTACAAACATCATCATCATCAATCGTATTTATTGAGCGCTATGTGCAGAGCACTGTACTAACTGCTTGGGAAGTACAAATTGGCAACATATAGAGACAGTCTGTACCCAACAGCGGGCTCACAGTCTAAAAGGGGGAGACGGAGAACAAAACCAAACACACTAACAAAATAAAATAAATAGAATAGATATGGACGAGTAAAATAAATAAATAAAAAGAGTAATAAATATGTACAAACATCATCATCATCAATCGTATTTATTGAGCGCTTACTATGTGCAGAGCACTGGACTAAGCGCTTGGGAAGTCCAAATTGGTAACATCTAGAGACAGTCCCTACCCAACAGTGGGCTCACAGTCTAAAAGGGGGAGACAGAGAACAAAACCAAACACACTAACAAAAGAAAATGAATAGATATGGACGAGTAAAATAAATAAATAAAAAGAGTAATAAATATGTACAAACATCATCATCATCAATCATATTTATTGAGCGCTATGTGCAGAGCACTGTACTAACTGCTTGGGAAGTACAAATTGGCAACATCTAGAGACAGTCCCTACCCAACAGTGGGCTCACAGTCTAAAAGGGGGAGACGGAGAACAAAACCAAACGTACTAACAAAAGAGAATAAATAGAATAGATATGGACGAGTAAAATAAATAAATAAAAAGAGTAATACATACGTACAAACATATATCCATATATACAGGTGCTGTGGGGAAGGGAAGGAGGTAAGATGGGGGGGATGGAGAGGGGGACGAGGGGGAGGGGAAGGAAGGGGCTCAGTCCGCTCAATAAATAGGATTGGATGAAGGAGGGAATGAATCCTCCTCCTCATCATCATCATCAATCGTATTTATTGAGCGCTTACTATGTGCAGAGCACTGTACTGAGCGCTTGGGAAGTACAAATTGGCAACATCTAGAGACAGTCCCTACCCAACAGTGGGCTCACAGTCTAAGAGGGGGAGACAGAGAACAAAACCAAACGTACTAACAAAATAAAATAAATAGAATAGATATGGACGAGTAAAATAAATAAATAAAAAGAGTAATAAATCTGTACAAACATATATACATCTATACACGTGCTGTGGGGAAGAGAAGGAGGTAAGATGGGGGGACGAGGGGGAGAGGAAGGAAGGGGCTGAGTGTGGGAAGGCCTCCTGGAGGAGGTGAGCTCTCAGTAGGGCCTTGAAGGGAGGAAGACGGTGCTCTGCACATAGTAAGCGCTCAATAAATACGATCGATGAGGAAGAGAGCGAGCTGGGCGGATGGGCAGAGGGATTGGGGGCATTCCGGGCCCGGGGGAGGACGTGGGCCGGGGGTCGATGTCCGACTCTTCTGGCCGCCCCCCGGCCCCGTGGATGCCCCCCGCCCTTCCGCCCTCCTGCCGGGCCTGACGCCTCCCGTCCCCCTTGCAGCCCACCACCCGCCGCCCGACGCCGAGACGAAGAAGGACCCGGGACTCCCAGCCGGTGAGGGGCCTAGCGCGTTCATTCCGTCGCACCTAGTGAGCGTGTCCCGCGGGCGCGGCGCCGTACCTCGCCGAGCGCTTCCCGCCCCGGCGGAACAGCAAACGGGCCCGTTGCCCGCCCGCGCCAAGCCGCCGGCCTGGGTGGGCGGTCGGGGGATGGATGGAGAGGGAGGTGGATGGTTCCCCTTCTCAACGCCCGCCCCGTCTTGCAGACGATCCGGATGCCCAAGTCCTGCACAGCGTCGGACACAGCGCCGCGCCGCGCCCCTGCCCCCTGGCCTGGTCCATGCTGCTCCTGCCCCTGATCCTGCTGCGGACCCCCTGAGGGCGGGCATCACCTCGTGCCAAGTCCCACCTCACCTCGTGCGAAGTCCGACGCCGGCCGACGGGCGACGCCGGCCCCTCCGCTGCCCCGTGCCCCCCGCCACCCGCGGGCGGGCCGCCCCTCTCCCGCAGACCCCAGGCCCCGACCCTGTGGCATTTCGCCAAAGAACGACGCCATGAGGGGGGTGGCAAGGCGGGGACCCTCTTGCTTTTTGCCAAAGACGAAGGACGCCGGCGGGCATCGCATGGCCGGGCACGGCCCCGGACGGAGAGGGGCAGGGCGGCCGGCCCCGGGCCTGGGAGCGCCGCTGGAAGCCGAAAGGCGGGAGAAAGAGAGCCCAGGCCGGGCTCTTCTTCGATGCCAACGGTGCCCGCCTCGCCTCCACCCCGGGCAGGCGGCGGGGAAGGGACGGGGTGGCGGGGAGACCATCAGTCATCCCTTCGATCGAGCGATCCCTATGTGCTGAGCGCCCGGGAAGGCCCAGCGGGCGACCTCGACGGCGGGCTCTCGGCCTAGAAGTGCCAGTCCTGCAGCCCGTTGGGCATCGCCCAGTGTATATAGTCTGTGTACATAATCTTCGCCCCCCCGACCCGTCCCCGATCACTTGTAAAAAGTTCGACGACTGGAATTTTTATACGGTTATTGGCGGTGGAAATAAAATGGCCACGAGTTTTTCGTCGGGGGCGGTGGTCTTGTTGTTTCGGGGCGTCGGGTCCCTCCCCGCGGCCTCCTTCCCCAGCAATCAGTCGTATTTATTGAGCGCTTACTGTGTGCACAGCACCGGACTAAGCGCTTGGGAAGTACAATCAATCAATCATATTGATTGAGCGCTTACTGTGTGCGGAGCACTGGACTAAGCGCTTGGGAAGGACAAATTGGCAACATATAGAGACAGTCCCTACCCAACAGTGGGCTCACAGTGTAAAAGTACAAGTTGGCAACATCGAGAGACGGTCCCTACCCAACAGTGGGCTCACGGCAGCGGGTGCGAGGGGGTGCGCGGGGTGGGTGAGGAGGTGATCAGTGCAGAGCACGGTCCTGAGAAGCAGCGTGGCTCAGTGGAAAGAGCCCGGGCTTTGGAGTCAGAGGTCATGGGTTCAAATCCCCACTCCGCTAACTGTCAGCTGTGTGACTTTGGGCAAGTCACTTCACTTCTCTGTGTTTCAGTTCCCTCATCTGGAAAATGGGGATGGAAGACTGTGAGCCCCCCGGGGGACCACCTGATCACCTTGTAACCTCCCCAGCGCTTAGAACAGTGCTTTGCACAGAGTAAGCGCTTAATACCATCGTCATCATTACTGAGCGCTTGGGAGGGGACAACAGAAACGGCAGAGACGTTCCCTGCCCAAAGCGAGCTTACGGTCTAGAGAAGCAGCGTGGCTCAGTGGAAGGAGCCCGGGCTTTGGAGTCAGAGGTCATGGGTTCGAATCCCGGCTCCACCATAGGTCTGCAGTGTGACCTGGGGCAAGTCACTTAACTTCTCGGAGCCTCAGTTCCCTCATCTGTAAAATGGGGACGATGGCTGTGAGCCCCACACGGGACAACCTGATCACCTTGTATCCCCCCAGCGCTTAGAACAGTGCTTTGCACATAGTAAGCGCTTAACAAATGTCATTTATCCCTTCTAGACTGTGAGCCCGCTGTTGGGTAGGGGCTGTCTCTATGTGTTGCCGACTTGCACTTCCCAAGCGCTTAGTACAGTGCTCTGCACACAGTAAGCGCTCAATAAATACGATTGGTAGAGGGGGAGACAGACACGAATAAATAATTTCTAAGGAATTATTTAAAGACTCATTCATTCGATCGTATTTAGTGAGCGCTTACTGTGGGCGGAGCACTGGACTGAGCGCTTGGGAAGTCCGAATTGGTAACATAGAGAGACAGTCCCTACCCAACAGCGGGCTCACAGGCTAGAAGGCAGGCCGGGGCGCCGGTTGGGGGGTGCCCAGCCAAGTGGTGCCAATCCAGGGTGCCAATCCACGGTGCCAGGGGCGGCTTCCCCGATAAGGGAGGGGACGGAGACGGGGTGGGAGGGTACTGGGCACCCAAGGCCAGGCCTGGGTTTTTGGGCCTTGCTGGGGGGAGAGCAAAGCCCCAGGACCTTCCAGACGCTTAGTACAGTGCTCTACACACAGCCACGTGGCTCAGTGGAAAGAGCCCGGGCTTCGGAGTTGGAGGTCACGGGTTCAAATCCCAACTCCGCCAACTGTCAGCTGGGTGACTTTGGGCCTGTCACTTCTCTGGGCCTCAGTGACCTCATCTGGAAAATGGGGATGAAGACTGTGAGCCCCTCCTCTGTGGGACGACAACCTGTGTGACTTTGGGCCAGTCACTTCACTTCTCTGGGCCTCAGTGACCTCATCTGGAAAATGGGGATGAAGACCGTGAGCCCCCCGCTGTGGGACAACCTGATCGCCTTGGAACCTCCCCAGCGCTTAGAACAGGGCTTGGCACACAGTAAGCAGCGTGGCTCAGTGGAAAGGGCCCGGGCTTTGGAGTCGGAGGTCATGGGTTCAAATCCCGGCTCTGCCAATTGTCAGCTCTGTGACTTTGGGCAAGTCACTTCACTTCTCTGGGCCTCAGTTCCCTCACCTGTCAAATGGGGATGAAGACTGTGAGCCCCATGGGGGACAACCAGATCACCTTGTAACCTCCCCAGCGCTTAGAACAGTGCTTGTTACATAGCAGGCATTTAATAAATGCCATTATTATTATTATTATTATTATTAACAAGTCCTTAGAGGCTCTACTGCTAATAATAATGATGATGGTATTTGTTAAGCGCTTACTATGGGCCAGGCATCATTATTATTACTATTAGTAAGCGCTCAATAAATACGAATGAATGAATGAATGAACGAACGAACGAACGAACGAGTGAATGAATGAATGAATGAACGAGTGAATAAATAAATGAATGAATGGATGAATGAATGAATGAATGAATGGGCCAGGCATCATTATTATTACTATTAATAAGCACTCAATAAATACGAATGAATGAACGGGTGAATGAATGAAAGAGTGAATGAATGAATGAATGAATGAATGAAAGAGTGAATGAATGAATGAATGAATGAATGAATGAATGACCTCTCGGGGGCGGGGAGGGAGAGGCCAGTCCGGACTTGGGCAGGTGGGGGCCACTGCCTCGGAGGCGGAAGGGGGCGGGGAGTGACGTCACGGAGGGGGCGGGGAATCTCGCGGTCTGATGGGTCAGGGGGCGGGCCCCTGCTGAGGGGGCGGTACGTGACGTCACGGAGGGGCGTGGAGCCTCGCGGCCTGATTGGCCAGGGGGCGGGGCCCGATTGAGGGGGCGGGGCGTAACGTCACGGGTGAGGGCGTGGAGTCTCGCGGCCTGATTGGTTGGTGGGCGGGGCCCGGTTGAGGGGGCGGGACGAGACGTCACGGAGAGGGGTGTGGAGCCTCGCGGCCTGATTGGCCAGAGGGCGGGACCCCTCCTTCCTCTCCACGCCCCCCGGCCCTACCTCCTTCCCCTCCCCACAGCACCTGTACATGCGTTTGTACATATTATTCTATTTATTTTACTTGTACATATTTACTATTCTATTTATTTTGTTTTGTTAATATGTTTTGTTTTGTTGTCTGTCTCCCTTGGTGACCTCATTCGCTCCCACGGCTTCAACTATCATCTCTACGCTGATGACACCCAGATCTCCATCTCTGCCCCTGCTCTCTCCCCCTCCCTCCAGGCTCGCATCTCCTCCTGCCTTCAGGACATCTCCATCTGGATGTCCGCCCGCCACCTAAAGCTCAACATGTCGAAGACTGAGCTCCTTGTCTTCCCTCCCAAACCTTGTCCTCTCCCTGACTTTCCCATCTCTGTTGACGGCACTACCATCCTTCCCGTCTCACAAGCCCGCAACCTTGGTGTCATCCTCGACTCCGCTCTCTCAGTCACCCCTCACATCCAAGCCGTCACCAAAACCTGCCGGTCTCAGCTCCGCAACATTGCCAAGATCCGCCCTTTCCTCTCCATCCCAACCGCTACCCTGCTCATTCAAGCTCTCATCCTATCCCGTCTGGACTACTGCACTAGCCTTCTCTCTGATCTCCCATCCTCGTGTCTCTCTCCACTTCAATCCATACTTCATGCTGCTGCCCGGATTATCTTTGTCCAGAAACGCTCTGGACATATCACTCCCCTCCTCAAAAACCTCCAATGGCTACCAATCAATCTGCGCATCAGGCAGAAACTCCTCCCCCTGGGCTTCAAGGCTGTCCATCCATCCATCACCTCGCCCCCTCCTACCTCACCTCCCTTCTCTCCTTCTACTGCCCAGCCCGCACCCTCCGCTCCTCCACCACTAATCTCCTCCCCGTACCTCGCTCTCGCCTGTCCCGCCATCGACCCCCGGCCCACGTCATCCCCCGGGCCTGGAATGCCCCCAATCCCTCTGCCCCTCCGCCAAGCTCGCTCTCTTCCTCCCTTCAAGGCCCTGCTGAGAGCTCACCTCCTCCAGGAGGCCTTCCCAGACTGAGCCCCTTCTTTCCTCTCCCCCTCGTCCCCCTCTCCATCCCCCCGTCTTACCTCCTTCCCTTCCCCACAGCACCTGTATATATGTATATATGGTTGTACATATTTATTACTCTATTTATTTATTTATTTATTTTACTTGTACATTTCTATCCTACTTATTTTATTTTGTTGGTATGTTTGGTTCTGTTCTCTGTCTCCCCCTTTTAGACTGTGAGCCCACTGTTGGGTAGGGACTGTCTCTATGTGATACCAATTTGTACTTCCCAAGCGCTTAGTACAGTGCTCTGCACATAGTAAGCGCTCAATAAATACGATTGATTGATTGATTGATTGATTGATCCCCCTTCTAGACTGTGAGCCCGCTGTTGGGTAGGGACCGTCTCTCTATGTTGCCAACTTGTACTTCCCAAGCGCTTAGTACAGTGCTCTGCCCACAGTAAGCGCTCAATAAATACGATTGATTGAATGAATGAATGAATGACCCTGTCGGGGCGGGGCGTGACGTGACGTCACGGAGGGGCGTGGAGCCCCGCGGCCTGATTGGTCGGTGGGTGGGGGGGTCCGGCTGAGGGGGCGGGGCGTGACGTCACGGAGGGCGTGGAGCTACGAGGCCTGATTGGCCGGGGGCGTGGCCCGGCCGCGGCTGGCGTGGCGTGACGTCACGGAGGGGCGTGGCTCCGGCGGGCAGGGGCCCGGGGCAGGATGGAGGAGGTGTCGGCGGCAGCGGACTCGCTCCTGTCCGGGGCCTGCGTGCTCTTCACCCTCGCCATGTTCTCCACCGGCCTGTGAGGGCCCGGGGCGCCCGGGGGGCGGGGGCTACCGGGGGCGGTGGGACGTGGCCGCTTCCGGGAGAGCGGGGGAGGGGAGGGGAAGGGGGCGGGGCCTGCGTCTTGTGGGCGGGGCCTGACGTAAGGGGCGGGACTTGCGTCTTGGGGCGGGGCCTGACGTAAGGGGAGGGGCTTACGTCTTGGGGCGGGGCCTGACGTCTTCCAGGGCGGGAGGGAGAAGCAGCGCGGCTCCGTGGAAAAGAGCCCGGGCTTTGGAGTCCGAGGTCATGGGTTCGAATCCTGCCTCCGCCACATCGTTTGTTGTTTGAAATGGCATTTATTGAGCGCTTACTATGTACCAATCAGTGGAATAATAATAAAATAATAATAATAGCATTTGTTAAGCGCTTACTATGTGCAAAGCACTGTTCCAAGCGCTGGGGGGATACAGTGTGATCAAGTTGTCCCACGTGGGGCTCACTGTCTAAATCCCCCTTTTTACGGATGAGGTAACTGAGGCTCAGAGAGGTTAAGTGACTTGCCCAAGGTCACACAGCAGACTGGTGGTGGAGCCGGGATTCGAACCCATGACCTCTGACTCCGAAGCCCGGGCTGTTTCCACTGAGCCACGCTGCTTCTCAATTTATTTATTATATTTATTTTAATTTATTTATTGATAGTGGATAAGGGCTTACTATGTACCAGACACTGTCCTAAGCACTGAGATACTGTAATAATAATAATAATAATAGTGACATTTATTTAAGCGCTTACTATGTGCAAAGCACTGTTCTAAGCGCTGGGGAGTTTACAAGTTGATCAGGCTGTCCCCCGGGGAGCTCCCTATCAATCAATCAATCAATGGAATTTATTTATTGATAGTGGATAAGTGCTTACTATGTACCAGACACTGTCCTAAGCACTGATACTGTAATAATAATAGTGATAATAGTGACATTTATTAAGCGCTTACTATGTGCAAAGCACTGTTCTAAGCACTGGGGAGGTTACAAGTTGATCAGGCTGTCCCCCGGGGAGCTCCCTATCAATCAATCAATCAATGGAATTTATTTATTGATAGTGGATAAGTGCTTACTATGTACCAGACACTGTCCTAAGCACTGAGATACTGTAATAATAATAGTGATAATAGTGACATTTATTAAGCGCTTACTATGTGCAAAGCACTGTTCTAAGCGCTGGGAAGGTTACAAGTTGATCAGGCTGTCCCCCGGGGAGCTCCCTATCAATCAATCAATGGAATTTATTTATTGATAGTGGATAAGTGCTTACTATGTACCAGACACTGTCCTAAGCACTGAGATACTGTAATAATAATAGTGATAATAGTGACATTTATTAAGCGCTTACTATGTGCAAAGCACTGTTCTAAGCGCTGGGGAGGTTACAAGGCGATCAGGTGGTCCCCCGGGGGGCTCCCAGTCTTCATCCCCATTTGACAGATGAGGTCACTGAGGCCCAGAGAAGTGAAGCGACTTGCCCAAAGTCACCCAGCTGACAAGTGGCCGAGGCGGCATTTGAACCCGTGACCTCCGACTCCAAAGCCCGTGTCTGCCGTGTGACCTCGGGCGAGCCACTTCACGTCTCTGGGCCTCAGTTCCCTCATCTGTAAAATGGGGATTAAGCCTGGGAGCCCCACGTGGGGCCACCTGATAACCCTGTATCCTCCCCAGCGCTTAGAACAGTGCTTTGCACATGGTAAGCGCTTAACAAATGCCAATTATTATTATTATTAGATGGCAGAGGGGCGGGGCCTGGGGCTCAGGGGGCGGGGCCTGTAGGCGTTGGGGGCGGGGTCTCCGACGCGGTGGGCGGGACCTGAGGCGTTGGGGGCGGGCCGTCGGTCGAGGGGCGGAGCCTGAGGCGTTGGGGGTGGGGCCTGTAGCATTGGGGGCGGGGCCTGCGTCGTTGGGGGCGGGGCCTGAGGCAGAGGGGCGGGGACTGAGGCGTTGTTGGGGGCGGGGGCTGAGGCGCTGGGGGCGGGCCTGTGGCTCATGGGGTGGGGCCTGAGGCTCATGGATTGGGCCTGAGGCGTTGGGGGCGGGGCCTGAGGCGGGGGGCGGGGACTGAGGCTCATTGATTGGGCCTGAGGCGTTGGGGGCGGGGCCTGAGGCGTTGGGGGCGGGGCCTGCGCCTCCCGTGTTCGGCAGGTCGGACCTGCGGCGCATGCGCCTGAGCCGCAGCGTGGACAGCGTCCAGTTCCTGCCCTTCCTCACCACGCACGTCAAGTGAGAGGCGGGGGGAGGGGCGGGATGGAGGGAGGGGGGGGACCCCTCCTCCAGGGAGCCTTCCCAGATTGAGCCCCCTCCCCACCGCCCCGATGGGGACCTAGTCATTGTTCGTTTCATTTGTACACATTTATCACTCTATTCATCTCATTTGTGCACATGGATTACTCTATTTCATTTGTACAGATTCATTACTCTATTTCATTTGTGCCTATGGATTACTCTATTTCATTTGTACATATGCATTACCCTGTTTCTCCCCCTTCTAGACTGTGAGCCCGCTGTTGGGTAGGGACCGTCTCTAGATGTTGCCAATTTGGACTTCCCAAGCGCTTAGTACAGTGCTCTGCACATAGTAAGCGCTCAATAAATACGATTGATGATGATGATGATGTTTCATTTGTGCATATGTATTACTCTATTTCATTTGTACATATGCATTACTCTGTTTCATTTGTTCATGTTCATTACTCTGTTTCATTTGTGCCTATGGATTACTCTATTTCATTTGTACATATGCATTACCCTGTTTCTCCCCCTTCTAGACTGTGAGCCCACTGTTGGGTAGGGACCGTCTCTAGATGTTGCCAATTTGGACTTCCCAAGCGCTTAGTACAGTGCCCTGCACATAGTAAGCGCTCAATAAATACGATTGATGATGATGATGATGATGATGATGTTTCATTTGTGCATATGTATTACTCTATTTCATTTGTACATATGCATTACTCTGTTTCATTTGTTCGTGTTCATTACTCTGTTTCATTGTGCGTATGGATTACTCTATTTCATTTATACATATTCATTACTCTATTTCATTTTTGCATATGGATTACTGTATTTCATTTGTACATATTCATTACTCTATTTCATTTGTGCATATTCATTCCTCCATTTCATTTGTACATATTCATTACTCTGTTTCATTTGTACATATTCATTACTCTATTGCATTTGTGCATATGGATTGCTCTATTTCATCTGTACATATGCATTACTCTTACATTTGTGCATATGGATTACTCTATTTCATTTGTACATATTCATTACTCTATTTCACTTATGCATATGTATTACTCTATTTCATTTGTCCATAGTCATTACTGTATTTCATTTATGCATATGTATTACTCTGTTTCATTTGTGCATATGTATTACTCTATTTCATTTGTACATATGTATTGCTGTATTTCATTTGTTCATATTCATTATTCATTTGTACGTATTACTCTATTTCATTTGTGCATATGTATTACTCTATTTCATTTGTACATATGTATTACTCTATTTCATTTGTACATATTCATTACTCTATTTCATTTGAGCATATGTATTACTCTATTTCATTTGTGCATGTGTATTACTCTATTTCATTTGTGCATATGTATTACTCTATTTCATTTGTACATATGTATTACTCTATTTCATTTGTGCATATGTATTACTCTATTTCATTTGTACATATTCATTGATCTATTTCATTTGTGCATATGTATTACTCTTTCATTTGTACATATTCATTACTGTATTTCATTTGTACATATGTATTACTCTATTTCATTTGTACATATTCATTGATCTATTTCATTTGTGCATATGTATTACTCTATTTCATTTGTACATATTCATTACTCTATTTCATTCATTTGTACATATGTATCACTGTATTTCATTTGTACATATTCATTACTCTTTCATTTGTACATAATGCCATCATCATTATTATTAAGTGATGGATCCGGGATTTAAACCCATGACCTCTGACTCCAAAGTCCATGCTCTTTTCATTCATTCAATCATATTTACTGAGTGCTTACTGTGTGCAGAGCCCTGTACTCTTTTCATTCATTCATTCAACCGTATTTACTGAGCGCTTTCTGTGTGCAGAGCACTGGACTCTTCATTCATTCATTCAATCGTATTTACTGAGCGCTTACTGTGTGCACAGCACTGTACTCTTCATTCATTCAGTCGTATTTATTGAGCACTTACTGTGTGCAGAGCACTGTACTCTTTTCATTCATTCAATCGTATTTATTGAGCGCTTACTGTGTGCAGAGCACTGGACTTCATTCATTCATTCATTCAATCGTATTTACTGAGCGCTTACTGTGTGCAGAGCACTGTACTCCTTCCATTCATTCATTCATTCCGTCGTAATTACTGAGCGCTTCCTGTGTGCAGAGCACTGCACTAAGCGCTTGGGAAGTACAAGTCAGCAACATTGTGCGTATTCATTACTGTTTCATTTGTACATATTCATTACTCTCATTCATTTGTACATATGTATTACTGTATTTCATTTGTACATATTCATTACTCTGTTTCCTTTGTACAGAATGCCATCATCATTATTATTATTCCCTTCCGCTGAGCCACGCTGCCTCCCTCGAATAGTAATAGTCTTCCCTGTAATCGCAATAGGATAGTAAATATGTACAAGTCAAATAAATATTATTATTATTATTATTATTATTATTAAAAATGATTATTATCATCCACCCCTCCCACCCCACAAGCAATCTGAGCTGGCTCAGCTACGGAGCCCTGAAGGGCGACTGGACTCTCATCTCGGTCAACGCGGTGGGGGCGGCACTCCAGACCCTCTTCATGGTCACGTACGTCTACTACGTGCCTCGCAAGGTGCGGGACGGTTCCCGGGGGGCCGGGGAGGGGACGGTGGGCGAGGGATTGATGATGATGATGATGATGATGACCTGCGGCGGGCGGAGGTGCCCAGGCACCATCCGGGCCCAAATCGGGGCGGGCGACCCAAGGATGGGCTAGGACGGGGCTGGGCCGCCGAGACAGGCCGGGGGCAAGTTGCGGGGTGGGTCATCATTCAATCAATCAATCAATCATTCATTCATTCAATCATATTTATTGAGCGCTTACTGTGTGCAGAGCACTGGACTAAGCGCTTGGGAAGTCCAAGTTGGCAACAGATTGAGTCGTAGTAGATGATCAGCAATCAGTCGTATTTATTGAGCGCTTCAATAGATTCATATCTATAGATAGAATAGATATGTACAAGTAAAATAGAGTAATCAAGCAATCAATCGTATTTATTGAGCGCTTCCTGTGTGCAGAGCACTGGGCTAAGCGCTTGGGAAGTCCAAGTTGGCAACAGATTGAGTCGTAGTAGATGATCAGCAATCAATCGTATTTATTGAGCGCTTCCTGTGTGCAGAGCACTGGGCTAAGCGCTTGGGAAGTCCAAGTGGGCAACATCGAGAGACGGTCCCTACCCGACAGCGGGCTCACGGTCTTCAAAGGGGAGACAGACAACAAAACAAAACCTATTAACAAACTAAAATAAATAGAATAAATATGTACAAATAAAATAAATGAGTAATAAATTCACTCATTCATACAGTCGTATTTGTTGAGCGCTTACTGTGTGCAGAGCACTGGACTAAGTGCTTGGGAAGCACACGTTGGCAACATCTAGAGACGGTCCCTACCCAACAGCGGGCTCACAGTCTACAAGGGGGAGACAGAACAAAACAAAACATATTAACAAAATAAAATCAATAGAATAAATATGTACAAATAAAATAAATAAATAAATGGAGCCTGGGCTTTGGAGTCAGAGGTCATGGGTTCAAATCTCTGCTCTGCCACTTGTCAGCAGGGTGACTTTGGGCAAGTCCCTTCACTTCTCTGGGCCTCAGTGACCTCATCTGTAAAATGGGGTTGAAGACTGTGAGCCCCACATGGGACAACCTGATCACCTTGTAACCTCCCCAGCGCTTAGAACAGTGCTTGGCACATAGTAAGCGCTTAACAAATACCATTATTATTATTCTCTGGGCCTCAGTTCCCTCATCTGTCAAATGGGGATGAAGACAGTGCTTGGCACATAGTAAGCGCTTAACAATACCACCATTATTATTATTATTATTCTCTGGGCCTCAGTTCCCCCATCTGTCAAATGGGGATGAAGACAGTGCTTGGCACATAGTAAGCGCTTAATAAATGCCATTATTATTATTATTATCACCTTATATCCTCCCCAGTGCTTAGGACAGTGCTTGGCACATAGTAAGCGCTTAACAATACCACCATTATTATTATTATTCTCTGGGCCTCAGTTCCCCCATCTGTCAAATGGGGATGAAGACAGTGCTTGGCACATAGTAAGCGCTTAACAATACCACCATTATTATTATTCTCTGGGCCTCAGTTCCCCCATCTGTCAAATGGGGATGAAGACAGTGCTTGGCACATAGTAAGCGCTTAATAAATGCCATCATTATTATTATTATCACCTTATATCCTCCCCAGTGCTTAGGACAGTGCTTGGCACATAGTAAGCGCTTAATAAATGCCATCATTACTATTATTAGAGGAGCCAAGTGTGCGGGCCGGGTTGGGAGTAGTAGGGCAGCGAGGTGAGGTAGGAGGGGGGCAAGGTGATGGACGGCTTTAAAGCCCACGAGGAGGGGCCTCTGTCTGATACGGAGACGGATGGACAGGTATATATGTTTGTACATATTTATTACTCTATTTTATTTGTACATATTTATTCTATTTATTTTATTTTGTTAATACGTTTTGTTCTCTGTTTCTAGACTGTGAGCCTGCTGTTGGGTAGGGACCGTCTCTCTATGTTGCCAACTTGTGCTTCCCAAGCGCTTAGTCCAGTGCTCTGCACACAGTAAGCGCTCAATAAATACGATTGAATGAATTCATCAAGATTCATTCATTCATTCAATCGTATTTATTGAGCGCTTACTGTGTGCAGAGCACTGGACTAAGCGCTTGGGAAGTACAAGTTGGCAACATTCATTCATTCATTCAGTCGTATTTATTGAGCACTTACTGTGTGCAGAGCACTGTACTAAGCGCTTGGGAAGTCCAAGTTGGCAACATTCAGAGACGGTCCCTACCCAACAATGGGCTCACAGTCTAGAAGACTGAATGAATGACCGTCTCTATATGTTGCCAACTTGTACTTCCCAAGCGCTTAGTCCAGTGCTCTGCACAAGGTAAGCGCTCAATAAGGACGATTGAATGAATGAATGAATCTTGGGTAGGGACCGTCTCTCGATGTTGCCAACTTGGACTTCCCAAGCGCTCAGTCCGGTGCTCTGTGCACAGTAAGCGCTTAATAAATACGATTGACTGACTGAATGAATGTTGGGTAGGGACCATCTCTCGATGTTGCCAACTTGGACTTCCCAAGCGCTCAGTCCGGTGCTCTGTGCACAGTAAGTGCTCAATAAATACTATTGAATGAATGAATGAAGGAAGGAATGGACAACCACCGGTTGTTCTGGGGGAGAGGGGAGGCGTGGACTGAACGTTTTTGTAGAAAAATGACCCGGGCAACTGAGGGAAGTTTGGATAAGAGTGTAGGTTTATCCATCTCTCCATCCCCGCTGTCTTACCTCTTTCCCTTCCCCACAGCACCTGTATATATGTATATATGTTTGTACGGATTTATTACTCTATTTATTATTTTACTTGTACATATCTATTTATTTTATTTTGTTAATATGTTTGGTTTTGTTCTCTGTCTCCCCCTTCTAGACTGTGAGCCCACTGTTGGGTAGGGACCGTCTCTATATGTTGCCATCTTGTACTTCCCAAGCGCTTAGTCCAGTGCTCTGCACACAGTAAGCGCTCAACAAATACGATCAATTGATTGATTACTCTATTTTACTTGTATATATCTATTCTATTTATTTTATTTTGTTAATACGTTTGGTTTTGTTCTCCGTCGCCCCCTTCTAGACTGTGAGCCCGCTGTCGGGTAGGGCCCGTCTCTAGATGTTGCCAACTTGGACTTCCCAAGCGCTTAGTCCAGTGCTCTCCACACAGTAAGCGCTCAATAAATATGATTGATTACTCTATTTTACTTGTACATATATATTCTATTTATTTTATTTAGTTAATATGTTCGGTTTTGTTCTCTGTGTCCCCCTTCTAGACTGTGAGCCCACTGTTGCATAGGGACCGTCTCTATATGTTGCCAACTTGGACTTCCCAAGCGCTTAGTCCAGTGCTCTGCACACAGTAAGCGCTCAACAAATACGATTGATTGATTGATTACTCTATTTTACTTGTACATATCTATTCTATTTATTTTATTTTGTTAATACGTTTGGTTTTGTCCTCCGTCTCCCCCTTCTAGCCTGTGAGCCCGCTGTCGGGTAGGGCCCGTCTCTAGATGTTGCCAACTTGGACTTCCCAAGCGCTTAGTCCAGTGCTCTCCACACAGTAAGCGCTCAATAAATATGATTGATTACTCTATTTTACTTGTACATCTATATTCTATTTATTTTATTTAGTTAATATGTTCGGTTTTGTTCTCTGTGTCCCCCTTCTAGACTGTGAGCCCACTGTTGCATAGGGACCGTCTCTATATGTTGCCAACTTGGACTTCCCAAGCGCTTAGTCCAGTGCTCTGCACACAGTAAGCGCTCAACAAATACGATTGATTGATTGATTACTCTATTTTACTTGTACATATCTATTCTATTTATTTTATTTTGTTAATACGTTTGGTTTTGTCCTCCGTCTCCCCCTTCTAGCCTGTGAGCCCGCCGTCGGGTAGGGCCCATCTCTAGATGTTGCCAACCTGGACTTCCCAAGCGCTTAGTCCAGTGCTCTGCACACAGTAAGCGCACTCTATTTATTTTACTTGTCCATATCTATTCTATTTATTTTGTTAATCTGGTTTTGTTCTCCGTCTCCCCCTTCTAGACTGTGAGCCCGCTGTCGGGTAGGGCCCGTCTCTAGATGTTGCCAACTTGGACTTCCCAAGCGCTTGGTCCAGTGCTCTGCACACAGTAAGCGCTCAGTAAATACGATTGATTGATTGATTGTGTGTCCCGGAGTACGGGGGCTCACCCGTTCCTGTGTCTCCCTTCCCTCCCGGCGGCCCCGTACCCCCCAGGGTCCGGCCCTCCTGCAGACGGCGGCCTTGTTGGGCGTCCTCCTCATCGGCTACTGCTACTTCCACCTCCTCGTGCCCGACCGGGACGTCCGGCTCCGGCAGCTGGGCCTCTTCTGCAGCTTCTTCACCATCAGCATGTACCTCTCTCCCATGGCGGACCTGGTGCGTGGCCATCCCCCCGCCCCCGGGGGGGATCAATCGGTCGTACTTATTGAGCGCTCACTCTGTGCGGAGCACTGGACTAAGCGCTTGGGAAGCCCAAGTTGGCAGCGTCGAGAGACGGGCCCGACCCAACGGCGGGCTCGCGGTCTAGAAGCGGCGGGGCTCGGTGGGAAGAGCCCGGGCTTGGGAGTCGGAGGTCATCAATCAATCAATCAATCAATCAATCAATCGTATTTATTGAGCGCTTACTATGTGCAGAGCACTGGACTAAGCGCTTGGGAAGTACAAATTGGCAACACATAGAGACAGTCCCTACCCAACAGTGGGCTCACAGTCTAAAGGGGGGAGACAGAGAACAGAACCAAACATACCAACAGAATTAAATAAATAGGATAGAAATGTACAAGTAAAATAAATAAATAAATAAATAGAGTAATAAATCTGTACAACCATATATACATATATACGGGTGCTGTGGGGAAGGGAAGGAGGTAAGATGGGGGGATGGAGAGGGGGACGAGGGGGAGAGGAAGGAAGGGGCTCATCATCATCAATCGTATTTATTGGGCGCTTACTATGTGCAGAGCACTGTACTAAGCGCTTGGGAAGTACAAATTGGCAACATAGAGAGACAGTCCCTACCCAACAGTGGGCTCACAGTCTAAAACTGTGAGCACTCATCACTCCGCACACAGTACGCGCCCAGTACATAATAATAATAAAGGTATTAAGCGCTTACTATGTGCAAAGCACTGTTCTAAGCGCTGATCCATCGGTCGTATTTATCGAGCGCCTACTGTGTGCGGGGAAGTCCAAGTTGGCAACGTCGAGAGACGGTCCCTACCCAGTCTAGTCATTCATTCAATCATCATCATCATCAATCGTATTTATTGAGCGCTTACTATGTGCAGGGCACTGTACTAAGCGCTTGGGAAGTACAAATTGGCAACATAGAGAGACGGTCCCTGCCCAACAGTGGGCGGTTCAAGTCCCCGCTCCGCCGACCGTCAGCTGGGTGACTTTGGGCGAGTCGCTTCACTTCTCTGGGCCTCAGTTCCCCTTCATTCAGTCGTATTTATTGAGCGCTTGCTGTGTGCAGAGCACTGGACTAAAATGGGGATGAAGACTGGGAGCCCCACGTGGGACAACCCGACTACCCTCTATCCACCCCAGCGCTTAGAACAGTGCTTGGCCCATAGTAAGCGCTTAAAAAAATACCAATATTATTATTATTATTAATCCACTTGTCTGCTGGGTGACTCTGGGCAAGTCATTTCACTTCTCTGGGCCTCAGTTCCCACCTGATCACCTTGTAATCTCCCCAGCGCTTAGAACAGTGCTTGGCCCATAGTAAGCGCTTAAAAAATACCAATATTATTATTATTATTATTATTATTAATCCACTTGTCTGCTGGGTGACCCCGGGCAAGTCATTTCCCTTCTCTGGGCCTCAGTTCCCACCTGATCACCCTGTAATCTCCCCAGCGCTTAGAACAGTGCTTGGCCCATAGTAAGCGCTTAAAAAATACCAATATTATTATTATTATTATTATTATTATTATTATTAATCCACTTGTCTGCTGGGTGACCCCAGGCAAGTCATTTCACTTCTCTGGGCCTCAGTTCCCACCTGATCACCTTGTAATCTCCCCAGCGCTTAGAACAGTGCTTGGCCCATAGTAAGCACTTAAAAAATACCAATATTATTATTATTATTATTATTATTATTATTATTATTATTATTATTAATCCACTTGTCTGCTGGGTGACCCTGGGCAAGTCATTTCACTTCTCTGGGCTTCAGTTCCCTAATCTGTAAAATGGGGATTGAAACTGTGAGCACCCTGTGGGACAACTTGATCACCTTGTAACCTCCCCAGCGCTTAGAACGGTGCTTGGCACATAGTAAGCGCCTAACAAATACCATTATTATTATTATTATTATTATTATTATTAATCCACTTGTCTGCTGGGTGATCCCGGGCAAGTCATTTCACTTCTTTGGATCTCAGTTCCCACATCTGTAAAATGGGGATGAAGACTGGGGGCCCCATGTGGGACAATCCGACTACCCTGTATCCACCCCAGTGCTTAGGACAGTGCTTGGCCCATAGTAAGTGCTTAAAAAATACCAATATTATTATTATTATTAATAATAATCCACTTGTCTGCTGGGTGACCCCGGGCAAGTCATTTCACTTCTCTGGGCCTCAGTTACCTCATCTGTAAAATGGGAATTGAAATGTTAGCCCCCCGTGAGACAACCTGATCACCTTGTAATCTCCCCAGCGCTTAGAACGGTGCTTTGCACATAGTAATAATAATAATAATAATGATGGCATTTATTAAGCGCTTACTATGTGCAAAGCACTGTTCTAAGCGCTGGGGAGGTTACAAGGTGATCAGATTGTCCCACGTGGGGCTCACAGTCTTAACCCCCATTTTACAGATGAGGTCACGGAGGCCCAGAGAAGTTAAGTCACTTGCCCAAAGTCACACAGCTGACAATTGGCAGAGCTGGGATTAGAACCCATGACCTCTGACTCCAAAGCCTGGGCTCTTTCCCACTGAGCCACGCTGCTTCTCTACATAATAATAATGGCATTTATTAAGCGCTTACTATGTGCAAAGCACTGTTCTAAGCGCTGAGAAGGATACAAGGTGATCAGGTTGTCCCACGGTGGGCTCCCAGTCTTCATCCCCATTTGACAGATGAGGTAACTGAGGCCCAGAGAAGTGAAGTGTCTTGCCCAAAGTCACCCAGCTGGCAGTTGGCAGAGCGGGGAGTTGAACCCACCACCTCTGACTCCAAAGCCCGGGCTCTTTTCCACTGAGCCACGCTACTTCTCTCTATAATAATAAATAATAATGGCATTTATTAAGTGCTTATTATGTGCAAAGCACTTTTCTAAGCGCTGGGGAGGATACAAGCTGCTCCCAGTCTTCATCCCCATTTGACAGATGAGGGAACTGAGGCCCAGGGAAGTGAAGTGTCTTGCCCAAAGTCACCCAGCTGGCAGTTGGCAGAGCGGGGAGTTGAACCCACCACCTCTGACTCCAAAGCCCAGGCTCTTTTCCACTGAGCCACGCTGCTTCTCTACATAATAATAATAATAAGCGCTTAGTACAGTGCTCTGCACATAGTAAGTGCTCAATAAATGATTGATGATGATGATAATAATAATAATGGCATTTATTAAGCGCTTATTATGTGCCAAGCACTTTTCTAAGCGCTGGGAAGGATACAAGGTGATCAGGTTGCCCCACCTGGGGCTCTCAGTCTTCATCCCCATTTGACAGATGAGGTAACTGAGGCCCAGAGAAGTGAAGTGTCTTGCCCAAAGTCACCCAGCTGGCAGTTGGCAGAGTGGGGAGTTGAACCCACCACCTCTGACTCCAAAGCCCGGGCTCTTCTCCACTGAGCCACGCTGCTTCTCTACGTAATAATAATGGCATTTATTAAGCGCTTATTATGTGCCAAGCACTTTTCTAAGCGCTGGGGAGGATACAAGGTGATCAGGTTGCCCCACTTGGGGCTCCCAGTCTTCATCCCCATTTGACAGATGAGGTAACTGAGGCACAGAGAAGTGAAGTGTCTTGCCCAAAGTCACACAGCTGGCAGTTGGCAGAGTGGGGAGTTGAACCCATGACCTCTGACTCCCAAGCTCGGGCTCTTTTCCACTGAGCCACGCTGCTTCTCTCTATAATAATAATAATAATGGCATTTATTAAGTGCTTATTATGTGCAAAGCACTTTTCTAAGCGCTGGGGAGGATACAAGCTGCTCCCAGTCTTCATCCCCATTTGACAGATGAGGGAACTGAGGCCCAGAGAAGTGAAGTGCCTTGCCCAAAGTCACCCAGCTGGCAGTTGGCAGAGTGGGGAGTTGAACCCATGACCTCTGACTCCCAAGCTTGGGCTCTTTTCCACTGAGCCATGCTGCTTCTCTACGTAATAATAATAATAATAATAAGCACTTAGTACAGTGCTCTGCACATAGTAAGCGCTCAATAAATACGATTGATGATGATGATAATAATAATAATGGCATTTATTAAGCGCTTATTATGTGCCAAGCACTTTTCTAAGCGCTGGGAAGGATACAAGGTGATCAGGTTGCCCCACTTGGGGCTCCCAGTCTTCATCCCCATTTGACAGATGAGGTAACTGAGGCACAGAGAAGTGAAGTGTCTTGCCCAAAGTCACACAGCTGGCAGTTGGCAGAGTGGGGAGTTGAACCCATGACCTCTGACTCCCAAGCTCGGGCTCTTTTCCACTGAGCCACGCTGCTTCTCTCTATAATAATAATAATAATGGCATTTATTAAGTGCTTATTATGTGCAAAGCACTTTTCTAAGCGCTGGGGAGGATACAAGCTGCTCCCAGTCTTCATCCCCATTTGACAGATGAGGGAACTGAGGCCCAGAGAAGTGAAGTGCCTTGCCCAAAGTCACCCAGCTGGCAGTTGGCAGAGCGGGAAGTTGAACCCACCACCTCTGACTCCAAAGCCCGGGCTCTTTTCCACTGAGCCACGCTGCTTCTCTACATAATAATAATAATAATAAGCGCTTAGTACAGTGCTCTGCACATAGTAAGCGCTCAATAAATACGATTGATGATGATGATGATAATAATAATAATGGCATTTATTAAGCGCTTATTATGTGCCAAGCACTTTTCTAAGCGCTGGGAAGGATACAAGGTGATGAGGTTGCCCCACTTGGGGCTCCCAGTCTTCATCCCCATTTGACAGATGAGGGAACTGAGGCCCAGGGAAGTGAAGTGTCTTGCCCAAAGTCACCCAGCTGGCAGTTGGCAGAGCGGGGAGTTGAACCCATGACCTCTGACTCCCAAGCTCGGGCTCTTTTCCACTGAGCCACGCTGCTTCTCTCTATAATAATAAATAATAATGGCATTTATTAAGTGCTTATTATGTGCAAAGCACTTTTCTAAGCGCTTGGGAGGATACAAGCTGTTCCCAGTCTTCATCCCCATTTGACAGATGAGGGAACTGAGGCCCAGAGAAGTGAAGTGCCTTGCCCAAAGTCACCCAGCTGGCAGTTGGCAGAGTGGGGAGTTGAACCCATGACCTCTGACTCCCAAGCTTGGGCTCTTTTCCACTGAGCCACGCTGCTTCTCTACATAATAATAATAATAATAAGCACTTAGTACAGTGCTCTGCACATAGTAAGCGCTCAATAAATACGATTGATGATAATAATAATAATAATGGCATTTATTAAGCGCTTATTATGTGCCAAGCACTTTTCTAAGCGCTGGGGAGGATACGAGGTGATCAGGTTGCCCCACTTGGGGCTCCCAGTCTTCATCCCCATTTGACAGATGAGGGAACTGAGGCCCAGGGAAGTGAAGTGTCTTGCCCAAAGTCACCCAGCTGGCAGTTGGCAGAGCGGGGAGTTGAACCCACCACCTCCGACTCCAAAGCCCGGGCTCTTCCCCACCGAGCCACGCTGCTTCTCTACACGCGGTCACGTGTGTGCCGGATGACAGGGGACGCCTGACACTGTTAATAATAATAATAATAATAATGGTGGTATTTGTTAAGCGCTTACTACGTGCCAAGCACTGTTCTAAGCGCTGGGGTGGGTACAGAGTAATCAGGTGGTCCCACACTTTTAATCCCCATTTTCCAGATGAGGGAACTGAGGCCCGGAGAAGTGAAGTGGCTTGCCCGAGGTCACACAGCAGGCAAGCCGCGGAGCCGGGATTAGAGCCCAGGTTCTCTGACTCCCGAGCCCGGGCTCTTCCCACTAAGCCACGCTGCTTCCCTGGATGCGCGGGAGGGCAGGGACCCAGGCCCGGAAGGCTTCCCGGAGGAGGGACCCTGAAGCGGTGCTTTGCCCGGGTGTCTCCCCCTTTTAGACTGTGAGCCCACTGTTGGGCAGGGACTGTCTCTATGTGACGCCAATTTGTACTTCCCAAGCGCTTAGTACAGTGCTCTGCACATAGTAAGCGCTCAGTAAATACGATTGATTGATTGATTGATTGGGCAGAGTGGACTGTGAGCCCACTGTTGGGTAGGGACCGTCTCTATATGTTGCCAATTTGTTCTTCCCAAGCGCTTAGTCCGGTGCTCTGCGCATAGTAAGCGCTCAATAAATTGGATTGATTGGTCAGTTGGGGCGGGGGGGGGGGGGCGTGCCGTGACCCCCCCCCCCCCCCCCCCCCCCCCCCCCCCCGTCCACCCCAGGCCAAGATCATCCAGACTCAGTCTACCAAGTGTCTGTCTTACCCTTTGACGCTGGCCACGCTGCTCGCTTCCTCCGCCTGGACCCTCTACGGCCTGCGGCTCGACGACCTCTACATCACGGTCAGTGGCGGGGGGCTGGGGGGCTGGAGGGGACCCCCGTGCCGTCCCCCCCGACTTCACCCTCTCCCCCGTCCCCCCCGACAGGTCCCCAACGCGCCTGGCGTGGTCACCAGCGTCGTGCGGCTCTGGCTGTTCGGGCGGTACCCCTCGACGCAAGACCGGGCCTACAGGCCTCTCCAGGCCTGAGGCGGCCGGCGGGCTTCCTCCACGGGCGGCGGGGGGAGATATCCCGTTTTATTTTTCCACGAGAGATTATTTTTTGCGTAATTCACATCCCGGCTGTAAAGGATGGAGACTGGTTCCGTGCTGTGCCTTATAATAAAACACTCACCCTCACTCTCCGCCTGCTCCCTGAAGCGGGGAAGGGCGGGGGGCGTCGGGGGAGATGGGCATGGGGGGTCCCGCTTTCCCACCAATTCAGTACCGTGTCCTTCCCACCAAGTAAGCACTCAATACTGCAGATTTACTGATTTTTCTACTTGGATTTAGACCGCATTTTCACTTTTAGACTGTCAGCCCGCTGTTGGGTAGGGACTGTCTCTAGAGGTTGCCAACTTGGACTTCCCAAGCGCTTAGTCCAGTGCTCTGCACACAGGAAGCGCTCAATAAATACGATTGATGCTATACAGGTGCCCTGCTCCAAAGCACTTATAATAATAATAATAATTATGATGGTATCTGTTAAGCGCTTTCCCGTGAATTTAGTGCAGTGTCCTTCCCGCCAAGTAAGCACTCAATACTACAGATTTACTGATTTTTCTGTTTGGATTTAGACCGCATTTTCACTTTTAGACTGTCAGCCCGCTGTTGGGTAGGGACTGGCTCTAGAGGTTGCCAACTTGGACTTCCCAAGCGCTTAGTCCAGTGCTCTGCACACAGGAAGCGCTCAATAAATACGATTGATGATATACAGGTGCCCAGCTCCAAAGCACTTATAATAATAATAATAATGATGGTATCTGTTAAGCGCTTTCCCGTGAATTTAGTACAGTGTCCTGCCCGCCAAGTAAGCACTCAATACTACAGATTTACTGATTTTTCTGTTTGGATTTATACTGCATTTTCACTTTTAGACTGTCAGCCCGCTGTTGGGTAGGGACTGTCTCTAGAGGTTGCCAGCTTGGACTTCCCAAGCGCTTAGTCCAGTGCTCTGCACACAGGAAGCGCTCAATAAATACGATTGATGCTATACAGGTGCCCAGCTCCAAAGCACTTATAATAATAATAATGATGATGGTATCTGTTAAGCGCTTTCCCGTGAATTTAGTACAGTGTCCTGCCCGCAAAGTAGGCACTCAATACTACAGATTTACTGATTTTTCTACTTGGATTTAGACCGCATTTTCACTTTTAGACTGTCAGCCCGCTGTTGGGTAGGGACTGTCTCTAGAGGTTGCCAGCTTGGACTTCCCAAGCGCTTAGTCCAGTGCTCTGCACACAGGAAGCGCTCAATAAATACGATTGATGCTATACAGGTGCCCTGCTCCAAAGCACTTATAATAATAATAATGATGATGGTATTTGTTAAGCGCTTTCCTGTGAATTTAGTACAGTGTCCTGTGCGCAAAGTAAGCACTCAATACTACAGATTTACTGATTTTTCTACTTGGATTTAGACCGCATTTTCACTTTTAGACTGTCAGCCCACTGTTGGGTAGAGACTAGTCTCTAGATGTTGCCGACTTGGACTTCCCAAGCGCTTAGTCCAGTGCTGTGCACACAGTAAGCGCCCAGTAAATATGATTGATTTTCACTCATTCGCTGAATCGTATTTATTGAACGCTTACCGTGTGCAGAGCACTGGACTAAGCGCTTGGGAAGTCCAAGTTGGCAACATCGAGAGACGGTCCCTACCCAAAAGTGGGCTCACAGTCTAGAAGGGGGAGACAGATAACAAAACAAAACGTATTAACAAAATAAAATAGAATAAATATGTACAAGTAAATTAAATAGAGTAATAACTATGTACAAACATATATACAGGTGCCCAGCTCCAAAGCACTTATAATAATAATAATAATGATGGTATTTGTTAAGCGCTTTCCCGTTAATTTAGTACAGTGTCCTTACCGCAAAGTAAGCACTCAATACTGCAGATTTACTGATTTTTCTACCCTCTTATTTGTACAGAGCTAAACTTGGGTTTATACTGCATTTTCACTCATTCGTTCAATCGTATTTATTGAGCGCTTACTGTGTGCAGAGCACCGGACTAAGTGCTTGGGAAGTCCAAGTCGGCAACATCTAGAGACGGTCCCTACCCAACAGTGGGCTCACAGTCTAGAAGGGGGAGACAGACAACAAAACAAAACATATTAACAAAATAAAATAAATAGAATAAATATGTACAAGTAAAATAGAGTAATAAATACGTACAAACATATTCATTCATTCAATCGTATTTATTGAGCACTTACTGTGTGCAGAGCACTGGACTAAGCGCTTGGGAAGTACAATTTGGCAACATCTAGCGACGGTCCCTACCCAACAGCGGGCTCGCAGCCTAGAAGGGGGAGACAGACAACAAAACAAAACAGATTAACAAAATAAATAGAATAAATATGTACAAGTAAAATAGAGTAATAAATATGCACAAACATGTTCATTCATTCATTCATTCAATCTTATTTACTGAGCACTTACTGTGTGCGGAGCACTGGACTAAGCGCTTGGGAAGTCCAAGTTGGCAACATAGAGAGACGGTCCCTACCCAACAGCGGGCTCGCAGTCTAGAAGGGGGAGACAGACAACAAAACAAAACATATTAACAAAATAAAATAAATAGAATAAATATGTACAAGTAAATTAGAGTAATAAATACGTACAAACATATATACAGGTGCCCAGCTCCAAAGCCCTTAATAATAATAATGATGGTATTTGTTAAGCGCTTTCCCGTGAATTTAGTACAGTGTCCTGCCCGCAAAGTAAGCACTCAATACTAGAGATTTACTGATTTTTCTACCCTCTTATTTGTACAGAACTAAACTTGGATTTGTACTGCATTTTCACTCATTCGTTCAATCGTATTTATTGCGCGCTTACTGTGTGCAGAGCACTGGACTAAGCGCTTGGGAAATCCAAGTTGGCAACATCTAGAGACGGTCCCTACCCAACAGCGGGCTCACAGCCTAGAAGGGGGAGACAGACAACAAAACAAAACAGATTAACAAAGTAAAATAAATAGAATAAATATGGACAAGTAAATTAGAGTAATAAATATGTACAAACATATATACAGGTGCCCAGCTCCAAAGCACTTATAATAATAATAAAAATGATGGAATTTGTTAAGCGCTTTCCCAAGAATTTAGTACAGTGTCCTTCCCACTAAGTAAGCACTCAATACTACAGATTTACTGATTTTTCTACCCTCTTATTTGTACAGAACTAAACTGGGATTTATACTGCATTTTCACCCCTGCCCAGCTCCAAAGCACTTATAATACTAATAATAATGATGGTATTTGTTAAGCGCTTTCCCAAGAATTTAGTACAGTGTCCTTCCTGCAAAGTAAGCACTCAATACTGTAGAGTTACTGATTTTTCTACCCTCTTCTTTGTACAGAACTAAACTTGGATTTATACTGCATTTTCACCCCTGCCCAGCTTCAAAGCACTTATAATAATAATAATAATAATAATAACGAGGTATTTGTTAAGCGCTTTCCCAAGAATTTAGTACAGTGTCCTGCCCGTAAAGTAAGCACTCAATACTAGAGATTTACTGATTTTTCTACCCTCTTATTTGTACAGAACTAAACTTGGATTTCTACTGCATTTTCACCCCTGCCCAGCTTCAAAGCACTTATAATAATAATAATAATAATAATAATAATAATGACGATGAGGTATTTGTTAAGCGCTTTCCCAAGAATTTAGTACAGTGTCCTTCCCGCAAAGTAAGCACTCAATACTAGAGATTTACTGATTTTTCTACCCTCTTATTTGTACAGAACTAAACTGGGATTTATACTGCATTTTCACCCCTGCCCAGCTCCAAAGCACTTCTAATAATAATAATAATGATGATGGTATTTGTTAAGCACTTTCCCAAGAATTTAGTACAGTGTCCTTCCCGCAAAGTAAGCACTCAATACTATAGATTTACCGATTTTTCTACCCTCTTTGTACAGAACTTGGATTTATACTGCATTTTCACCCCTGCCCAGCTCCAAAGCACTTATAATAATAATAATAATGATGGTATTTGTTAAGCACTTTTCCAAGAATTTAGTACAGTGTCCTTCCCGCAAAGTAAGCACTCAATACTATAGATTTACCGATTTTTCTACCCTCTTATTTGTACAGAACTAAACTTGGATTTATACTGCATTTTCACCCCTGCCCAGCTCCAAAGCACTTATAATAATAATAATAGTAATAATGAGGTATTTGTTAAGCGCTTTCCCAAGAATTTAGTACAGTGTCCTTCCCTCAAAGTAAGCACTCAATACTATAGATTTACTGATTTTTCTGCCCTCTTTGTACAGAACTTGGATTTATACTGCATTTTCACCCCTGCCCAGCTCCAAAGCACTTATAATACTACTAATAATGATGGTATTTGTTAAGCGCTTTCCCAAGAATTTAGTACAGTGTCCTTCCCTCAAAGTAAGCATTCAATACTAGAGATTTACTGATTTTTCTACCCTCTTATTTGTACAGAACTAAACTTGGATTTATACTGCATTTTCACCCCTGCCCAGCTCCAAAGCACTTATAATAATAATAATGATGGTATTTGTTAAGCGCTTTCCCAAGAATTTAGTGCAGTGTCCTTCCCGCAAAGTAAGCACTCAATACTAGAGATTTACTGATTTTTCTACCCTCTTATTTGTACAGAACTAAACTGGGATTTATACTGCATTTTCACCCCTGCCCAGCTCCAAAGCACTTATAATACTAATAATAATGATGGTATTTGTTAAGCGCTTTCCCAAGAATTTAGTACAGTGTCCTTCCCTCAAAGTAAGCATTCAATACTAGAGATTTACTGATTTTTCTACCCTCTTATTTGTACAGAACTAAACTTGGATTTATACTGCATTTTCACCCCTGCCCAGCTCCAAAGCACTTATAATAATAATAATGATGGTATTTGTTAAGCGCTTTCCCAAGAATTTAGTGCAGTGTCCTTCCCGCAAAGTAAGCACTCAATACTAGAGATTTACTGATTTTTCTACCCTCTTATTTGTACAGAACTAAACTGGGATTTATACTGCATTTTCACCCCTGCCCAGCTCCAAAGCACTTATAATACTAATAATAATGATGGTATTTGTTAAGCGCTTTCCCAAGAATTTAGTACAGTGTCCTGCCCGCAAAGTAAGCACTCAATACTATAGATTTACTGATTTTTGTACCCTCTTATTTGTACAGAACTAAACTGGGATTTATACTGCATTTTCACCCCTGCCCAGCTCCAAAGCACTTATAATAATAATAATGATGGTATTTGTTAAGCGCTTTCCCAAGAATTTAGTACAGTGTCCTTCCCTCAAAGTAAGCACTCAATACTAGAGATTTACTGATTTTTCTACCCTCTTATTTGTACAGAACTAAACTGGGATTTATACTGCATTTTCACCCCTGCCCAGCTCCAAAGCACTTCTAATAATAATAATAATGATGGTATTTGTTAAGCGCTTACTATGTGCAAAGCACTGTTCTAAGCGCTGGGGAGGTTACAAGGTGATCAGGTTGTCCCACAGGGGCTCACAGTTTTAATCCCCATTTTCCAGATGAGGGAACTGAGGCACAGAGAAGTGAAGTGACTTGCCCAAAGTCACACAGCTGACAGTGGGAAGAGCCGGGATTCGAACTCATGACCTCTAACTCCACAGCCTGTGCTCTTCCCACTGAGCCACCCTGCTTCTCATGTCCATATCCGTACTCTATTTTAATGTCTGTCTCCCCGTCTGGTGTGCCTGCCAACTGTTATATTGTATTCTCCCAAATGCTTAATTCAGTAAATATTCAATAAATTCAGTAATTCAATAAATATGATTGATTGATTGACTGATTAACTTCTAGACCGTGAGCCCGCTGTTGGGTAGGGACCGCCTCTGTATGTTGCCAGCTTGTACTTCCCAAGCGCTTAGTACAGTGCTCTGCACACAGTAAGCGCTTAATAAATGCCGTCGTTATTATTATTTGGAGTCGGAGGTCATGGGTTCAAATCCCAGCTCCAGGAATGGTCAGCTGTGTGACTCTGGGCAAGTCACTTCACTTCTCTGTCCCTCAGTTCCCTCATCTGTAAAATGGGGATTAAGACTGTGAGCCCCAAGTGAGACAACCTGATCACCTTGTATCCTCCCCAACGCTTAGAACAGTGCTTTGCACACAGTAAGCGCTTGATAAATGCCATCATGATTATTATTTGGAGTCAGAGGTCATGGGTTCAAATCCCAGCTCTGCGAATTGTCAGCTGTGTGACTCTGGGCAAGTTACTTCACTTCTCTGTCCCTCAGTTCCCTCATCTGTAAAATGGGGATGAAGACTGTGAGCCCCCTGTGGGACAACCTGATCACCTTGTATCCTCCCCAGCACTTAGAACAGTGCTTTGCACATAGTAAACGCTTAATAAATGCCATTATCATTATTATTCTCTGGGCCTCAGTTCCCTCATCTGTAAAATGGGGATGAAGACTGGGAGCACCACGGGGGACAACCTGATCACCTTGTAACCTCCCCAACGCTTAGAACAGTGTTTGGCACACAGTAAATGCTTAATAAATGCCATCATTATTATTATTATTCTCTGGGCCTCAGTTCCCTCATCTGGAAAATGGGGATGAAGACTGGGAGCACCACGGGGGACCACCTGATCACCTTGTAACCTCCCCAGCGCTTAGAACAGTGCTTGGCACATAGTAAGCGCTTAATAAATGCCATCATTATTATTATTCTCTAGGCCTCGGTTCCCCCATCTGGAAAATGGGGATGAAGACCGGGAACACTACGGAGGACAACCTGATCACCTTGTAACCTCCCCAGCGCTTAGTGCTTTGCACATAGTAAGCGCTTAATAAATGCCTTCATTATTATTCTTCTCTGGGCCCCAGTTCCCTCATCTGTAAAATGGGGATGAAGACTGGGAGCACCATGGGGGACAACCTGATCACCTTGTAACCTCCCCAGCACTTAGTGCTTGGCACATAGTAAGCGCTTAATAAATGCCATCATTATTATTATTCTCTAGGCCCCAGTTCCCTCATCTGTAAAATGGGGATGAAGACTGGGAGCACCATGGGGGACGACCTCATCACCTTGTAACCTCCCCAGCGCTTAGCACAGTGCTTGGCACATAGTAAGCGCTTAATAAATGCCACCATCATCATCCAACACCTCCGACTCTCCCCGCCGTGACCCAAACCGGGCCATTCTATTTATTTTAATGTTTGGTTTTGTTCTCTGTCTCCCCCTTCTAGACTGTGAGCCCACTGTTGGGTAGGGACCGTCTCTAGATGTGGCCAACTTGGACTTCCCAAGCGCTTAGTACAGTGCTCTGCACACAGTAAGAGCTCAATAAATATGATTGATTGATCGAACACTCCTGACCCCCCTCCTGACTCTTCCTCGATGACCCCCCACAAGATTATCCCACACGCCTGTTTCTTCTCCATCCCCGCCTCTCCCCCAGTGACCCAGGATGGACTTCCCTCCACATCCTGATCCTCCTTCTTCCCAGACCCTATCCTCACCACCTATAATAATAATGACATTTATTAAGCGCTGACTACGTGCCAAGCACTGTTCTAAGCACTCACCACCCCTTCCCCTGTGTATATGTTTGTACATATTTATTACTCTATTTATTTTACTTGTACATATCTATTCTATTTTATTTTGTTAATGTTTTGTTTTGTTCTCTGTCTCCCCCTTCTAGACTGTGAGCCCACTGTTGGGTAGGGACTGTCTCTATATGTTGCCGATTTGTACTTCCCAAGCGCTTAGTACAGTGCTCTGCACATAGTAAGCGCTCAATAAATACGATTGATGATGATGATGATGTTGGGTAGGGACTGTTTCTATATGTTGCCAACTTGGACTTCCCAAGCGCTTAATCCAGTGCTCTGCACACAGTAAGCGCTCAATAAATACGATTGATTGATTGATTTTATTTTGTTAATCTGGTTTTGTTCTCTGTCTCCCCCTTCTAGACTGTGAGCCCACTGTTGGGTAGGGACTGTCTCTAGATGTTGCCAACTTGGACTTCCCAAGTGCTCAGTCCAGTGCTCTGCACACAGTAAGCGCTCAATAAATACGATTGATTGATTTCATTTTGTTAATATGTTTGGTTTTGTTCCCTGTCTCCCCCTTCTAGACTGTAAGCCCACTGTTGGGTAGGGACTGTCTCTAGATGTTGCCAACTTGGACTTCCCAAGCGCTTAGTCCAGTGCTCTGCACACAGTAAGCGCTCAATAAATACGACTGATTGATTGATTTTATTTTGTTAATATGTTTGGTTTTGTTCTCTGTCTCCCCCTTCGAGCCTGTGAGCCCGCTGTTGGGTAGGGACCGTCTCTAGATGTTGCCAACTTGGACTTCCCCAAGCGCTTAGTCCAGTGCTCTGCACATAGTAAGCGCCCACTAAATACGATTGATTGATTTTATTTTAATATGTTTTGTTCTCTGTCTCCCCCTTCTAGACTGTGAGCCCGCTGTTGGGTAGGGACCGTCTCTAGATGTTGCCAGCTTGGACTTCCCAAGCGCCTAGTCCAGTGCTCTGCACACAGTAAGCGCTCAATAAATACGATTGATTGATTGATTCCCTCCACCCGACAGCCGTGCCACCAGCCCGGCGGGAAACGGGGATGTTTATTGATCGGGAGACGGATCCAACCGGTCAGAAGCGCAGGCCCTTGCGGCCCAGGTCGGCTCGGGCCTCCCGGATCTGGGCCTGTAGCTCGCGGGCGGCGTCCTCGCAGTCGTTGAAGCGGGCCACGCGGTAGCCCACGGTGCCCAGCGCGTAGCAACCGGTGACCACCAGCAGGTAGGCGGGCAGCGGGCCCAAAATCTGGTGCCAGGGCAGGGGCAGGGCCCGCCCGCCCGGCCCCAGGGTCAGAGCCGCCCAGGCGGAGCCCAGCAGGGCCACGGCCCACAGCCACTGGGCCAGCTTCGTCATGGCCACCTGGAAGGGGAGGAGGCAGAAGCGGACGGTCAGTCCCATTCACTGAGCGCCCACCATGTGCGGGGCACTGGGGAAGCAGCGTGACTCAGTGGCAACAGCCCGCCCGGGCTTTGGAGTCACAGGCCGCGGGTTCAAATCCTGGCTCCGCCGCCTGTCGGCTGGGTGACTTGGGGGCGAGTCTCCGGGCCTCAGTTCCCTCCTCTGGAAAATGGGGGTGAAGGCTGTGAGCCCCACGGGGGACGACCTCATCACCTGGTAACCTCCCCGGCGCTCAGAACGGTGCTTTGAGCATAGTAAGCGCTTAACACCCACATTATTATTATTATTCTCTGGGCCTCAGTTCCCTCATCTGTCAAATGGGGATGGAGACTGTGAGCCCCACTTGGGACAACCTGATCACCTTGTATCTCCCCCAACGCTTAGAACAGTGCTTGGCACATAATAAGCGCTCAACAAATACCACCATCATTATTATTATTCTCTGTGCCTCAGTTCCGTCATCTGTCAAATGGGGATGGAGACTGTGCGCCCCACGGGGGACAACCTGATGACCTTGTATCTCCCCCAGCGCTTAGAACAGTGCTTGGCATGTAATAAGAGCTTAACAAATACCATCATCATTATTATTATTCTCTGTGCCTCAGTTCCGTCATCTGTCAAATGGGGATGGAGACTGTGCGCCCCACGGGGGACAACCTGATGACCTTGTATCTCCCCCAGCGCTTAGAACAGTGCTTGGCACGTAATAAGAGCTTAACAAATACCATCATCATTATTATTATTCTCTGGGCCTCAGTTCCGTCACCTGTCAAATGGGGATGGAGACTGTGAGCCCCACTTGGGACAACCTGATCACCTTGTATCTCCCCCAATGCTTAGAACAGTGCTTGGCACGTAATAAGAGCTTAACAAATACCATCATCATTATTATTATTCTCTGGGCCTCAGTTCCGTCATCTGTCAAATGGGGATGGAGACTGTGAGCCCCACGTGGGACAACCTGATGACCTTGTATCTCCCCCAATGCTTAGAACAGTGCTTGGCACGTAATAAGCGCTTAACAAATACCATCATCATTATTATTATTCTCTGGGCCTCAGTTCCCTCATCTGTCAAATGGGGATGGAGACTGTGCGCCCCACGGGGGACAACCTGATGACCTTGTATCTCCCCCAGCGCTTAGAACAGTGCTTGGCACGTAATAAGAGCTTAACAAATACCATCATCATTATTATTATTCTCTGGGCCTCAGTTCCGTCATCTGTCAAATGGGGATGGAGACTGTGAGCCCCACAGGGGACAACCTGATGACCTTGTATCTCCCCCAGCGCTTAGAACAGTGCTTGGCACGTAATAAGCGCTTAACAAATACCATCATCATTATTATTATTCTCTGGGCCTCAGTTCCCTCATCTGTCAAATGGGGATGGAGACTGTGCGCCCCACGGGGGACAACCTGATGACCTTGTATCTCCCCCAGCGCTTAGAACAGTGCTTGGCACGTAATAAGAGCTTAACAAATACCATCATCATTATTATTATTCTCTGGGCCTCAGTTCCGTCATCTGTCAAATGGGGATGGAGACTGTGAGCCCCACAGGGGACAACCTGATGACCTTGTATCTCCCCCAGCGCTTAGAACAGTGCTTGGCACATAATAAGCGCTTAACAAATACCACCATCATTATTATTATTCTCTGGGCCTCAGTTCCCTCATCTGTCAAATGGGGATGGAGACTGTGCGCCCCACGGGGGACAACCTGATGACCTTGTATCTCCCCCAGCGCTTAGAACAGTGCTTGGCACGTAATAAGAGCTTAACAAATACCATCATCATTATTATTATTCTCTGTGCCTCAGTTCCGTCATCTGTCAAATGGGGATGGAGACTGTGAGCCCCACGTGGGACAACCTGATGACCTTGTATCTCCCCCAGCGCTTAGAACAGTGCTTGGCACATAATAAGCGCTCAACAAATACCACCATCATTATTATTATTCTCTGTGCCTCAGTTCCCTCATCTGTCAAATGGGGATGGAGACTGTGCGCCCCACGGGGGACAACCTGATGACCTTGTATCTCCCCCAGCGCTTAGAACAGTGCTTGGCACGTAATAAGAGCTTAACAAATACCATCATCATCATTATTATTATTTTCTGGGCCTCAGTTCCGTCATCTGTCAAATGGGGATGGAGACTGTGAGCCCCACTTGGGACAACCTGATCACCTTGTATCTCCCCCAACGCTTAGAACAGTGCTTGGCACATAATAAGCGCTTAACAAATACCACCATCATTATTATTATTCTCTGGGCCTCAGTTCCCTCATCTATCAAATGGGGATGGAGACTGTGCGCCCCACGGGGGACAACCTGATGACCTTGTATCTCCCCCAGCGCTTAGAACAGTGCTTGGCACATAATAAGCGCTCAACAAATACCACCATCATTATTATTATTCTCTGTGCCTCAGTTCCCTCATCTGTCAAATGGGGATGGAGACTGTGCGCCCCACGGGGGACAACCTGATCACCTTGTATCTCCCCCAGCGCTTAGAACAGTGCTTGGCACATAATAAGCGCTCAACAAATACCACCATCATTATTATTATTCTCTGTGCCTCAGTTCCCTCATCTGTCAAATGGGGATGGAGACTGTGAGCCCCACTTGGGACAACCTGATCACCTTGTATCTCCCCCAACGCTTAGAACAGTGCTTGGCACATAATAAGCGCTCAACAAATACCACCATCATTATTATTATTCTCTGGGCCTCAGTTCCCTCATCTGTCAAATGGGGATGGAGACTGTGAGCCCCACTTGGGACAACCTGATCACCTTGTATCTCCCCCAACGCTTAGAACAGTGCTTGGCACATAATAAGCGCTCAACAAATACCACCATCATTATTATTATTCTCTGGGCCTCAGTTCCCTCATCTGTCAAATGGGGATGGAGACTGTGCGCCCCACAGGGGACAACCTGATGACCTTGTATCTCCCCCAGCGCTTAGAACAGTGCTTGGCACATAATAAGCGCTTAACAAATACCATCATCATTATTATTATTCTCTGGGCCTCAGTTCCGTCATCTGTCAAATGGGGATGGAGACTGTGAGCCCCACGTGGGACAACCTGATGACCTTGTATCTCCCCCAGCGCTTAGAACAGTGCTTGGCACATAATAAGCGCTTAACAAATACCACCATCATTATTATTATTCTCTGTGCCTCAGTTCCGTCATCTGTCAAATGGGGATGGAGACTGTGAGCCCCACGTGGGACAACCTGATGACCTTGTATCTCCCCCAGCGCTTAGAACAGTGCTTGGCACATAATAAGCGCTTAACAAATACCACCATCATTATTATTATTTTTCTCTGTGCCTCAGTTCCGTCATCTGTCAAATGGGGATGGAGACTGTGAGCCCCACGTGGGACAACCTGATGACCTTGTATCTCCCCCAGCGCTTAGAACAGTGCTTGGCACATAATAAGCGCTTAACAAATACCACCATCATTATTATTATTTTTCTCTGTGCCTCAGTTCCGTCATCTGTCAAATGGGGATGGAGACTGTGAGCCCCACGTGGGACAACCTGATGACCTTGTATCTCCCCCAGCGCTTAGAACACTGTTTGGCACATAAGTAGTACTTAACAAATCCCACCATTATTATTATTATTCTCTGTGCCTCAGTTCCCTCATCTGTCAAATGGGGCTGGAGACTGTAAGCCCCACTTGGGACAACCTGATCACCTTGTATCTCTCCCAATCAATCGTATTTATTGAGCGCTTACTGTGTGCTGAGCACTGTACTGAGCGCTTGGGAAGTCCAAGTTGGCAACATCTAGAGACAGTCCCTACCCAACAGTGGGCTCACAGTCTAAAAGCTAATAATAATGTTGGTATTTGTTAAGCGCTTACTATGTGCAAGGCACTGTACTAAGCGCTGGGGGGGATACAAGGTAATCAGGTTGTCCCACGGGGGGCTCACAGTCTTCACCCCCATTTTACAGATGAGGGAACTGAGGCCCAGTGAAGTGACTTGCCCGAAGTCGCACAGCACTCCCAGCTATTAGAACAGTGCTTGGCACATAATAAGCGCTTAACAAATACCATCATTATTATTATTCTTATTCTCTGGACGTCAGTTCCCTCATTTATAAAAGGGGGATTAAAAGTGTGAGCCCAAACACCATCATTATTATTATTATTATTCTCTGGACGTCAGTTCCCTCATTTATAAAATGGGGATTAAAAGTGTGAGCCCCACGGAGGGCAGGGGCTGTGTCCAACCCAATCGGCTTGTCTCTCCCCCAGCGCTTAGTACAGTGGCAGGCACGTAGTAAGCGCTTACACGAGGCCACCATGATTCCTCCCCCTCCTTCGGACGGCCCTCACCTCGTCTCTCCTCAGCGCGAGGCTTCGGGGGAGCGGCCGCCACTGCGCATGCGCGGCCGCCACTGCGCATGCTCAGCCCGCCCGGGCGGTGCCGCGGCCGCCACTGCGCATGCTCCACCGGCCCCGCCTGCGCGCGGCCTTCTGGGAGTTGTAGTCTCTGGCGGACTTCCCGCCTCCCTCGCGCTTCCGCTTTCGGCCCTCGTCTCACCACGTGGCAGGTAGGCGGGGGAGGATGGAGGCCTATTCATTCATTCATATTTATTGAGCGCCTTTCATTCATTCATTCATATATTCATATTTATCAAGCGCTTACTGTGTCCTCAAAAACTCTCCAGTGGCTACCAATCAATCTGCGCATCAGGCAGAAACTCCTCACCCTGGGCTTCAAGGCTGTCCATCACCTTCGCCCCATCCTACCTCACCTCCCTTCTCTCCTTCTCCAGCCCACCCCACACCCTCCGCTCCTCTGCTGCTAATCTCCTCAACGTACCTCGTTCTCGCCTGTCCCGCCATCGACCCCCGGCCCACGTCCTCCCCCGGGCCTGGAATGCCTTCCCTCTGCCCACCCGCCAAGCTCGCTCTCTTCCTCCCTTCAAGGCCCTACTGAGAGCTCACCTCCTCCAGGAGGCCTTCCCACACTCAGCCCCTTCCTTCCTCTCCCCCTCGTCCCCCTATCCATCCCCCCATCTTACCTCCTCCCCTTCCCCACAGCACCTTTATATATGTTTGTACATATTTATTTCTCTATTTATTTATTTTACTTGTACATATCTATTCATTTTATTTTCTTGGTATGTTTGGTTTTGCTCTCTGTCTCCCCCTTTTAGACTGTGAGCCCACTGTTGGGTAGGGACTGTCTCTATATGTTGCCAACTTGTACTTCCCAAGCGCTTAGTACAGTGCTCTGCACACAGTAAGCGCTCAATAAATACGATTGAGGATGATGATGATACAGAACCCGCGGCCGCCACAGCGCATGCGCCACTGCACATGCTCAGCCCGCCAGGGCGGTGCCGCGGCCGCCACAGCGCATGCTCAACCCGCCAGGGCGGTGCCGCGGCCGCCACTACGCATGCTCCACCGGCCCCGGCTGCGCGCGGCCTTCTGGGAGTTGTAGTCTCTGGCAGCCTTCCCGCTTTCCTCGCGCTTCCGGTTTCGGCTCTCGTCTCACCACGTGGCAGGTAGGCGGGGGAGGATGGAGGGCTATTCATTCATTCATTCATTGATATTTATTTTTTTTATGGCATTAATTTAGCGCTTACTATGTGCAAAGCACTGTTCTAAGCGCTGAAAGCACTGTTGTAAGCGCTGGGGGAGGTTACAAGGTGATCAGGTTGTCCCAAGGGGCTCACAGTCTTAATCCCCATTTTACAGATGAGGTAACTGAGGCCCAGAGAAGTTAATAATAATAATAATAATAATAATGGCATTTGTTAAGCGTTTACTATGTGCCAAGCACTGTTCTAAGCGCTGGGATAGATACAAGGTCATCAGGTTGACCCACGTGGGGCTCACAGTCTTCACCCCCATTTTACAGATGAGAGAACTGACTCCCAGAGGAGTGAAGTGACTTGCCCAAAGTCACACAGCTGACAAGTGGCGGAGCCGGGATTTGAACCCCTGACCTCCGACTCCAAAGCCCGGGCTCTTTCCATTGAGCCACACTGAGCGCTTTTCATTCATTCATTCATATATTCATATTTATTGAGCGCTTACTGTGTACAGAACCCTGGACTAAGCGCTTGGGTGAATCAGTCAATCAGTCAATTGTATTTATTGAGCGCTTACTGTGTGCAGAGCACTGTACTAAGCGCTTGGGAAGTACAAGTTGGCAACATATAGAGACGGCCCCTACCCAACAGTGGGCTCACAGTCTAAAAGCGGGGAGTCTAAAAGGGGTGAAGCAGCGTGGCTCACTGCAAAAGAGCCCGGGCTTGGGAGTCAGAGGTCATGAGTTCAAATCCCGCCTCTGCCAATTGTCAGCTGTGTGACTTTGGGCAAGCCACTTCACTTCTCTGGGCCTCAGTTGTAAAAGGGGGATGAAGACTGGGAGCCCCACGTGGGACAACCTGATCACCTTGTATCTCCCCCAGCGCTTAGAATCAATCAATCAATCATATTTATTGAGCGCTTACTGTGTGCGGAGCACTGTACTAAGCGCTTGGGAAGTCCAAGTTGGCAACATATAGAGACAGTCCCTACCCAACAGTGGGCTCACAGCCTAGAAGGGGGAGACAGAGAATAAAGCCAAACATATTAACAAAATAAAATAAATAGAATAGATATGTACAAGTAAAATAAATAGAGTAATAAGAAGTAAAGTAAATAAATAGAGTAATATAAATAGAGTAATAATAACAGTGCTTCGCACATGAGAAGCAGCGTGGCTCAGTGGAAAGAGCCTGGGCTTGGGAGTCAGAGGTCACGGGTTCGAATCGTGGCTCCACCACTTGTCAGCTGTGTGATCTTGGACAAGCCACTTAACTTCTCTGTGCCTCAGTGACCTCATCTATAAAATGGGGATTAAGACTGTGAGCCCCAACTGGGACAACCTGATCACCTTGTATAATAATAATAATAATAATAATAATAATAATAATGATGGCATTTATTAAGCACTTACTATGTGCAAAGGACTGTTCTAAGTTCTGCGGAGGTTACAAGGTGATCAGGTTGTCCCACATGGGGCTCACAGTCTTCATCCCCATTTTCCAGATGAGGGAACTGAGGCACAGAGAAGTTTAAGTAACTTGCCTGAAGTCACACAGCTGACAAGTGGTGGAGCCGGGATTTGAACCCATGACCTCTGACTCCAAAGCCCGGGCTCTTTCCACTGAGCCATGAGGGATGTGGACATATGGCACGTGGCTCAGGGGAAAGAACGCGGGCTTGGGAGTCATAGGTCACGGGTTCGAATCCCGGCTCCACCACTTGTCAGCTGTGTGATCCTGGACAAGCCACTTAACTTCTCTGTGCCTCAGTGACCTCATCTGTAAAATGGGGATTAAGACTGTGAGCCCCAACTGGGACAACCTGATCACCTTGTAACCTACCCAGCGCTTAGAACAGTGCTTTGCACATAGTAAGCGCTTAATGAATGCCATTTTTTAAAAAAGTGGCTTGCCCAAGGTCACACAGTGGCTTGCCCAAGGTCACACAGTGACTCCATCCCCGACCCCCCAGCCCCCCATTGTCGGCCACTTTATTTACTCCGGTTTCTGCTTGGCACATAGTAAGCGCTTAATAAATGCCATTATAATTATTATTATTATTAAGTGGCTTGCCTAAGGTCACCCAGTGGCTAGCCCAAGGTCACACAGCTCTATTTACTAGGTGCCCGACTGTCCCCCCCACTTCCCGATGACTCCATCCCCGACCCCCCAGCCCCCCACTGTCGGCCGCTTTATTTACTCCGGTTTCTGCTTGGCACATAGTAAGCGCTTAATAAATGCCATTATCATTATTATTATTATTATTATTAAGTGGCTTGCCCAAGGTCACACAGTGGCTTGCCCAAGGTCACACAGCTCCATCTACTAGGTGCCCGACCGTCCCCCCTACTTCCCGATGACTCCATCCCCGACCCCCCAGCCCCCCACTGTCGTCCACTTTATTTACTCCGGTTTCTGCTTGGCACAGAGTAAGTGCTTAATAAATGCCATTATTATTATTATTATTATTAAGTGGCTTGCCCAAGGTCACACAGTGGCTTGCCCAAGGTCACACAGCTCTATCTACTAGGCGCCCGACCGTCCCCTCAATCCGTCTGATGACTCCATCCCCGACCCCCCCAGTCCCCCACTGTTGGCCACTTTATTTACTCCGGTTTCTGCTTGGCACATAGTAAGCGCTTAATAAATGTCATTATTATTATTATTATTAAGTGGCTTGCCCAAGGTCACCCAGTGGCTAGCCCAAGGTCACACAGCTCTATCTACTAGGTGCCCGACCGTCCCCCCTACTTCCCGATGACTCCATCCCCGACCCCCCAGCCCCCCACTGTCGGCTGCTTTACTCCGGTTTCTGCTTGGCACATAGTAAGCGCTTAATAAATGCCATTATCATTATTATTATTATTATTATTAAGTAGCTTGCCCAAGGTCACCCAGTGGCTTGCCCAAGGTCACACAGCTCTATCTACTAGGTGCCCGACCGTCCCCCCTACTTCCCGACGACTCCATCCTCGACCCCCCAGCCCCCCACCGTCGTCCACTTTATTTACTCCGGTTTCTGCTTGGCACATAGTAAGCGCTTAATAAATGCCATTATTATTATTATTATCATTAAGTGGCTTGCCCAAGGTCACCCAGTGGCTTGCCCAAGGTCACACAGCTCCATCAAAGAGGTGCCCGACAGTCCCCCCAACTTCCTGACGACTCCATCCCCGACCCCCCAGTCCCCCACCGTCGGCCACTTTATTTACTCCGGTTTCTGCTTGGCACATAGTAAGCGCTTAATAAATGCCATTATCATTATTATTATTATTATTATTATTATTATTAAGTGGCTTGCCCAAGGTCACCCAGTGGCTAGCCCAAGGTCACACAGCTCTATCTACTAGATGCCCGATCGTCCCCCCAACTACCCGACGACTCCATCCCCAACCCCCCAGCCCCCCACCGTCGGCCACTTTATTTACTCCGGTTTCTGCTTGGCACATAGTAAGCGCTTAATAAATGCCATTATTATTATTATTATCATTAAGTGGCTTGCCCAAGGTCACCCAGTGGCTTGCCCAAGGTCACACAGCTCCATCAAAGAGGTGCCCGACAGTCCCCGCAACTTCCCGATGACTCCATCCCCGACCCCCCAGCCCCCCACCGTCGTCCACTTTATTTACTCCGGTTTCTGCTTGGCACATAGTAAGCGCTTAAAAAATGCCATTATCATTATTATTATTATTATTATTATTATTATTATTATCATCATTATTATTAAGTGGCTTGCCCAAGGTCACCCAGTGGCTTGCCCAAGGTCACCCAGCTGTATCTACTAGGTGCCCGACCGTCCCCCCCACTTCCCGACGACTCCATCCCCGACCCCCCCCAGCCCACCCACTGCCGGCCACTTTATTTACTCCGGTTTCCGGAGGCGTCCGAGTGGCCTGTGAGCGGGAAGGAGAGGAAACAGCCGGTTTCCCGTCCGGCCATTGTGGAGGGGGTCTCTGGGGGGACGGGGGGCCGCCACCGCCACGCTGGAGGCCAGTCTGGAGCAGTAGGCCGGGAGGGACCGGGTCTCCCGGCCCGCCCCGACACCCTGTAATGAGCCGCTTTTGGGGCGGTTAATGATGGGGTTGGGGTGCGAGGGCGGTCAGTGGCCTGGCGACAGTCGCCCCGGCCCGGGCGGGGAGCGATAGCCTGGCGCCGACGGCCTCGGCCTCGCGGGAGAAGGCCCGGGGCCCGCGTGCCCGGCTGCCTCTCCCGCCCACGCCCCTAAGAAAGAAAGAAATAAACAATAATGGCATTTAACAATAATGGCATTTATTAATACTAATAATAATTGGCATTTGTTAAGCGCTTACTACGTGCAAAGCACTGTACTGGAATGGCCCCAATCCCTCTGCCCATCCGCCAAGCTAGCTCTCTTCCTCCCTTCAAGGCCCTGCTGAGAGCTCACCTCCTCCAGGAGGCCTTCCCACACTCAGCCCCTTCTTTTCTCTCCCCCTCGTCCCCCTTTCCATCCCCCCGTCTTACCTCCTTTCCTTCCCCACAGCACCTGTATATATGGATATATGGTTGTACATATTTATTACTCTATTTATTTATTTATTTATTTATTTTACTTGTACATTTCTATCCTACTTATTTTATTTTGTTGGTATGTTTGGTTCTGTTCTCTGTCTCCCCCTTTTAGACTGTGAGCCCACTGTTAGGTAGGGACTGTCTCTATGTGATGCCAATTTGTACTTCCCAAGCGCTTAGTACAGTGCTCTGCACATAGTAAGCGCTCAATAAATACGATTGATTGATTGATTGGAGAGGATACAGGGTGATCAGGTGGTCCCACGTGGGGCTCACAGTCTTCATCCCCACTTGACAGATGAGGGAACTGAGGCCCAGAGAAGTGACTTGCCCAAGATCACACAGGGCGGAGGCGGGATTCGAACCCGCGACCTCGGACTCCAAAGCCCGGGCTCTTCCCACTGAGCCACGCTGCGCTTATAAGGTGATCAGGTTGTCCCACGAGGGGCTCCCGGTCCTCGTCCCCGTTTTACAGATGAGGTCGCGGAGGCCCGGAGAAGGGAAGTGACGGGCTGACAATCGGCGGAGCTGGGGTTTGAACCCGTGACCTGTATATATATTTGGACATATTTATTACTCTATTTATTTTAATTGTACGTATCTATTCTATTTATTTTATCGTGTTAGTATGTTTGGTTTTGTTCTCTGTCTCTCCCTTTTAGACTGTGAGCCCGCCGTTGGGTAGGGACCGTCTCTAGATGTTGCCAACTTGGACTTCCCAAGCACTTAGTCCAGCGCTCTGCACACAGTAAGCGCTCAATAAATACGATTGATTGATTGATTGATTGACTCCAAAGCCCGGGCTCTTTCCGCTGACACGCCGCATTCATTCATTCATTCAATCGTATTTATTGAGCGCTTATTGTGTGCGGAGCGCTGGACTAAGCGCTTGGGAAGCACCAGTATTGCAGCACGGGGGACTGGTTGTACGGGCATAACAGGGTGAGGGGGTGCCCATCCCTACGCTTGGTGCCCACCAAGACCCCCAGATTGGCATCCCCCCGGGAGCGATGCGGATGAAATGGTCAGGACGTGGGGCACATAATAAGTCACCGGTGGGGGGGAGAGTCAGGGATGGAAAGGGGGCAGTTGGGGATGATGATGGCATTTATTAAGCGCTTACTATGTGCCAAGCCCTGTTCTAAGCGCTGGGGTGGTTACAAGGTGATCGGGTTGTCCCACGGGGGGCTCCCGGTCTTCATCCCCATTTTCCAGATCATCATCAATCGTATTTATTGAGCGCTTACTGTGTGCAGAGCACTGTACTAAGCGCTTGGGAAGTACAGATTGGCAACATCTAGAGACAGTCCCTACCCAACAGTGGGCTCACAGTCTAAAAGGGGGAGACAGAGAACAAAACCAAACATACTAACAAAATAAAATAAAAAGAATAGATATGTACAAGTAAAATAAATAAATAGAGTAATAAATATGTACAAACATATATACATATATATATATATGTATACACATATATATATGGCCCAGAGAATAATAATAATGGCATTTATTAAGCGCTTACTATGTGCAAAGCACTGTTCTAAGCGCTGGGGAGGTTACAGGGTGATCAGGTTGTCCCACGGGGGGCTCACAGTCTTAACCCCCATTTTACAGATGAGGGAACTGAGGCCAAGAGAAGTGAAGTGACTTGCCCAAAGTCACACATCTGACAGTTGGCGGAGCCGGGATTTGAACCCGTGACCTCCGACTCCAAAGCCCGGGCTCTTTCCACTGAGCCACGCTGCTTCTCAGAGAAGTGAAGTGACTTGCTCAAAGTCACCCAGCTGACAACTGGCGGAGCCGGGATTTGAACCCACGACCTCTGCCTCCAAAGCCCGGGCTCTTTCCACTGAGCCACGCTGCTTCTTGAGCACTGTACTAAGCGCATGGGGGTACAGTAGAACAGCGTTGGTGGACCCTTTCCCTGCCCACAAGGAAGCTTTCAGTCTAGAGGGTTGGCATGCGGGTCCCATGAGCCCCGCGGCCTTAGCAGGGCCTAGTGACCAAAGGCCGGGCCTCGGAGTCAGAAGGTTGTGGGTTCCAATCCTGGTTCCACCACTTTTTTCTTTTTTTGATGGCGTGAACCCGCTGCTCCAGACCGTGAGCCCGCTGTTGGGTAGGGACTGTCTCCAGATGTTGCCAACTTGTACTTCCCAAGCGCTTAGTCCAGTGCTCTGCACACAGGAAGCGCTCAATAAATACGATTGAATGAATGAATGCATGAATGACTGTTGCCAACTTGTACTTCCCAAGCACTTAGCACAGTGCTCTGCACACAGTAAGCGCTCAATAAATACGATTGAATGAATGAATGAATGCATGAATGAATGTTGCCAACTTGTACTTCCCGGTCACTTAGTACAGTGCTCTGCACACAGTAAGCGCTCAATAAATACGACTGAATGAATGAATAAATGAATGAATGAATGTTGCCAACTTGTACTTCCCAAGCGCTGAGTACACTGCTCTGCACACAGTAAGCGCTCAATAAATATGATTGAATGAATGTGCCAAGCACTGTTCTAAGCGCTGGGGAGGTTACAAGGTGATCAGGTTGTCCCACAGGGGGCTCACAGTCTTCATCCCCATTTTACAGATGAGGGAACTGAGGCCCAGAGAATAATAATAATGGTATTTGTTAAGCGCTTACTAGGTGCCAAGCACTGTTCTAAGCGCTGGGGAGGGTACAAGGTGATCAGGTTGTCCCACGGGGGGCCCACAGTCTTAATCCCCATTTTACAAATGAGGGAACTGAGGCCCAGAGAAGTGAAGTGACTTGCCCAAAGTCACACAGCTGACAATTGGCAGAGCCCGGATTTGAACCCATAACCTCTGAGCCCAAGGCCCGGGCTCTTTCCACTGAGCCACGCTGCTTCTCCAGCTTTTCCTTGTATTCCTCCCTCGGAGCTTAGCGTGTGTATATTTGTATATATTTAATACTCTCTGTATCACATTAATGATGTGTATAGAGCTATAATTCTGTTTATCTATTTTGATGGGATTGACAGCCGTCTACTTGTTTTGTTTTGTTGTCCGTCTCCCCCTTCTAGACTGTGAGCCCATTGTTGGGTAGGGACTGTCTCTCTATGTGGCCGACTTGGACTTCCCAAGCGCTTAGTACAGTGCTCTGCACACAGGAAGCGCTCAATAAATACGATTGAATTTATTGTTACCTCAGTTCCCTCATCTGTAAAATGGGGATGATGACTGTGAGCCCCCACCGTGGGACAACCCGAGCACCTTGTATCCCCCTTAGCGCTTAGAACAGTGCTCTGCACATAGTAAGCGCTTAACAAATGCCATCATTATTATTATGGAGAAGCAGCGTGGCTCAGTGGAAAGAGCCCGGGCTTTGGAGTCAGAGGTCATGGGTTCGAATCCCGGCTCTGCCAATTGCCAGCTGGGTGACTTTGGGCAAGTCACTTCACTTCTCTGGGCCTCAGTTCCCTCATCTGTAAAATGGGGATTGAGTGTGAGCCCACCGTGGGACAACCTGATCACCTTGTAACCTCCCAAGCGCTTAGTACAGTGCTCTGCACACAGGAAGCCCTCAATGAATACGATTGAATTTATTGTTACCTCAGTTCCCTCATCTGTAAAATGGGGATGATGACTGTGAGCCCCCCCCATGTGGGACAACCCGAGCACCTTGTATCCCCCTTAGCGCTTAGAACAGTGCTCTGCACATAGTAAGCGCTTAACAAATGCCATCGTTATTATTATGTAGCAGCAGCGTGGCTCAGTGGAAAGAGCCCGGGCTTTGGAGTCAGAGGTCGTGGGTTCGAATCCCGGCTCTGCCAATAGCCAGCTGGGTGACTTTGGGCAAGTCACTTCACTTCTCTGGGCCTCAGTTCCCTCATCTGTCAAATGGGGATGAAGACTGTGAGCCCCCCGTGGGATGGGACAACCTGATCCCCTTGTAATCTCCCCAGCGCTTAGAACAGTTCTCTGCACATAGTAAGCGCTTAATAAATATTATTATTATTATTATTGTAATTATGAATGAATGAATGAATGAATGAATGAATGAATGAATGGCGCTGGGAAGGGTGGTCGGGTGGCGCCCCCTTGTGGCGCCCAGCGCAAACACAGGCGGGCGCCACAGCCCCGCACCGCCCCCTGCCGGCCGCACCCAACTCCTGCAGCCTCCAATCCCCCTGCTGCCCCTGGGGTAATTCAGAATAATAATAATAATAATGATATTTATTATTATTATTATTATTAATAATAATAGTATTTGTTAAGCGCTTATTATGTGCAAAGCACTCTTCCAAGCGCTGGGGGGATACAAGGTGATCAGGCTATCCACCGTGGGGCTCACCGTCTTCATCCCCATTTGACAGATGAGGGAACTGAGGCCCAGAGAAGTGAAGTGACTTGCCCAAAGTCACACAGCTGACAGTTGGCAGAGCCGGGATTTAATAATAATAATAATAATAATAATAATGGCATTTGTTAAGCGCTTACTATGTGCAAAGCACTGTTCTAAGCACTGGGGGGATACAAGGTGATGAGGTTGTCCCCCGTGGGGCTCACCATCTTCATCCCCATTTGACAGATGAGGGAACTGAGGCCCAGAGAAGTGAAGTGACTTGCCCAAAGTCACACAGCTGACAGTGTGACACACAGGGATCACACTCTTCATCCTGTATATATGTTTGTACATATTTACTACTCTATTTATGTTACTTGTATATATTTATTCTATTTATTTTATTTTGTTGATATGTTTTGTTTTGTTGTCTGTCCCCCCCTTCTAGACTGCGAGCCCGCTGTCGGGTAGGGACCGTCTGTAGATGTTGCCAACTTGGACTTCCCAAGCGCTTAGTCCAGTGCTCTGCACACAGCAAGCGCTCAATAAATACGATTGAATGAATGAATGTCCATATTTATTCTATTTATTTTATTTTGTTAATATGTTTTGTTTTGTTGTCTGTCCCCCCCTTCTAGACTGTGAGCCCGCTGTTGGGTAGGGACCGTCTCTAGATGTTGCCAACTTGAACTTCCCAAGCGCTCTGCACACAGAAAGCGCTCAATAAATACTATTGAATGAATGAATCAATCAAAATTGTGGGCAGGGAATCGCTTTTATATCTTTATATTATACTCTCCCAAGTGCTTATCAGTCAATCGATCGCATTTATTGAGCGCTTCCTGTGTGCAGAGCACTGTAATAAACTGAATTACACACCCACCCTTTCCTAACCGCTCACTCCCTCATCTAAGTCCCCACTTCTTCTTCTTCCTCCTGTATAATTCGATGGTATTTATTGAGCGCTTACTGTGTGCAGAGCGCTGTACTAAGCGCTTGGGAAAGGTGGATACAAGAAACAGACACGCTCCCTGCCCACAACAAGGTGACAGTCTATCAGTGACTCTTCCTCCAACTGTCTGAATAATAATAATAATAATAATAATAATAATAAAACAATAACAACAACAATAATAATAATAATAATAGTAATAATAATAATGGCATTTATTAAGCTGAGAGCAGGGATTGTGTCTCTGAGCGATATTGTACTCCCCCAAGGGTTCAGTATGGGACCGCAGCAGGAAAGAGCCCGGGCTTTGGAGTCAGAGGTCATGGGTTCAAATCCCGGCTCCGCCAATGTCAGCTGTGTGACTCTGGGCGAGTCACTTCACTTCTCTGGGCCTCAGTTCCCTCATCTGGAAAATGGGGATTAAAACCGTGAGCCCCCCCGGGGGACAACCTGATCACCTTGTAGCCTCCCCAGCGCTTAGAACAGTGCTTGGCACATAGTAATATCATCATTATTATTTATTAAGCGCTTACTATGTGCCAGGCACTGTACTAAGCACTGGGGGGTAGATACAAGCTAATCAGATGGGACACAGTCCCTGTTCCCCATAATAATAACTTTGGTACTTCAGGACTTACTATATACACATAGTAAGCGCTTAATAAATGCCATCATTATTACTATTATTACAGTGCTGGGCACATAGTAAGCGCTTAACGAGTACCATAATTCTGATTTATTCTTTTGTGGGACGGGGCGCTTAACGAGTACCGTAATTCTAATTTATTCTTTTGTGAGACAGGGGTGCTTAACGAGTACCATAATTCCTATTTATTCTTTTGTGGGACAGGGGTGCTTAACGAGCTCCATAATTCCTATTTATTCTTTTGTGGGACGGGGGCGCTTAACGAGTACCATAATTCTTATTTATTCTTTTGTGGGATGGGGCGCTTAACGAGTACCATAATTCTTATTTATTCTTTTGTGGGACGGGGCGCTTAACGAGCTCCATAATTCTTATTCTTTCGTGAGACAGGGACCGTGTCTGACCCCATTAGGCTGTATCCACTCCCAGTGTTTAGTACAGTGCCTGGCACATAGTAATATCATCCTTATTATTCATTAAGCGCTTACTATGTGCCAAGCACTGTACTAAGCACTGGGGGGTAGATACAAGCTAATCAGATGGGACACAGTCCCTGTTCCCCATAATGATAACTTTGGTACTTCAGGACTTACTATATACACATAGTAAGCGCTTAATAAATGCCATCATTATTACTATTATTACAGTGCTGGGCACATAGTAAGCGCTTAACGAGTACCATAATTCTTATTTATTCTTTTGTGAGACGGGGCGCTTAACGAGTACCATAATTCTTATTTATTCTTTTGTGGAACGGAGGCGCTTAACGAGTACCATAATTCTTATTTATTCTTTTGTGAGACAGGGGCGCTTAACGAGCTCCATAATTCTTATTCTTTCATGAGACAGGGACCGTGTCTGACCCCATTAGGCTGTATCCACTCCCAGCGTTTAGTACAGTGCCTGGCACATAGTAATATCATCATTATTATTTATTAAGCGCTTACTATGTGCCAAGCACTGTACTAAGCACTGGGGGGTGGATACAAGCTAATCAGATGGGACACAGTCCCTGTTCCCCATAATAATAACTTTGGTACTTCAGGACTTACTATACACACATAGTAAGCGCTTAATAAATGCCATCATTATTACTATTATTACAGTGCTGGGCACATAGTAAGCGCTTAACGAGTACCATCATTCTTATTTATTCTTTTGTGGGACAGGGGTGCTTAACGAGTACCATAATTCTTATTTATTCTTTTGTGAGACAGGGGTGCTTAACGAGCTCCATAATTCCTATTTATTCTTTTGTGAGACGGGGCGCTTAACGAGTACCATAATTCTTATTTATTCTTTTGTGGAACGGAGGCGCTTAACGAGTACCATAATTCTTATTTATTCTTTTGTGGGACGGGGCGCTTAACGAGTACCATAATTCTTATTTATTCTTTTGTGGGACGGGGCGCTTAACGAGCTCCATAATTCTTATTCTTTCGTGAGACAGTGACTGTGTCTGACCCCATTAGGCTGTATCCACTCCCAGCGTTTAGTACAGTGCCTGGCACATAGTAATATCATCCTTATTATTCATTAAGCGCTTACTATGTGCCAAGCACTGTACTAAGCACTGGGGGGTAGATACAAGCTAAGCAGATGGGACACAGTCCCTGTTCCCCATAATAATAACTTTGGTACTTCAGGACTTACTATATACACATAGTAAGCGCTTAATAAATGCCATCATTATTACTATTATTACAGTGCTGGGCACATAGTAAGCGCTTAACGAGTACCATAATTCTTATTTATTCTTTTGTGAGACGGGGCGCTTAACGAGTACCATAATTCTTATTTATTCTTTTGTGGAACGGAGGCGCTTAACGAGTACCATAATTCTTATTTATTCTTTTGTGGGACGGGGGCGCTTAACGAGTACCATAATTCTTATTTATTCTTTTGTGAGACGGGGCGCTTAACGAGCTCCATAATTCTTATTCTTTCGTGAGACAGGGACCGTGTCTGACCCCATTAGGCTGCATCCACTCCCAGCGTTTAGTACAGTGCCTGGCACATAGTAATATCATCCTTATTATTCATTAAGCGCTTACTATGTGCCAAGCACTGTACTAAGCACTGGGGGGTAGATACAAGCTAATCAGATGGGACACAGTCCCTGTTCCCCATAATAATAACTTTGGTACTTCAGGACTTACTATATACACATAGTAAGCGCTTAATAAATGCCATCATTATTACTATTATTACAGTGCTGGGCACATAGTAAGCGCTTAACGAGTACCATAATTCTTATTTATTCTTTTGTGAGACAGGGGCGCTTAACGAGTACCATAATTCTAATTTATTCTTTTGTGAGACAGGGGTGCTTAACGAGTACCATAATTCCTATTTATTCTTTTGTGAGACAGGGGTGCTTAACGAGTACCATAATTCTAATTTATTCTTTTGTGAGACAGGGGTGCTTAACGAGTACCATAATTCCTATTTATTCTTTTGTGGGACAGGGGTGCTTAACGAGCTCCATAATTCCTATTTATTCTTTTGTGGGACGGGGGCGCTTAACGAGTACCATAATTCTTATTTATTCTTTTGTGGGATGGGGCGCTTAACGAGTACCATAATTCTTATTTATTCTTTTGTGGGACGGGGCGCTTAACGAGCTCCATAATTCTTATTCTTTCGTGAGACAGGGACCGTGTCTGACCCCATTAGGCTGTATCCACTCCCAGTGTTTAGTACAGTGCCTGGCACATAGTAATATCATCCTTATTATTCATTAAGCGCTTACTATGTGCCAAGCACTGTACTAAGCACTGGGGGGTAGATACAAGCTAATCAGATGGGACGCAGTCCCTGTTCCTCATAATAATAACTTTGGTACTTCAGGACTTACTATATACACATAGTAAGCGCTTAATAAATGCCATCATTATTACTATTATTACAGTGCTGGGCACATAGTAAGCGCTTAACGAGTACCATAATTCTGATTTATTCTTTTGTGAGATGGGGCGCTTAACGAGTACCATAATTCTTATTTATTCTTTTGTGAGATGGGGCGCTTAACGAGTACCATAATTCTTATTTATTCTTTTGTGAGACGGGGGTGCTTAACGAGTACCATAATTCTTATTTATTCTTTTGTGGGACAGGGGCGCTTAACGAGCTCCATAATTCTTATTCTTTCGTGAGACAGGGACCGTGTCTGACCCCATTAGGCTGTATCCACTCCCGGCGTTTAGTACAGTGCCTGGCACATAGTAATATCACCCTTATTATTTATTAAGCACTTACTATGTGCCAAGGACTGTACTAAGCACTGGGGGGTAGATACAAGCTAATCAGATGGGACACAGTCCCTGTTCCCCATACTAATAACTTTGGTACTTCAGGACTTACTATATACACATAGTAAGCGCTTAATAAATGCCATCATTATTACTATTATTACAGTGCTGGGCACATAGTAAGCGCTTAACGAGTACCATAATTCTTATTTATTCTTTTGTGAGACGGGACGCTTAACGAGTACCATAATTCTTATTTATTCTTTTGTGGGACGGGGGCGCTTAACGAGTACCATAATTCTTATTTATTCTTTTGTGGGATGGGGCGCTTAACGAGTACCATAATTCTTATTTATTCTTTTGTGGGACGGGGCGCTTAACGAGCTCCATAATTCTTATTCTTTCGTGAGACAGGGACCGTGTCTGACCCCATTAGGCTGTATCCACTCCCAGCGTTTAGTACAGTGCCTGGCACATAGTAATATCATCATTAGTATTTATTAAGCGCTTACTATGTGCCAAGCACTGTACTAAGCACTGGGGGGTAGATACATGCTAATCAGATGGGACACAGTCCCTGTTCCCCATAATAATAACTTTGGTACTTCAGAACTTACTATATACACATAGTAAGCGCTTAATAAATGCCATCATTATTACTATTATTACAGTGCTGGGCACATAGTAAGCACTTAACGAGTACCATAATTCTTATTTATTCTTTTGTGGGACGGGGGCGCTTAACGAGTACCATAATTCTTATTTATTCTTTTGTGGGACGGGGCGCTTAACGAGTACCATAATTCTTATTTATTCTTTTGTGGGACGGGGCGCTTAACGAGCTCCATAATTCTTATTCTTTCGTGAGACAGGGACCGTGTCTGACCCCATTAGGCTGTATCCACTCCCAGCGTTTAGTACAGTGCCTGGCACATAGTAATATCACCCTTATTACTTATTAAGCGCTTACTATGTGCCAAGGACTGTACTAAGCACTGGGGGGTAGATACAAGCTAATCAGATGGGACACAGTCCCTGTTCCCCATAATAATAACTTTGGTACTTCAGGACTTACTATATACACATAGTAAGCGCTTAATAAAGACCATCATTATTACTATTATTACAGTGTTGGGCACATAGTAAGCGCTTAACGAGTACCATCATTCTTATTTATTCTTTTGTGAGACAGGGGCGCTTAACAAGTACCATAATTCTTATTTATTCTTTTGTGGGACGGAGGCGCTTAACAAGTACCATAATTCTTATTTATTCTTTTGTGGGATGGGGGCGCTTAACGAGTACCATAATTCTTATTTATTCTTTTGTGAGACGGGGCGCTTAACGAGTACCATAATTCTTATTTATTCTTTTGTGAGACAGGGGCGCTTAACGAGCTCCATAATTCTTATTCTTTCGTGAGACAGGGACCGTGTCTGACCCCATTAGGCTGTATCCACTCCCAGCGTTTAGTACAGTGCCTGGCACATAGTAATATCACCCTTATTATTTATTAAGCGCTTACTATGTGCCAAGCACTGTACTAAGCACTGGGGGGTAGATACAAGCTAATCAGATGGGACACAGTCCCTGTTCCACATAATAATAACTTTGGTACTTCAGGACTTACTATATACACATAGTAAGCGCTTAATAAATGCCATCATTATTACTATTATTACAGTGCTGGGCACATAGTAAGCGCTTAACGAGTACCATAATTCTTATTTATTCTTTTGTGAGACGGGGCGCTTAATGAGTACCATAATTCTTATTTATTCTTTTGTGAGACAGGGGCGCTTAACAAGTACCATAATTCTTATTTATTCTTTTGTGAGACAGGGGCGCTTAACGAGCTCCATAATTCTTATTCTTTCATGAGACAGGGACCGTGTCTGACCCCATTAGGCTGTATCCACTCCCAGCGTTTAGTACAGTGCCTGGCACATAGTAATATCATCATTATTATTTATTAAGCGCTTACTATGTGCCAAGCACTGTACTAAGCACTGGGGGGTGGATACAAGCTAATCAGATGGGACACAGTCCCTGTTCCCCATAATAATAACTTTGGTACTTCAGGACTTACTATACACACATAGTAAGCGCTTAATAAATGCCATCATTATTACTATTATTACAGTGCTGGGCACATAGTAAGCGCTTAACGAGTACCATAATTCTTATTTATTCTTTTGTGAGACAGGGGCGCTTAACGAGTACCATAATTCTAATTTATTCTTTTGTGAGACAGGGGTGCTTAACGAGTACCATAATTCCTATTTATTCTTTTGTGAGACAGGGGTGCTTAACGAGTACCATAATTCTAATTTATTCTTTTGTGAGACAGGGGTGCTTAACGAGTACCATAATTCCTATTTATTCTTTTGTGGGACAGGGGTGCTTAACGAGCTCCATAATTCCTATTTATTCTTTTGTGGGACGGGGGCGCTTAACGAGTACCATAATTCTTATTTATTCTTTTGTGGGATGGGGCGCTTAACGAGTACCATAATTCTTATTTATTCTTTTGTGGGACGGGGCGCTTAACGAGCTCCATAATTCTTATTCTTTCGTGAGACAGGGACCGTGTCTGACCCCATTAGGCTGTATCCACTCCCAGCGTTTAGTACAGTGCCTGGCACATAGTAATATCATCGTTATTATTTATTAAGCGCTTACTATGTGCAAAGCACTGTTCTAAGCTCTGGGATAGGTACAAGGTGATCAGGTTGTCCCATGTGGGGCTCCCAGTCTTCATCCCCATTTTCCAGATGAGGTCACTGAGGCCCAGAGAAGCAAAGTGTCTCCCCCTTTTAGACTGTGAACCCACTGTTGGGTAGGGACTGTCTCTCTATGTTGCCAACTTGTCCTTCCCAAGCGTTTAGTACAGTGCTCTGCACACAGTAAGCGCTCAATAAATACGATTGAGTGAATGAATGCCTCTGGCCCGGAATGCCCTCCCTCCTCATAGCCAACAGGCAGTGCCTCTTCCCCACTTCAAAGCCTTATCAATAATAATAATAATGGCATTTGTTAAGCGCTTACTATGTGCCAACCACTGTTCTAAGCGCTTAGTCCATTGCTCCGCACATAGTAAGCGCTCAATAAATACGATTGATGATGATGGGGAGGCTACAAGGTGATCCGGTTGTCCCCCGGGGGGGCTCTCACTTGTCACCCCCATTTTCCAGATGAGGGGACTGAGAGAAGTGAAGCGACTCGCCCCAGGTCACCCAGCTGACGAGCGGCCGAGCCGGGATTCGAACCCACGACCTCTGACTCCCAAGCCCGGGCTCTTCCCACTAGAGCCACGCTGCGTCTCTCGCAGGCCCATCTCCTCCAGGAGGGCTTCCCTGACTGCGCCCTCCTTTAATAATAATAGCGACGGCATTTATTAAGCGCTTACTACGTGCCAAGCACTGTTCTAAGCGCTGGGGAGGTTCCAAGGTGATCAGGTTGTCCCACAGGGGGGCTCCCAGTCTTCACCCCCATTTTACAGATGAGGGAACCGAGGCCCAGAGAAGTGAAGTGACTTGCCCAAAGCCACCCAGCTGACAAGTGGCGGAGCCGGGATTTGAACCCATGACCCGTGACTCCAAAGCCCGGGCTCTTTCCACTGAGCCACGCTGCTTTCCTCTTCTCCCTCACCCCGACTCGCTCCCTTTCTCCATCCCCCGTCCCGGCCCCATTCATTCATTCATTCAGTCGTATTTATTGAGCGCTTACTGTGTGCCGAGCACTGTACTAAGCGCTTGGGAAGTCCAGGTTGGCAACGTACAGAGACGGTCCCTACCCAACAGCGGGCTCACAGTCTAGAAGGAAGATGGTGAGCCCCAGACCACTTGGGTCCACACCCCTCATTTATCAATCAATCAATCAATCGTATTTATTGAGCGCTTACTGTGTGCCGAGCACTGTACTAAGCGCTTGGGAAGTCCAAGTTGGCAACATAGAGAGACGGTCCCTACCCAACAGCGGGCTCACAGTCTAGAAGGAAGATGGTGAGCCCCAGACCACTTGGGTCCACACCCCTCATTTATCAATCAATCAATCAATCGTATTTATTGAGCGCTTACTGTGTGCAGAGCACTGTACTAAGCGCTTGGGAAGTCCAAGTTGGCAACATATAGAGACGGTCCCTACCCAACAGCGGGCTCACAGTCTAGAAGGAAGATGGTGAGCCCCAGACCACTTGGGTCCACACCCCTCATTTATCAATCAATCAATCAATCGTATTTACTGAGCGCTTACTGTGTGCAGAGCACTGTACTAAGCACTTGGGAAGGACAAGTTGGCAACATATAGAGACGGTCCCTACCCAACAGCGGGCTCACAGTCTAGAAGGAAGATGGTGAGCCCCAGACCACTTGGGTCCACACCCCTCATTTATCAATCAATCAATCAATCGTATTTATTGAGCGCTTACTGTGTGCCGAGCACTGTACTAAGCGCTTGGGAAGTCCAAGTTGGCAACATAGAGAGACGGTCCCTACCCAACAGCGGGCTCACAGTCTAGAAGGAAGATGGTGAGCCCCAGACCACTTGGGTCCACACCCCTCATTTATCAATCAATCAATCAATCGTATTTATTGAGCGCTTACTGTGTGCAGAGCACTGTACTAAGCGCTTGGGAAGTCCAAGTTGGCAACATATAGAGACGGTCCCTACCCAACAGCGGGCTCACAGTCTAGAAGAAAGATGGTGAGCCCCAGACCACTTGGGTCCACACCCCTCATTTATCAATCAATCAATCAATCAATCGTATTTACTGAGCGCTTACTGTGTGCAGAGCACTGTACTAAGCGCTTGGGAAGGACAAGTTGGCAACATATAGAGACGGTCCCTACCCAACAGCGGGCTCACGGTCTAGAAGGAAGATGGTGAGCCCCAGACCACTTGGGTCCACACCCCTCATTTATCAATCAATCAATCAATCAATCGTATTTATTGAGCGCTTACTGTGTGCCGAGCACTGTACTAAGCGCTTGGGAAGTCCAAGTTGGCAACGTACAGAGACGGTCCCTACCCAACAGCGGGCTCACAGTCTAGAAGGAAGATGGTGAGCCCCAGACCACTTGGGTCCACACCCCTCATTTATCAATCAATCAATCAATCGTATTTATTGAGCGCTTACTGTGTGCAGAGCACTGTACTAAGCGCTTGGGAAGTCCAAGTTGGCAACATACAGAGACGGTCCCTACCCAACAGCGGGCTCACAGTCTAAAATTTATCTATTTCCATTCACGTCCGTCCCCCCCTCTAGACCGTCATCATCAATCGTATTTATTGAGCGCTTACTATGTGCAGAGCACTGTACTAAGCGCTTGGGAAGTACAAATTGGCAACATATAGAGACAGCTCCTTGTGGGCAGGGAATGTGCCTGTCTATTGTTGTATCGCCCTCTCCCAAGCGTTCAGTCCAGCGCTCCGCACCCAGGAAGCGCTCAATAAATACGGCGGAATGAATGAATGATGTGGACTGTGAGCCCACTGTTGGGTAGGGACTGTCTCTATGTGATGCCAATTTGTACTTCCCAAGCGCTTAGTACAGTGCTCTGCACATAGTAAGCGCTCAATAAATACGATTGATTGATTGATTGATTGAACAGGCCTTCTGCCCAATCCGATGAGCTTATTCATTCACTCGGTCGTATTTATTGATAATAATAATGATAATGATGGCGTTTATTAAGCGCTTACTATGTGCAAAGCACTGTTCTAAGCGAGCGCTTACTGTGTGCAGAGCACTGTACTAAGCGCTTGGGAAGGCCAAGTTGGCAACATAGAGAGACGGTCCCGACCCAACGGCGGGCTCACGGTCTAGAAGGGGGAGACAGGGGACAAAACTTATCTAACCGGGATTTATCTCGGCTTATATCTAACCGCAGCGCTTAGTACAGTGCTAACAAATACCTTAAAAAAAGGTATTCGTTCATTCAATCCGCCACTTGTCAGCTGTGTGACCTTGGGCCAGTCACTTCACTTCTCTGTGCCTCATCTGTAAAACGGGGGGGGGGTTGAGAAGCAGCGTGGCTCAGTGGAAAGAGCCCGGGCTTTGGAATCTGAGGTCAGGGGTTCAAATCCTGGCTCCGCAATTGTCAGCTGTGTGACTTTGGGTAAGTCACTTAACTTCTCTGTGCCTCAGTTACCTCATCTGTAAAATGGGGATTAAGGCTGTGAGCCCCCGTGGGACAACCTGATCACCTTGGAACTTCCCCAGCGCTTAGAACAGTGCTTGGCACATAGTAAGCACTTAATAAATGTCATTATAAAAAGACTGGGAGCCCCCCGTGGGACAACCTGATCACCCTGTATCCCCGCCCAGCGCTTAGAACAGTGCTTGACACATAGTAAGCGCTTAACAAATGCCATCATTATTATTATTAAGCGCTTACTATGTGCTAAGCACTGTTCTAAGCGCTGGGGGGGATACAAGGTGATCAGGTTGTCCCATGCGGGGCTCACACTGTTCTAAGCGCTGGGGGGGGATACAAGGTGATCAGGTTGTCCCACGTGGGGCTCACCGTCTTCATCCCCGTTTTACAGATGAGGTAACTGAGGCTCAGAGAAGTGAAGTGACTTGCCCAGGGTCACACAGCAGACACGTGGCGGAGCCGGGATTGGAACCCACGACCTCTGACTCCAAAGCCCGGGCTCTACCCACTGAGCCACGCTGCTTCTCTATTAATAAATGCCATCATCATCATTATTACTATTATTATTCAATCGCATCCTTCAAGGCCCTACTGAGAGCTCACCTCCTCCAGGAGGCCTTCCCAGACTGAGCCCCCTCCTTCCCCTCTCCATCCCCCCCGCCTTACCTCCTTCCCTTCCCCACAGCACCTGTATATATGGATATATGTTTGTTCGTATTTATTACTCTTTATTTATTTATTTTACTTGTACATATCTATTCTATTTATTTTATTTTGTTAATATGTTTTGTTCTCTGCCTCCCCCTTCTAGACTGTGAGCCCGCTGTTAATAATAATAATGATGATGTTGGTATTTAAGCGCTTACAGGAGGCCTTCCCAGACTGAGCCCCTTCCTTCCTCTCCCCCTCGTCCCCCTCTCCATCCCCCCCTTCTTACCTCCTTCCCTTCCCCACAGCACCTGTATATATTTATATGTTTGTACATATTTATCACTCTATTTTACTTGTACATATCTATTCTATTTATTTTATTTTGTGAGTACGTTTGGTTTTGTTCTCTGTCTCCCCCTTTTAGACTGTGAGCCCGCTGTTGGGTAGGGACTGTCTCTCTGTGTTGCCAACTTGTACTTCCCAAGCGCTTAGTACAGTGCTCGGCACATAGTAAGCGCTCAATCAATACGATTGATTGATTTTACTTGTACATATATATTCTATGTATTTTATTCTGTTAGCACGTTTAGTTTTGTTCTCCGTCTCCCCCTTTTAGACTGTGAGCCCGCTGTTGGGTAGGGACTGTCTCTACATGTTGCCAATTTGTACTTCCCAAGCGCTTAGTCCAGCGCTCTGCACACAGTAAGCGCTCAATCAATGCGATTGATTGATTTTACTTGTACATATCTATTCTATGTATTTTATTTTGTTAGTACGTTCGGTTTGGTTCTCTGTCTCCCCCTTTTAGACTGTGAGCCCGCTGCTGGGTAGGGACCGTCTCTCGATGTTGCCAATTTGTACTCCCCAAGCGCTTAGTCCAGCGCTCTGCACACAGTAAGCGCTCAATAAATACGATCGATGGTGATGATGAGGCATCAATATTATATTGATAATATTGATATAACACTGATATTATATATTATATAAATATTACTACTCTGAATCATCTCTGACGGCAATGGCAGATGCCCCAAATGATGGCAGATGGGGTTGCGAAGGCGGTCGAGCTTTATTTGGGGGGCACAAAGGGGGGGGGGGGGTGGTCAGTTCCGCTTCTTGCCCTTCCCCGCGGCCTTGGCGGGGGCCGGGGGGGGCCCGGACACCTGGTACAGCGTCGAGGAGATCTTGTTGATGTAGTAGAGGCTGACCATGGAGAAGATGAAGCTGTGGGACGGGGGGGGGGGGAAGAGGATTAACTTGGGGCGTCCAGACGCCCCCCGCCCCCCCGACAGCCCCCCCACCCCGGGGGTCCCGGGACTCACCAGGTGGTGACGCAGACACGGTGGATGAGGCCCGAAGCAAACAGAGCCAACAGGAGGCAGGTGACGACTGGCGGGGTGACCGGGGGGTGGACCGACGACGACCATGACAACGATGACGGCGGCGGAGGAGTCCGGCATCGCCCGGGGCAGGGGGCAAGGCGACAATAATTGGGGTCATTATTATTATCATCAGTGTTATTATTAATAATTATTACTTATTATTAATAATAAATAGCGACCAACCGATCGCTATTATTAATAAATAATAATAAATCAACCAATCGTATTTATTGAGCGCTTACTGGGTGCAGAGCACTGGGCTAAGCTGCTTGGGAAGGACAAGTCGGCGACAACGACGGAGTCCGGCATCGCCCGGGGCAGGGGGGGAAGGCGACAATAATTGGGGTCTTTATTATTATGATTATTAAATAATCAATCAATTGTTATTATTATTATTAAATAATAATCAATCAATCGTATTTATTGAGTGCTTACTGGGTGCAGAGCACTGGACTAAGCATCTTGGGAAGGACAAGTCGGCGACAACGACGGCGGAGGAGTCCGGCATCGCCCGGGGCAGGGGGGAAGGCGACAATAATTGGGGTCTTTATTATTATTATTATTAAATAATCAATCAATCGATTGTTGTTATTATGAATAAATAATAATCAATCGATCCCATCGTATTTATTGAGCGCTTACTGGGTGCAGAGCACTGGACTAAGCAGCTTGGGAAGGACAAGTCGGCGACAACGACGGCGGAGGAGCCCGGCATCGCCCGGGGCAGGGGGGGAAGGCGACAATAATTGGGGTCTTTATTATTATTATTATTATTATTATTATTATTAAATAATCAATCAATCAATTGTCATTATTATTAATACATAATAATCAATCGATCAATCGTATTTATTGAGCGCTTACTGGGTGCAGAGCACTGGACTAAGCGCTTGGGAAGGACAAGTTGGCAACATCTAGAGACGGTCCCTACCCAACAGCGGGCTCACAGTCTAGAAGGGGGAGACGGAGAACAAGACCAACCATACTAACAAAATAAAATAAATAGAATAGATATGTACAAGTAAAATAAATAGAGTAATAAATATGTACAGACATACGTACATATATACAGGTAATAATCACTTACAACGACGACGGAGGAGTCCGGCATCGCCCGGGGCAGGGGGCAAGGCAACAAGAATTGGGGTCTTTATTATTATTATTATTAAATAATAATCAATCATTATTATTAATAAATAATAATCGTATTTATTGAGCACTTACTGGGTGCAGAGCACTGGACTAAGCGCTTGGGAAGGACAAGTCGGCAACATACAGACAGTCCCTACCCAACAGCGGGCTCACAGTCTGGAAGGGGGAGACGGAGAACGAAACCAAACATGCTAACAAAATAAAATAAATAGAATAGATATGGACAAGATAAATAAATAGAGTAATAAATATGTACAGACATATATACAGGTAATAATCACTTACAACGATGACGGAGGAGTCCGGCGTCGCCCGGGGCAGGGGGGAAGACAACAATAATCGGGGTCTTTATTATTATTATTATTATTATTAATAATAAATAATAATTATTTGTTATTGGAGTCCGAGGTCATGGGTTCAAATCCCGGCTCCACCACACGTCGGCTGTGTGACTTTGGGACAGTCACTTTACTTCTCTGGGCCTCAGTGACCTCATCTGGAAAATGGGGATGAAGACTGGGAGCCCCCCCGTGGGACAACCTGATCAGCTTGTAACCTCCCCAGCGCTTAGACTGTGAGCCCACTGTTGGGTAGGGACTGTCTCTTTAAGTTGCCAACTTGTACTTCCCAAGCGCTTAGTAGAGTGCTCTGCACACAGTAAGCGCTCAATAAATACGATTGATTGATTGATTAGAACAGTGCTTTGCACATAGTAAGCGCTTAATAAATGCCATTATTCTTATTATTTATTTATTAATAAATTATAACAATGACGATGTCATTCATTAAGCGCTTACTATGCACAAAAGCACTGTTCTAAGCGCTGGGGAGCTTACAAGGTGATCAGGTGGTCCCACGGTGGGGGCTCACAGTCTTCATCTCCATTTTACTGAGGCCCAGAGAAGTGAAGTGACTTGCCCAAAGTCACACAGCTGACAAGTGGCGGAGCCGGGACTTGAACCCACGACCTCTGACTCCAAAGCCCGGGCTCTTTCCACTGAGCCAATCACTTACTGTGTGCCAGGCACTGTACTAAGCGCTAGGGTAGATAATAATAATGATGGCATTTAGTAAGTGCTTACTATAATAATAATAATAATAATGGCATTTGTTAAGCGCTTACTATGTGCAAAGCACTGTTCTAAGCGCTGGGGAGGTTACAAGGTGATCAGGTTGTCCCACGGGGGGCTCGCAGTCTTAACCCCCATTTTACAGATGAGGGAACTGAGGCCCAGAGAAGCTAATAATGGTATTTGTTGAGCGCTTACTATGTGCAAAGCACTGTTCTAGGCGCTGGGGAGGTTACAAGGTGATCAGGCGGTCCCATGGGGGGCTCCCAGTCTTCACCCCCATTTTACAGATGAGGTCACTGAGGCCCAGAGAAGTGAAGTGACTTGCCCAAAGTCACACAGCTGACAAGTGGCAGAGCCGGGATTTGAACCCACGACCTCCGACTCCAAAGCCCGGGCTCTTTCCACTGAGCCAATATCACTTACTGGGTGCTGGGCACTGTACTCAGTGCTGGGGTAGATACAAGGTAATGGGGTTGGACGCAGTCCCTGTCATCATCATCATCATCAATCGTGATTTATTGAGCGCTTACTGTGTGCAGAGCACTGTACTAAGCGCTTGGGCCCCCGTGGGGCTCACAGAATCGACCCCCATTTTACAGAGGAGGGAACTGAGTCCTAGAGAAGCGCAGTGACTGGCTCAAGGTCACACAGCAGACGAGCGGCACAGCCGGGATTAGAACCCGCGTCCTCCGGACTCCCAGTCCTGGACGCTGAGGGTCATTCTATATGTTGCCAACTTGTACTTCCCAAGTGCTTAGTCCAGTGCTCCGCACACAGTAAGCGCTCAATAAATACGATTGATTGATTGATTGATTGAAAAAGCACTGTTCTACGCGCTGGATTTTCAAGCGCTTAGTCCAGTGCTCCGCACACAGTAAGCGCTCAATAAATACGATTGATTGATTGATTGATTGAAAAAGCACTGTTCTACGCGCTGGATTCCCAAGCGCTTAGTCCAGTGCTCTACACACAGTAAGCGCTCAGTAAATACGATTGATTGATTGATTGAAAAAGCACCGTTCTACACGCTGGATTCCCAAGCGCTTAGTCCAGTGCTCCGCACACAGTAAGCGCTCAATAAATACGATTGATTGATTCAAAAAGCACTGTTCTACACGCTGGATTCCCAAGCGTTTAGTACAGTGCTCCGCACACAGTAAGCGCTCAATAAATACGATTGATTGATTGATTGAAAAAGCACTGTTCTACACGCTGGATTCCCAAGCGCTTAGTCCAGTGCTCCACACACAGTAAGCGCTCAATAAATACGATTGATTGATTGATTGAAAAAGCACTGTTCTACACGCTGGATTCCCAAGCGCTTAGTACAGTGCTCTACACACAGTAAGCGCTCAATAAATACGATTGATTGATTGATTGAAAAAGCACCGTTCTACGCGCTGGATTCCCAAGCGCTTAGTCCAGTGCTCTGCACACAGTAAGCGCTCAATAAATACGATTGATTGATTGAAAAAGCACCGTTCTACGCGCTGGATTCCCAAGCGCTTAGTCCAGTGCTCCGCACACAGTAAGCGCTCAGTAAATACGATTGATTGATTGATTGATTGAAAAAGCACTGTTCTACGTGCTGGATTCCCAAGCGCTTAGTCCAGTGCTCCGCACACAGTAAGCGCTCAATACGATTGATTGGTTGATTGATTGAAAAAGCACCGTTCGACGCACGGGAGACCTGTCTGGATTCCCAAGGATTCCTGTATATATGTTTGTACATATTTTTTACTCTATTTATTTATTTATTCATTTTATTTGTACATTATTCTATTTTATTTTGTTAGTATGTCTGGTTTTGTTCTCTGCCTCCCCCTTTGAGACTGTGAGCCCACTGGTGGGCAGGGACCGTCTCTAGATGTTGCCAACTTGGACTTCCCAAGCGCTTAGTCCAGTGCTCTGCACATAGTAAGCGCTCAATAAATACGATCGATGATGATGATGATCGCGGCGGAGGTGGCATCGCCCCGCACCCGGCTCCCCTCCCGGCCCCGCGACGGTTTATACTCACTCTCGGGAAATATCTTGGCTTGGAAACCTTTCCCGAAAACCAGGTTCTCCAGGTTGTTGAAGGCCCGGGGCCGGTGGTTAAGGAAGAGCGGCCGCACCCGCGCACCACCTCGCACCCGGCTCTGCCCCCCCTCAAACCTGTGCCACCCCACCCGCCCTCTGCTCTTCTGCACCGAGACCCCCCCGGGGGCCCACGGCCTCCAGGAAGCCTTCCCTGCGCTCGTCCGACTGTACCTACGGAGCGCTGCCCGCCTGCAGGGCACTGTACTGAGCGCTCGGGAGGCGGCGTTAGAAGAATATCACGTAATCCCCCCACCCTCGACCAGCTTACGGTCAAGCGGGGGGGAGACGGGCATTAATAGAAACCATTCCCCGGATTGGCCCGTCGGTCCTTCGATCGTAATTAATGGGCGGTTAATGTGTGCGGAGGACTGTACTAAGCGCTTGGAAGGAGACAACAAATAGTAACACGAACGATGGCATTAGTAACAATAATAATAATGATGATGGAATTTATTAAGCGCTTACTATGTGCCAAGCACCGTTCTAAGCGCTGGCGAGGTTACAAGGGGATCAGGTTGTCCCCCCCCCCCGGGGGGCTCACAGGCTTCATCCCCGTTTTCCAGATGAGGGAACTGAGGCCCAGAGAAGTGAATAATAATAATAATAATAATAATAATAATAATGGCATTTGTTAAGCGCTTACTATAATAATAATAATGATGGCATTTGTTAAGGGCTTACTATGTGCAGAGCACTGTTCTAAGCGCTGGGGGGGGATACAAGGTGATCAAGTTGTCCCACGTGGGGCTCCCAGTCTTCATCCCCATTTTACAGATGAGGGAACTGAGGCTCAGAGAAGTGACTTGCCCAAGGTCACACAGCAGACACGTGGCCGAGCCGGGATTCGAACCCATGACCTCTGACTCCAAAGCCCGGGCTCTTTCCAATGAGCCACGCCGCTTCTCCTATGTGCAAAGCACTATGCACTTCTACTACGTGCAAAGCACTGTTCTAAGCGCTGGGGGGGGGGGGGGGGATACAAAGTAATCAGGTTGTCCCGCGAGGGGCTCACAGTCGTCATCCTATTTATTTATTTTATTTTGTTGATATGTTTTGTTTTGTTGTCTGCCTCCCCCTTCTAGACCGTGAGCCCGCTGTCGGGTAGGGAGGGACCGTCTCTAGATGTTGCCGACTTGGACGTCCCAAGCGCTTAGTACAGCGCTCCGCACACAGTAAGCGCTCAATAAATACGATTGACTGATGGATTGATCATCCCCGTTTTACAGAGCAGGGAACTGAGGCTCTGAGAGGTGAAGTGACACAAAGTCACACAGCCGACCACTGGCGGAGCCGGGACTCGAACTCACGACGTGGTAAGCAAGCGCTTCACAAATACCGTGATTATTATTAATAATAATAACGATGGCATTGGTCAGGCGCTTACTATGTGCAGAGCACTGTTCTAAGCGCTGGGGAGGTTACAGGGTGATCGGGTTGTCCCACGCAGGGCTCACCGTCCCCATTTGACAGATGAGGGAACTGAGGCTCAGAGAAGTGAAGTGTGAGCCTGTGAGCCCACTGTTGGGTAGGGACTGTCTCTAGATGTTGCCAACTTGTACTCCCCAAGCGCTTAGTACAGTGCTCTGCACACAGTAAGCGCGCAATAAATACGATTGATGATGATGATGATGATGAAGTGACTTGCCGAAGGTCACACAGCAGGCATTATTACTCTGAGACTGTGAGCCCACTGTTGGGTAGGGACTGTCTCTATATGTTGCCAACTTGGACTCCCCAAGCGCTTAGTACAGTGCTCCGCACACAGTAAGCGCTCAATAAATACGATTGATGATGATGATGAAGTGACTTGCCGAAGGTCACACAGCAGGCATTATTACTCTTAGACTGTGAGCCCACTGTTGGGTAGGGACTGTCTCTAGATGTTGCCAATTTGTGCTTCCCAAGCGCTTAGTCCAGTGCTCTGCACATAGTAAGCGCTCAATAAATACGACTGATGATGATGATGTTTGTACATATTTATTACTCTTTTTATTTATTTATTTTACTCGTCCACATCTATTCTATTTATTTTATTTTGTGAGTACGTTTGGTTTTGTTCTCTGTCTCCCCCTTTTAGACTGTGAGCCCACTGTTGGGTAGGGACTGCCTCTATATGTTGCCAACTTGGACTCCCCAAGCGCTTATTCCAGTGCTCCGCACACAGTAAGCGCTCAATAAATACGATTGATGATGATGATGATGATGAAGTGACTTGCCGAAGGTCACACATATTTATTACTCCATTTATTTTACTTGTACATTTCTATCCTATTTATTTTATTTTGTTGGTATGTTTGGTTCTGTTCTCTGTCTCCCCCTTTTAGACTGTGAGCCCACTGTTGGGTAGGGACTGTCTCTATATGTTGCCAACTTGGACTCCCCAAGCGCTTAGTACAGTGCTGCGCACACAGTAAGCGCTCAATAAATACGATTGATGATGATGAAGTGACTTGCCGAAGGTCACACAGCAGGCATTATTACTCTTAGACTGTGAGCCCACTGTTGGGTAGGGACTGTCTCTATATGTTGCCAACTTGGACTCCCCAAGCGCTTAGTCCAGTGCTCCGCACACAGTAAGTGCTCAATAAATACGATTGATGATGATGATGATGATGAAGTGACTTGCCGAAGGTCACACATATTTATTACTCTATCTATCTATTTATTTATTTATTTTACTTGTACATTTCTATCCTATTTATTTTATTTTGTTGGTACGTTTGGTTCTGTTCTCTGTCTCCCCCTTTTAGACTGTGAGCCCACTGTTGGGTAGGGACTGTCTCTATATGTTGCCAACTTGTACTCCCCAAGCGCTTAGTCCAGTGCTCCGCACATAGTAAGCGCTCAATAAATACGATTGATTGATCGATCGATTGCTTGACACAGCAGGCATTATTACTCTTAGACTGTGAGCCCACTGTTGGGTAGGGACCGTCTCCATACGTTGCCAATTTGTGCTTCCCATTAGTCCAGTGCTCCGCACATAGTAAGCGCTCAATAAATATGATTGATTGATTGACTGATTGATAAAATGGAGCGCTTCGAAACCCGGGGCCCACCTCCCCCTCGCCCCCGGGGGTCTCGGCAGGATACGGTGAGGGAGAAGACGAAGAGCCCGGAGCCCAGCAGGCCCCCCTGGACGGTCAGCCACTCCGTCGAGCCCAGGTGGCGGCTAAACCACTGCATCCCGGCGAACAGCAGCAGAGACAGGAGCAAGGACAGCGCCAGGGAGGTCCCGGTGCCCACCGCTGCAGCGTCGGGGGGGGACAAAAAAACAACAGCAACAACGTCACCTCGGTACCTGCTGAGCGCTCACTCTGTGGCAGACGCCCTTCTGATCACCTTGCAGCCTCCCCAATAATAATAATGATGGCATTTGTTAAGCGCTTACTATGTGCAAAGCACTGTTCTAAGCGCTGGGGAGGGGAAACAAGGTAACGAGTTCGTCCCATGTGGGGCTCACAGTCTTAATCCCTATTTTACAGATGAGGTAACTGAGGCTCAGAGAAGTTAAGGGACTTACCCAAGGTCACACAGCAGACGTGTGGTGGAGCCGGGATTCAACGGGATTCCCCAGCGCTCAGAACGGCGCTTTGCACATAGTAAGCGCTTAATAAATGCCCTTGTTATTATTATTATCATTCTGAGAGCCCACTGTTGGGTAGGGACCGTCTCTCTATGTTGCCAATTGGTCCTTCCCAAGCGCTTAGTCCAGCGCTCTGCACAGAGTAAGCGCTCAATAAATACGATTGATGATGATGATGATGATAGGGAGCGCTCAATAAATACGATTGATGATGTCAGAGGGCTCCAATCCCAGCTGGGCCGCTTGTCGGCTCATCGTGCCTCGGTGACCTCGGTCAGTCGTATTTATTGAGCGCTTACCGCGTGCAGAGCACTGGACTAAGCGCTTGGGAAGGACAAGCCGGCAACACGTAGAGACGGGCCCTACCCAACGGCGGGCTCACAGACTAGAAGGGGGAGACGGAGAACAAAAGCAAATATACTAACAAAATAAAATAAATAGAATAGATATGGACAAGATAAATAAATAGAGTAATAAATATGGACAAACATATATATAGGTGTATATACATATATACAGGTGACTGGGAGCTCGTCCTGGGCGGGGAATGGGACTGTTTGTGGTTGGCTGTCCGCTCCCAAGCGCTTAGTACAGTCCTCTACACATAGTAAGCGCTCAATAGATACGACTGAAGGAACCTCAGTTGTAAAATGGGGATTGAGATTGTAATAATAAGCGCTTAGTACAGTGCTCTGCACACAGTAAGCGCTCAATAGATACGACTGGATGAACCTCAGTTGTAAAATGGGGATTGAGATTGGGAGCCCCAGTGTGGGCAGAGACTGGGACCGGCCCCACTTCTTTGTAATAATTAGCGCTTAGTACAGTGCTCTGCACACAGTAAGCGCTCAATAGATACGACTGGAGGAACCTCAGTTGTAAAATGGGGATTGAGATTGGGAGCCCCAGTGTGGGCAGAGACTGGGACCGGCCCCACTTCTTTGTAATAATAAGCGCTTAGTACAGTGCTCTGCACACAGTAAGCGCTCAATAGATACGACTGGAGGAACCTCAGTTGTAAAATGGGGATTGAGATTGTAATAGTAAGCACTTAGTACAGTGCTCTGCACACAGTAAGCACTCAATAGATACGACTGGAGGAACCTCAGTTGTAAAATGGGGAGAGACTGGGACCGGCCCCATTTCTTTGTAATAATAAGCGCTTAGTACAGTGCTCTGAACACAGTAAGCGCTCAATAGATACGACTGGATGAACCTCAGTTGTAAAATGGGGATTGAGATTGGGAGCCCCAGGTGGGGCAGAGACTGGGACCGGCCCCACTTCCTTGTAATACTAAGCGCTTAGTCCAGTGCTCTGCACACAGTAAGTGCTCAATAGATACGACTGGATGAACCTCAGTTGCAAAGTGGGGATTGAGATTGTAATAATAAGCGCTTAGTACAGTGCTCTGCACACAGTAAGCGCTCAATAGATACGACTGGAGGAGCCTCAGTTGTAAAATGGGGATAGAGACTGGGACCGGCCCCACTTCTTTGTAATAATAAGCGCTTAGTACAGTGCTCTGCACACAGTAAGTGCTCAACAGATAGGACTGAAGGAACCTGAGTTGTAAAATGGGGATTGAGATTGGGAGCCCCAGTGTGGACAGAGACTGGGACCGGTCCCACTTCTTTGTAATAATAAGTGCTTAGTACAGTGCTCTGCACACAGTAAGCGCTCAATAGATATGACTGGATGAACCTCAGTTGTAAAATGGGGATTGAGATTGTAATAATAAGCAGTTAGTACAGTGCTCTGCACACAGTAAGCGCTCAATAGATACCACTGGTGGAACCTCAGTTGTAAAATGGGGATTGAGATTGTAATAATAAGCGCTTAGTACAGTGCTCTGCACACAGTAAGAGCTCAATAGATACCACTGGAGGAACCTCAGTTGTAAAATGGGGATTAAGATTGTAATAATAAGCGCTTAGTACAGTGCTCTGCACACAGTAAGAGCTCAACAGATACGACTGGGGGAACCTCAGTTGTAAAATGGGGATAGAGACTGGGACCGGCTCCACTTCTTTGTAATAATAAGCGCTTAGCACAGTGCTCTGCACACAGTAAGCGCTCAATAGATACGACTGGAGGAACCTCAGTTGTAAAATGGGGACTGAGATTGTAATAATAAGCGCTTAGTACAGTGCTCTGCACACAGTAAGAGCTCAATAGATACCACTGGAGGAACCTCAGTTGTAAAATGGGGATTAAGATTGTAATAATAAGCGCTTAGTACAGTGCTCTGCACACAGTAAGAGCTCAACAGATACGACTGGGGGAACCTCAGTTGTAAAATGGGGATAGAGACTGGGACCGGCTCCACTTCTTTGTAATAATAAGCGCTTAGTACAGTGCTCTGCACACAGTAAGCGCTCAATAGATATGACTGGAGGAACCTCAGTTGTAAAATGGGGATTGAGATTGGGAGCCCCAGGTGGGGCAGAGACTGGGACCGGCCCCACTTCCTTGTAATAATAAGCGCTTAGTACACAGTAAGCGCTCAATAAATATGATTGGATGAATGAATAATAATTATGGTTTAATAATAATAATGTTGGTATTTGTTAGTGCTTACTAGGTGCGCTTAGTCCAGTGCTCCGCAAACAGTAAGCGCTCAATAAATACGATTGAATGAATGAATAATAATTACGGTTTAATAATAATAATAATGTTGGTATTTGTTAAGCGCTTACTAGGTGCCAAGCACTGTTCTAAGCACTGGGGAGGATACAGGGTGATCAGGTTGTCCCATGGGGGGCTCACAGTCTTTAATCCCCATTTTCCAGATGAGGGAATTGAGGCCCGGAGAAGTGAAGTGACTCGCCCAAAGTCACCCAGCTGACAAGCGGTAGAGCTGGGATTCGAATAATAATAACAATGATGGCATTTATTAAGCGCTTACTATGTGTAAAGCACTGTTCTAAGCGCTGGGGAGGTTACAAGGTGATCAGGTTGGCCCACAGGGAGCTCCCAGTCTTCATCCCCATTTTACAGATGAGGGAACTGAGGCCCGGAGAAGCGAAGTGACTCGCCCAAAGTCACCCATCTGACAAGTGGTAGAGCTGGGATTTGAATTATAATAATAATGATGGCATTTATTAAGCACTTCCTACGTGCAAAGCACCGTTCTAAGCGCTGGGGAGGTTACAAGGTGATCAGGTGGTCCCACAGGGAGCTCCCATTCTTCATCCCCATTTTACAGATGAGGGAACTGAGGCCCGGAGAAGCGAAGTGACTCGCCCAAAGTCACCCAGCTGACAATTGAGCCCGCTGTTGGGTAGGGACCGTCTCTCTATGTTGCCAACTTGGACTTCCCAAGCGCTTAGCACAGCGCTCTGCACACAGTAAGCGCTCAATCAATATGACTGAATGAATGAATGAATTGGCAGAGCCCGATTTGAACCCATGACCTCTGACTCCCAAGCCCGGGCGCTTTCCATTGAGCCACACTGCTTCTCTAGTTTGTGTGTTAAGCCCTTACCAGGTGCCAGGCACTGTACTAAGCGCTGGGGCGAATCTGAGCAAACCGAATCGGCCGCAGGCCCCGTCCCCCCGTGGGGGCTCCCAGCCTCCATCCCCATTTTCCAGATGAGGCCACTGGGGCCCGGAGAAGCCAAGTAATAATAATAATAAGGGCATTTATTAAGCACTTACTATGTGCAAAGCACTGTTCTAAGCGCCGGGGGAGATACAAGGTGATCAGATTGTCCCATGGGGGGGCTCACAGTCTTCATCCCCATTTTCCAGATAAGGCCACTGAGGCCCAGAGAAGCCAAGTGACCGGCCCAAGGTCGCCCAGCAGACAAGGGGCGGGGGCGGGATTAGAACCCGGGACCTTCTGACTGTGGGGCCCGGGCGGAGGGCCTGACACCTAGTAAGCACTGTACAAATTCCCCTTTCTAGACTGTGAGCCCACTGTCGGGTAGGGACCGTCTCGAGATGTTGCCAACTTGTCCTTCCCAAGCGCTCAGTCCAGTGCTCTGCACACAGTAAGCGCTCAATAAATACGATTGATTGATTGAATGATTGACTGAATACCATACCGGCCTTATTGGGGGGGATGGGGGGGGGGCTCTTCCCTCTGGGGCCCCCTCCCCCACATAACTCCTCCAACGGTCCCCCCCCCGACCCCTCCCCCCCTCTGCCCCCCCAAGCCCCCTCCCCCCTCCCCCTCCTCCCAAGGCCCCCCCGGGGCCCCCCTACCCCCCCTTCATTCATTCAGTCGTATTTATTGAGCACTTCCTGTGTGCAGAGCACTGGACTAAACGCTTGGGAATCAATCAATCGTATTTATTGAGCACTTCCTGTGTGCAGAGCACTGGACTAAGCGCTGGTAACAAGTTGGCAACAGATCCTTCCCCCCCAGGGCCCCCTCCCCTCCCCCCCCCTCCCCTCTTCCCCCAGGGTCCCCTCCCCCGTCCCCCTCTCTGCGCCCCCCCCCGGGTCCCCTCCCCCACCTCCCTTTCCCCCCCTCCCCCCAATCCCCCCAGCCCCCCTCCTCCCTTCATTCATTCATTCATCCATTCCATCGTATGTATTGAGCGCTTCCTGTGTGCAGAGCACCGGACTAAGCGCTTGGGAAGGACAAGTTGGCAACAGATCCTCCCCCCCCAGGCCCCTCCCCCTCCTCCCTAATAATAATAATAATTGGCATTTGTTAAGCGCTTACTATGTGCAAAGCCCTGTTCTAAGCGCTGGGGAGGTTACAGGGTGATCAGGTGGTCCCACGGTGGGGGGCTCACACAATTTTAATCCCCATTTTCCAGATGAGGGAACTGAGGCCCGGAGAAGTGACTTGCCCAAGATCACCCAGCAGACACGTGGCGGAGGCGGGATTCGAACCCGTGACCTCTGAACCCAAAGCCCGGGCTCTTTCCACTGGGCCACGCTGCTTCTCGGCTTCCTTAGATCCCCTCCCCCTCCTCCCAAGGCCCCCTCGCCCCCATTCATTCATTCATTCATTCACTCACTCATTCAATCGTATTTATTGAGCGCTTCCTGTGTGCAGAGCACCTTACTAAGCGCTTGGGAAGGACAAGTTGGCGACATAATCATCATCATCAATCGCATTTAATGAGCGCTTACTATGTGCAGAGCACTGTACTAAGCGCTTGGGAAGTACAAGTTGACAACATATAGAGATAATCCCTACCCAACAGTGGGCCCCCCCAGGGCCCCCTCCCCCTCCTCCCTCCCATGACCCCTGACTCCAAAACCCAGGCTCTTTCCACCGAGCCACACTGCTTCTCTCTCTCTATATAGGTTTGTACGTATTTATTACCCTATTTATTTTACTTGTACATATCTATTCTATTTATTTTATTTTGTTAATACGTTTGGTTTTGTTCTCCGTCTCCCCCTTCTAGACTGTGAGCCCGCTGTTGGGCAGGGCCCGTCTCTAGATGTTGCCAACTTGGCCTTCCCAAGCGCTTCGCCCAGTGCTCCGCACACAGGAAGCGCTCAATAAATACGATCGAATGAATGAATAAACGAGGGCTCCCACTCTTCATCCCCATCTTCCAGATGAGGTCACTGAGGCCTAGAGACGTGAAGTCTCTACGTGTTGCCCACTTGTCCTTCCCAAGCGCTTAGCCCAGTGCTCTGCACACAGGAAGCGCTCAATAAATACGATTGAATGAATGAGGGCTCCCCGTCTCCATCCCCATCTTCCAGATGAGGTCACTGAGGCCCAGAGACGTGAAGTCTCTACGTGTTGCCCACTTGTCCTTCCCAAGCGCTTAGCCCAGCGCTCTGCACACAGGAAGCGCTCAATAAATACGATTGAATGAATGAGGGCTCCCCGTCTCCATCCCCATCTTCCAGATGAGGTCACTGAGGCCTAGAGACGTGAAGTCTCTACGTGTTGCCCACTTGGCCTTCCCAAGCGCTTAGCCCAGCGCTCTGCACACAGGAAGCGCTCAATAAATACGACTGAATGAATGAGGGCTCCCCGTCTCCATCCCCATTTTCCAGATGAGGTCACTGAGGCCCAGAGAAGTGAAGTCTCTACGTGTTGCCCTCTTGGCCTTCCCAAGCGCTTAGCCCAGGGCTCTGCACACAGGAAGCGCTCGATAAATACGACTGAATGAATGAATGAAAAAAAATTTTTTTTCAGAGCATATAACAGTGCTTTGCACATAGTAAGCGCTTAATAAATGCCATTGCTACTACTCCTACTCCTCCTACTACCCCCCTTTCCCCCTCCAGAACCCCCCTCACCCCCCATCCCCCCCGGGCCCCCTCCCCCCTCCTCCCAGGGTCCCCTCCTCCCCTCCCCCTCCTCTTCCCTTCCACCCTCCCCCCTCCTCCTCCTCCCTCCCCCCCTCCCCCTCCTCCCTCCCTCCCCCCCCCCTCCTCCCTTCATCATCATCACCACCAATCGTATTTATTGAGCGCTTACTATGTGCAGAGCACTGGACTATCCCCCTTCTAGACTGTGAGCCCGCTGCTGGGTCGGGACCGTCTCTATATGTTGCCAACTTGGACTTCCCAAGCGCTTAGTCCAGTGCTCTGCACACAGTAAGCGCTCAATAAATACGACTGGTGGTTGGGAAGTCCAAGTTGGCAACGTCTAGAGACGGTCCCTACCCACCAGTGGGCTCACAGTCTAGAAGGGGGAGACAGACAACAAAACCAAACATACTAACAAAATAAAATAAATAGAATAGAGGAGGAAAAAGGGGCCCGTCCCCCCCCCTCCCCCTTCCTTCCCCCCCTCCCCTCCCCCTTCCTTCCCCCCCTCCCCTCCCCCTTCCTTCCCCCCCTCCCCTCCCCCTTCCTTCCCCCCCTCCCCTCCCCCTTCCTTCCCCCCCTCCCCTCCCCCTTCCTTCCCCCCCTCCCCTCCCCCTTCCTTCCCCCCTCCTCCCCTCCCCCTTCCTTCCCCCCTCCTCCCCTCCCCCTTCCTTCCCCCCCTCCCCTCCCCCTTCCTTCCCCCCCCTCCCCTCCCCCTTCCTTCCCCCCCTCCCCTCCCCCTTCCTTCCCCCCTCCTCCCCTCCCCCTTCCTTCCCCCCTCCTCCCCTCCCCCTTCCTTCCCCCCTCCTCCCCTCCTCCCTCCTTCCCCCCTCCCTTCCCCCCTCCCCTCCCCCCTCCCCCCTCCCCTCCTCCCTCCCTTCCCCCTCTCCCTCCCTTCCCCCCTCCCCCTCCCCTCCCCCTCCCTCCCTTCCCCCCTCCCCCTCCCCTCCCCTCCCCCCTCCCTTCCCCCCTCCCCTCCCCCCCCCCCCCCTCCCCCTCCCCCCCCCCCCCCCCCCCCCCCCCCTACCCCCCCCCCCCTCCCCCCCTCCCTTCCCCCCTCCCCTCCCCCCCTCCCTCCTGTTCCCCCCCTCCCCCCCCTCCCTCCTCCCCTCCCCCCCCTCCCCTCCCCCTTCCCCCCCTCCCCCCCTCCCCGTTCCCCCCGTTCCCACTCCCCCCCTCCCCGGGCCCGGGACACGTCAGCTCACCCATGATGCTCCTCTGCCGCCGCCGCCGCCACCGAGAGTCCCCGAGACGCCCGGGCGGGGACACCGACACCGACACCAACGCGCAGGCGCGGAGGACCGGGGACCGACACCCGCAGCGACCCCTGCCGGACCGGAGGAGGCGGCGCAGCCCGAACGCCCCGCCCCGCAGCGGCCCCTGCCGGCGGAGAGGAGGCGGCGCAGACCGTACGCTCCGCCCCGCAGCGGCCCCTGCCGGCGGAGAGGAGGGGGTGCAGCCCGACGAGAGGAGGTGGCACAGCCCGACGGGAGGAGGCGGTGCAGCCGGGACACTCCGCCCCGCAGCGGCCCCTGCCGGCGGGGAGGAGGCGGCGCAGCCCGTACGCTCCGCCCCGCAGCGGCCCCTGCCGGCGGAGAGGAGGGGGTGCAGCCCGACGGGAGGAGGCGGTGCAGCCCGACGCTCCGCCCCGCAGCGGCCCCTGCCGGACGGGAGAAGGCGGCGCAGCCCGACGCTCCGCCCCGCAGCGGCCCCTGCCGGCGGAGAGGAGGCGGCGCAACGGACGCTGCAGTTCCTGCCGGCGGGGAGGAGGCGGTGCAGCCCGACGCCCCGCCCTGCAGCGGCCCCTGCTGGACGGGAGGAGGCGGCGCAGCCCGACCCTCCGCCCCGCAGCGGCCCCTGCCGGCGGAGAGGAGGCGGCGCAGACGGACGCTCCGCCCCGCAGCGTCCCCTGCCGGACGGGAAGAGGCGGCGCAGCCAGAAGCTCCCTCCCGCAGCGGCCCCTGCCGGCGGAAAGGAGGCGGCGCAGACGGACGCTCCTCCCCGCAGCGGCCCCTGCCGGCGGAGAGGAAGCGGCGCAGACGGACGCTCCGCCCCGCAGCGGCCCCTGCCGGCGGAGAGGAGGCGGTGCAGCCCGACGCTCCGCCCCGCAGCGGCCCCTGCCGGCGAAAAGGAGGCGGCGCAGACGGACGCTCTGCCCCGCAGCGGCCCCTGCCGGTGGAGAGGAGGCGGTGCAGTCTGACGCTCCGCCCGGGCCCCCTCCCTTCCCTCCGCCCTGTCATTCATTCATTCATTCATTCATTCATTCATTCATTCATTCATTCATATTTACTGAGCGCTTACTGTGTGCAGAGCACTGGACTAAGCGCTTGGGAAGGACAAATCGGCAACAGATAGAGACGGTCCCTACCCAACAACAGGCTCACAGGCTAGAAGGGGGAGACAGCAAAACAAGTAGACAGGTGCCCAGAAGTAGAAGAATAATAACAACAATGGCATTTCTTAAGCGCTTACTATGTGCCAGGCACTGTACTAGGCGATGGGGTGGATACTTGTCAGCTGTGTGACTTTGGGCAAGTCACTTCACTTCTCCGGGCCTCAGTTCCCTCGTCTGGAAAATGGGGGTGGGGACTGTGAGCCCCAGGTGGGACAGGGACTGTGTCCAACCCGATTGGCTTGTGTCCACCCCAGCGCTTAGAACAGCGCCAGGCACACAGTAAGCGCTTAATAAATACCAGAATTATTATTATGATTATCCCAGCTCTGCCACGCGTCTGCTGTGTGACCTCGGGCAAGTCACTTCACTTCTCCGGGCCTCAGTTCCCTCATCTGGAAAATGGGGATGGAGACCGTGAGCCCCAAGTGGGACGGGGACTGCGTCCAACCCGATTGGCTTGGATCCACCCCGGCGCTTAGTACAGCGCCTGGCACCTAGTCAGCGCTTAACGAGCAGCATCATTATTATCATCATCATCAATCGTATTTATTGAGCGCTTACTATGTGCAGAGCACTGTACTAAGCGCTTGGGAAGTACAAATTAGCAACATCTAGAGACAGTCCCTACCCAACAGTGGGCTCACAGTCTAAAAGGGGGAGACAGAGAACAAAACCAAACATACTAACAAAATAAAATAAATAGAATAGATATGTACAAATAAATTAAATAAATAAATAGAGTAAAAAAAATATGTACAAACATATATCCATATATACAGGTGCTGTGGGGAAGGGAGGGAGGTAAGATGAGGGGATGGAGAGGGGGAGAGGAAGGAAGGGGCTCAGTCTGGGAAGGCCTCCTGGAGGAGGTGAGCTCTCAGCAGGGCCTTGAAGGGAGGAAGAGAGCTATCATTATTATCGTTATTATCATTCAATCGTGTTGGTTGAGCGCTTCCTGTGTGCAGAGCACTGGAGCAGCGTGGCTCAGTGGAAAGAGCGTGGGCTTCGGAGTCAGAGGTCATGGGTTCCAATCCCGGCTCCGCCAGTTGTCAGCTGTGTGTCTTTGGGCAAGTCACTTCACTTCTCTGGGCCTCAGTTCCCTCATCTGTCAAATGGGGATGAAGATTGTGAGACCCCGTGGGACAACCTGATTGCTTTGAAACCTCCCCAGCGCTTAGAACAGTGCTTGGCACATAGTAAGCGCTTAATAAATTATTATTATTATTATTATTATTATTATTGTTATTATCTTGCCCAAGGTCACACAGCAGATGAGTGGCAGATTTGGGATTGGAACCCATGACCTCTGCCTCCCCAGGCCATGCTCTAGCCACTAGACCATGCTGCTACTCACAACACCGGTCTATATGTTTGTACAGATTTATTACTCTATTTATTTTACTCGTACATATTTACTATTCCATTTATTTTATTAATGATGTGCATCTAGCTTTATTTCTATTTATTCTGATGTCTTGACACCCGTCCACATGTTTTGTTTTGTCGTCTGTCTCCCCCTTCTAGACTGTGAGCCCGCTTTCGGGTAGGGACTGTCTCTATACGTTGCCAACTTGTACTTCCCAAGCACTTAGTCCAGTGCTCTGCACACAGTCAGTGCTCAATAAATGCGATTGAATGAATGAATGAATCATCAATCGTCATCAATCGTATTTATTGAGCGCTTACTATGTGCAGAACACTGTACTAAGCGCTTGGGAAGTACAAACTGGCAACATCTAGAGACGGTCCCTACCCAACAGTGGGCTCACAGTCTAAAAGTGGAATGAACACCTGTATATCAATCAATCAATCAACCATATTTATTGAGCACTTACTGTGTGCAGAGCACTGGACTAAGCGCTTGGGAAGTCCAAGTTGGCAACATCTAGAGACGGTCCCTACCCAGCAGTGGGCTCACAGTCTAAAAGGGGGAGACAGAGAACAAAACCAAACATACTAACAAAATAAAATAAATAGAATAGATATGTACAAGTAAAATAAATAAATAAATGGAGTAATAAATATGTACAAACATCTATCCATCTATCCAGGTGCTGTGGGGAAGGGAAGGAGGTAAGATGGGGGGGATGGAGAGGGGGACCAGGGGGAGAGGAAGGAAGGGGCTCAGTCTGGGAAGGCCTCCTGGAGGAGGAGGCCTGTATATATGTTTGTACAGATTTATTACTCTATTTATTTTACTCGTACATATTTACTATTCCATTTATTTTGTTAATGATGTGCATCTAGCTTTATTTCTATTTATTCTGATGTCTTGACACCTGTCCACATGTTTTGTTTTGTTTTGTCATCTGTCTCCCCCTTCTAGACTGTGAGCCCGTTGTCGGGTAGGGACCGTCTCTAGATGTTGCCAACTTGGACTTCCCAAGCGTTTAGTCCAGTGCTCTGCACACAGTAAGCGCTCAATAAATACGATTGAATGAATGAACACCTGTATATATGTTTGTACAGATTTATTACTCTATTTTACTCGTAAATATTTACTATTCCATTTATTTTGTTAATGATGTGCATCTAGCTTTATTTCTGTTTATTCTGATGACTTGACACCCGTCCACATGTTTTGTTTTGTCGTCTGTCTCCCCCTTCTAGACTGTGAGCCCATTGTCGGGTAGGGACCGTCTCTATATGTGGCCAACTTGTCCTTCCCAAGCGCTTAGTCCAGTGCTCTGCACACAGTCAGCGCTCAATCAATACGATTGAATTCATTCATTCATTCAATCGTATTGATTGAGCGCTGACTGTGTGCAGAGCACTGGACTAAGCGCTTGGGAAGGACAAATCGGCCACAGATAGGGACCCAACAAGGGGCTCACAGTCTTAGGGCACGTTCCAACTGTCAGCTGTGTGACTTTGGGCAACTCACTTAACTCCTCTGAGCCTCAGTTCCCTCATCTGTAAAATGGGGATTAAGACTGTGAGCCCCACGTGGGACAACCTGATCACCTTGTATCGCCTTGAGAAGCAGCGTGGCTCAATGGAAAGAGCCTGGGCTTTGGAGTCAGAGGTCATGGGTTCAAATCTCGGCTCTGCCAATTGTCAGCTGTGTGACTTGGGGCAAGTCACTGAACCTCTCTGTGCCTCAGTTACCTCATCTGGAAAATGGGGATTAAGACTGTGAGCCCCCCGTGGGACAACCTGATCACCTTGTATCCTACCTAGCGCTTAGAACAGTGCTTTGCACATAGTAATCGCTTAATAAATGCCATTATTATTATTATTACTGTATTCCCCCTCAGCTCTTAGAACAGTGCTTGGCACATGGTAAGCGCTTAACAAATGCCATCATTATTATTATCATTATTATTGTTATTGTTGTTGTATTCCCCCCCAGCACTTAGAACAGTGATTGGCACGTTCATAATAATAATGGCATGTATTAAGCACTCACTATGTGCAAAGCACTGTTCTAAGCTCTGGGGAGGTGACAAGGTGATCAGGTTGTCCCCTGGGGAGCTCACAGTCTTCATCTCCATTTTCCAGATGAGGGAACTGAGGCCCAGAGAAGTTAAGTGATTTGCCCAAAGTCACACAGCTGACAATTGGCGGAGCTGGGATTTGAACCCATGACCTCTGACTCCAAAGCCTGGGCTCCTGTCTACTGAGCCACGCTGCTTCTCATAGTAAGTGCTTAATAAATGCCATTATTATTATTATTATATTCCCCCCCAGCGCTTAGAGCAGTGCTTGGCACATAGTAAGTGCTTAACAAATGCCCTTATTATTATTATTATTATTATTATTATTATTATTATTATTATTATCATTGTCATTGTTATTGTATTCCCTCCCCAGTGTTTAGAACAGTGCTTGGCACATAGTAAGCGCTTGACAAATGTCATCATTATTTTATTATTATTATCATTATTATTGTATTTCCTCCCAAGCACTTAGAACAGTGCTTGGCACATAGTAAGTGCTTAAAAAATGCTATTATTATCATTATTATTATTATTGTATCCCCCCAGCGCTTAGAACAGTGCTTGGCACATAGTAAGTGCTTAACAAATGTCATTATTATTATTATTATTATTATTAATATTGTATTCCCCCAGCGCTTAGAACAGTGCTTGGCACATAGTAAGCGCTTAACAAATGTCATTATTATTATTATTATTATTATTAGTGTATTCCCCCAGCGCTTAGAACAGTGCTTGGCACATAGTAAGCGCTTAACAAATGCCATTATTATTATTATTATTATTATTATTGTATTCCCCCCCAGCGCTTAGAACAGTGCTTGGCACATAATAAGCGCTTAATAAATGCCATTATTATTATTATCGTTGTATTCCCCCCCAGCGCTTAGAAGAGTGCTTGGCACATAGTAAGCGCTTAACAAATGCCATTATTATCATTATTATTATTATTATTATTATTATTATTATTACTGTATCCCCCCAGCGCTTAGACCAGTGCTTGGCACATCAATCAATCGTATTTATTGAGCGCTTCCTGTGTGCAGAGCACTGGACTAGGCGCTTGGGAAGGACAAGCAGAGAAGCAGCATGGCTCTAATGGAAAGAGCCCGGGCTTTGGAGTCAGAGGTCGTGGGTTCAAACCCCGGCTCCGCAAGTTGTCAGCTGTGTGACTTTGGACAAGTCACTTAACTTCTCTGGGCTTCAGTTACCTCATCTGTAAAATGGGGATTAAGACTGTGAGCCCCCCGTGGGACAACCTGATCATCTTGTAACCTCCCCAGCACTTAGAACAGTGCTTTGCACATAGTAAGTGCTTAACAAATGCCATTATTACCTTTTAGACTGTGAGCCCACTGTTGGGTAGGGACTGTCTCTATGTGATGCCAATTTGTACTTCCCAAGCGCTTAGTACAGTGCTCTGCACATAGTAAGCGCTCAATAAATACGATTGATTGATTGATTGATTGACAAGTTGGCAACATCTAGAGGGACGGTCCCTACCCGACAGTGGGGTCAATGCCATCATTATTCTTTGTATTATTATTATTATTATTATTATTATGATGGAGCTGGGAGTGTAGAGGAGTCCCGGGGGGGGGGCAGCCCCCTCCCCTCCCCTCCCCGGGAGCATGCGCAGTGGCTCCCCCCTCCCCGCCCCCCGGCCGCCCATGGCCCGTCCCCAGCTGGTCCCGGAGTGGGAGAGGAGGCCGGCGGCGGCGGGGGCGGCGGGGGCCCCGGGCCCCGGGGCCTCGGGGGAGCCATGGCCACCCCGGACCCCCCCCCTGCACACCTTCACCGCCATCATGGACGCCCTCGTCCGCATCAGCGTGAGTCCCGGGGCCGCTGAAGGGGAGACGGGGGGGGGAGGAGGAGGAGGAGGAAGGGGGAGCCGAGCGCCCAGGGCAGTGCTTCGCCCCCTGAACCCCGGCCGAGGAAGGGAAGGGTCCATGCAGGAGTCCGGAGGAAGCGGGATGGGGAGGGGGGGTCCCCCATCCCCGCTGGTCCCCCACCCCGTCATCCCTCCATCCTGCCGGGCCTTGGTTGCCATGGCAACCCCGGGCCCGGCGCTCCCGGGGATGGGGATGGGGTCCCCTCTCTCTGGCCCCCATCCCCGCTGGTCCCCCCGCCCCCCCCCCGTCACCTCTCCATCCTGCCGGGCCTTGGTTGCCATGGCAACCCCGGGCCCGGCGCTCCCGGGAATGGGGTTGGGGTCCCCTCTCTCTCCGGCCCCGGTTGGTCCCCATCCCCGCTGGTCCCCGCCCCCCCTTCATCCCTCCATCCTGCCGGGCCTTGGTTGCCATGGCAACCCCGGGCCCGGCGGCCCCGGGGATGGGGATGGGGATGGGGTCCCCTCTCTCTCCCGCCCCGGTTGGCCCCCATCCCCGCTGGTCCCCCACCCCGTCACCCCTGCATCCTGCCGGGCCTTGGTTGCCATGGCAACCCCGGGCCCGGCGCTCCCGAGGATGGGGATGGGGTCCCCTCTCTCTCCCGCCCCGGTTGGCCCCCATCCCCGCTGGTCCCCCCCCCCCCCCCGTCATCCCTGCATCCTGCCGGTCCTTGGTTGCCATGGCAACCCCGGGCCCGGCGCTCCCGGGGATGGGGATGGGGAGGGGCGGGACCTGGCCCCCCTCCCCTCCTCCGTGCCCCTCCCCCGCCCTGTGCCCCTCCCTGGGGTGGGCCGCCATGGCCGCCCGGAGAGGGAGCAAGGTGAGGTGGGAGCGGGGGGATGATGATGATGATGATGATGATGATGATGGGGGGGCGGGGGGACCGACCCGGGACCCCCACCCCGCCCCCCCGCCTGGAGGGGGGGCACTTCCGGTGGGGAGGGGGCGGCGGGGCGGGGGGGGGCAGCCCTAGAAGGGGACGGGGCCGGAGGAGGAGGAGGAGGAGGAGGAGGAGGAAGAGGGCGAGGGCGAGGAGGGTCAGCGTCGGCGCGGTCCAGGCGGCCGGGGCCGGCACAGGGACAAGGAGCGTTATAGCGGGACAGGGAGAGACCGCGCCGTACAGGGGGATGGATGGATGGATGGATGGATGGATGGATGGATGGATGGATGGATGGGTGGATGGACGGGTGGATGGATGGACGGATGGATGGGTGGATGGATGGACGGGCGATGGGGGCGAAGAGGCGGGCAGCCACAAGGGCCGGAGAAGGGGGAGCGCTACGGCGGGGGCGGGGGACGGAGAGAAGGAAGAAGGGGGGGGGGGGGCGATGGAGAGAAGGAGGAGCGGTAAAGGAGGGGGATGGAGGGAAGGAGGAGCGGTAAAGGAGGGGGATGGAGGGAAGGAGGAGCGGTTATAAGGGGGATGGAGAGGAGGAAGAGTGGTATGGGGGGATGGAAAGAGGAAGAGCGGTATGGGGGGATGGAAAGAGGAAGAGCGCTATGAGGGGGATGGAGAGAAGGAGGAGCGGTATGGGGGGATGGAGGGAAGAAAGAGCAGTATGGGGGAGATGGGAAGGAGGAGCGGTATGGGGGGATGGAGAGAAGGAGGAGCGGTATGGGCGGGATGGAGAGAAGGAGGAGCGGTATGGGGGGATGGAGGGAAGGAGGAGCGGTGTGGGGGGATGGAGGGAAGGAGGAGCGGTATGGGGGGATGGAGGGAAGGAGGAGCGGTATGGGGGGATGGAGGGAAGGAGGAGCGGTTTGGGGGATGGAAGGAAGGAGGAACGGTATAGGGGGAGGTGGAGAGAAGGAGGAGCGGCATGGGGAAATGGAAAGGTCGAGCGGTATGGGGGGATGGAGGGAAGGAGGAGCGGTTTAGGGGGAGATGGAGAGAAGGAGGAGCGGAATAGGGGGGATGGACGGAAGGAAGAGCGGTATGAGGGGGATGGGGAGGAGGAGGAGCAGTATAGGAGGGATGGAGGGAAGGAGGAGCGGTATAGGGGGAGGTGGAGAGGAGGAGTGTTATGGGGGATGGAGGGAAGGAGGAGCGGTATGGGGGGATGGAGAGGAGCAGGAGCGGTGTAGGCGGGGGATGGAGAGGAGGAGGAGGAGCGGTATAGGAGGGGGATGGAGAGGAGGAGGAGCGGTATAGGAGGGGGATGGAGAGGAGGAGGAGGAGGAGGAGGAGGAGGAGCGGTATAGGAGGGGGATGGAGAGGAGGAGGAGCGGTATAGGAGGGGGATGGAGAGGAGGAGGAGCGGTATAGGAGGGGGATGGAGAGGAGGAGGAGGAGGAGGAGCGGTATAGGAGGGGGATGGAGAGGAGGAGGAGCGGTATAGGAGGGGGATGGAGAGGAGGAGGAGCGGTATAGGAGGGGGATGGAGAGGAGGAGGAGGAGGAGGAGCGGTATAGGAGGGGGATGGAGAGGAGGAGGAGCGGTATAGGAGGGGGATGGAGAGGAGGAGGAGCGGTATAGGAGGGGGATGGAGAGGAGGAGGAGGAGGAGGAGCGGTATAGGAGGGGGATGGAGAGGAGGAGGAGCGGTATAGGAGGGGGATGGAGAGGAGGAGGAGCGGTATAGGAGGGGGATGGAGAGGAGGAGGAGCGGTATAGGAGGGGGATGGAGAGGAGGAGGAGGAGCGGTATAGGAGGGGGATGGAGAGGAGGAGGAGGAGAGCCTTAGTGTGTCGGGAGCGGGCGGGGCTGGATCCGGAGCGGTGTAGGGCAGCCGGGGCTGGGCAGGCATTGCGGTAGAGGGGCTGCGGCCAGCCGCAGGGCCGGACCGGGAGCGCTATATACGGGGGTGGGGGCCACGGTGCCCTTCGGGTCGGTGCCGGGGAAGGGCAGGGGCTTGATTGCTGCTCGGTGCTCCCCGAAGCGCCTAGTACAGTGGTCCGCCCAAGGTAAGCGCCTCCCTTCCAGGCCCTGCTGAGAGCTCACCTCCTCCAGGAGGCCTTCCCACACTCAGCCCCCTCTTTCCTCTCTCCCTCCTCCCCCTCCCCATCTCCCCCGCCTTACCTCCTTCCCCTCCCCACAGCACCTGGATAGATGGATACATGTTTGGACGGATTTACTAACCTATTTATTGATTTATTTTATCTGTACAGATTTATTCTAATGATTTTATTTTGTTAATATATTTTGTTTTGTTGTCCGTCCCCCCCCTTCTAGACTGTGAGCCCACTGTTGGGTAGGGACCGTCTCTCGGTGTTGCCGACTTGGACTTCCCAAGCGCTTAGTCCAGTGCTCTGCACACAGTAAGCGCTCAATAAATGCGATTGAATGAATGAATGAATGAGTATTTATTGATTTGTTTTATTTGTACATATTTATTCTAATTATTTTATTTTGTTGATATGTTTTGTTTTGGTCTCCGTCTCCCCTGTGAGCCCACTGTTGGGTAGGGACCGTCTCTCGATGTTGCCGACTTGGACTTCCCAAGCGCTTAGTCCAGCGCTCTGCACATAGTAAGCGCTCAATAAATACAATTGAATGAATGAATGAATATTGATTGATTAATTTTATTTGTACATATTTATTTTTATTATTTTATTTTGTTAATATGTTTTGTCTTGTTCTCCGTCCCCCCCTTCTAGACTGTGAGCCCACTGTTGGGTAGGGACCATCTCTCGATGTTGCCGACTTGGACTTCCCAAGCGCTTAGTCCAGTGCTCCGCACACAGTAAGCGCTCAATAAATACGATTGAATGAATGAATGAATACTGATTGATTTATTTTATTTGTACATATTTATTCTAATTTATTTTATTTTGTTGATATGTTTTGTTTTGTTGTCCGTCTCCCCCTTCTAGACTGTGAGCCCGCTGTTGGGTAGGGACCTTCTCTCGATGTTGCCGACTTGGACTTCCCAAGCGCTTAGTCCAGTGCTCCGCACACAGTAAGTGCTCAATGAATGAATGAATGAATGAATATTTATTGATTTATTTTATTTGTACATACTTATTCTAATTATTTTATTTTGTTAATATGTTTTGTCTTGTTGTCCATCTCCCCCTTCTAGACTGTGAGCCCACTGTTGGGTAGGGACCGTCTCTCGATGTTGCCGACTTGGACTTCCCAAGCGCTTAGTCCAGTGCTCCGCACATAGTAAGTGCTCCATAAATACGATTGAATGAATGAATGAATGAATGAAAAAGTGTGATGGAATGAATGGGGGGCGATGGGTAGGGGGGCAGGATGGCCCTGACCCGGTGTCCCGTCCCCAGACCAGCGTGAAGAACATGGAGAGGGAGCTCCGGTGCCCGCTGTGCCAGGAGCTGTACCACCACCCGCTGGTCCTGCCCTGCGCCCACCACGTGTGCCAGGCGTGTGCCAGCGAGGTCCTGGGGCAGCATGGGGCCGGGCTGGTGGCGACCCCCGCCCCCGCCGGAGACCCCAGCTCGGAGCCCACCTCGCCCGCCTCCACCCCTGCCAGCCGCAGCCCGCGACTCGCCCGCCGGGCACTGCCCAAACCCGAGCGCCTGGACCGGCTCCTCAAGTCAGGTGGGTAGGCCCAAGGGGGCATCGACGGCGGGGCACCAGGCTCCACACACATCAGTTGGGACGAAGCCTGTTGCCCCCTTCCCTCCTGCCACCCGGTCACATCGTCGTGGGCAGGGAATGGGCCTCTCGATTGTTGTAGTGGGCTTGCCCAGTAAGAACAACAATGACATCTGTTAAGCGCTTACTACGTGCCAAGCACCGTTCTAAGCGCTGGGATAGAAACAAGGTCATCAGGTTGTCCCACGGGGGGCTCACAGTCTTCAGATGAGGGAACTGAGGCACAGAGAATAATAATAATGTTGGTGTTTGTTAAGCGCTTACTACGTGCCAAGCACCGTTCTAAGCGCTGGGATAGAAACAAGGTCATCAGGTTGTCCCACGGGGGGCTCACAGTCTTCAGATGAGGGAACTGAGGCACAGAGAAGAAGAATAATAATAATGTTGGTGTTTGTTAAGCGCTTACTATGTGCCAAGCACTGTTCTAAGCACTGAGGTAGAAACAGGGTGATCAGGTTGTCCCATGAGGGGCCTCACAGTCTTCATCCCCATTTTACAGATGAGGTAACTGGGGCACAGAGAATAATAATAATGTTGGTATTTGTTAAGCACTTACTATGTGCCAAGCACTGTTCTAAGCAGCACTAGGGAGGTTCAAGGTGATCAGGTTGTCCCATGGGGGGCTCACAGGCTTCATCCCCATTTTATAGATGAGGGAACTGAGGCACAGAGAATAATAATAATGTTGGTATTTGTTAAGCGCTTACTATGTGCCAAGCACTCTTCTAAGCGTTAAGGTAGAAACAGCGTAATCAGGTTGTCCCACAGGAGGCTCACAGGCTTCATTCCCATTTTACCGATGAGGTAACTGAGGCACAGAGAATAATAATAATGTTGGTATTTGTTAGGTGCTTACTATGTGCCAAGCACTGTTCTAAGCGCTGAGGTAGAAACAGGGTCATCAGGTTGTCCCACGGGAGGCTCACAGGCTTCATCCCCAGTTTACAGATGAAGTCACTGAGGCTCAGAGGATAATAATAATGTTGGTATTTGTTAAGCGCTTACTATGTGCCAAGCACTGTTCTAAGCGCCGGGGAGGTTACAAGGTGATCAGGTTGTCCCCCGTGGGGCTCCCAGGCTTCATCCCCATTTTACAGATGAGGTCACTGAGGCCCAGAGAAGTGAAGTGACTCGCCCAAAGTCACACAGCTGACAAGCGGCGATGCCAGAATTAGAACCCACGACCTCTGACTCCCAAGCCCAGGCTCTTTCCACTGAGCCACGCTGCTTCTCTGAGCCACGCTGCTTTTAGTCCAGTGCTCTGCACACGGTAAACGCTATGGTGGAGCCGGTAGAGCCCAGGCCTAGGAATCAGAAGGTCGTGGGTTCTAATCCTGACTCCGCCACTTGTCTGCCGGGTGGCCTTGGGGAGAGTCGCTTTACTTCATTCATTCATTCATTCAATCGTATTTATTGAGCGCTTACTGTGTGCAGAGCACTGTACTAAGCGCTTGGGAAGGACAGGTTGGCAACATTTAGAGACGGTCCCCACCCAACAATGGGCTCACAGCCTGGATGGAGGAGACAGACAACAAAATAAAACAAATAGACGGGTGTCAATACCATCAGAATAAATAGAATTATTGCTATATGCACATCATTAATAAAATTAATAGAATAGTAAATGATAATAATAATAATAATAGTAATAATAATGGCATTTGTTAAGCACTTACTATGTGCAAAGCACTGTTCTAAGCGCTGGGCGGGATGCAAGGTGAAGTCAGAGGTCATGGGTTCGAATCCCAACTCCGCCACATGTCTGCTGTGTGATCTTGGGCAAGTCACTTCACTTCTCTGGGCCTCAGTTACCTCATCTGTAAAATGGGGATTAAGACTGTGAGCCCCCCGTGGGACAACCTGATCACCCTGTATCCTCCCCAGCGCTTAGAACAGTGCTTTGCACATGGTAAGGGCTTAACAAATGCCAATTATTATTATTATTATTATTATCAGTTTGTCCCACATGGGGCTCACAGTCTTCATCCCCATTTTCCAGATGAGGTCACTGAGGCTCCGAGAAGTGAAGTGACTTGCCCAAGGTCACACAGCAGACACGTGGGGGAGCCGGGATTCGAGCCCATGACCTCTGACTCCAAAGCCCGGGCTCTTTCCACTGAGCCACGCTGCTTCTCTAGTAAGCGCTTAGCAAATACCGCAGTGATTATTATTCATCATCATCATCATCATCAATGGTATTTACTGAGCGCTTACTGTGTGCAGAGCACTGGACTAAGCGCTTGGGAAGTACAAATTGGCAACATCTAGAGACGGTCCCTACCCAACAGTGGGCTCACAGTCTAAAAGGGGGAGACAGAGAACAAAACCAAACATACTAACAAAAAAAAAGAAATAGAATAGATATGTACAAGTAAAATAAATAGATAAATAAATAGAGTAATAAATATGTACAAACATATATCCATATATACAGGTGCCGTGGGGAAGGGAAGGAGGTAAGATGGGGGGGATGGAGAGGGGGACGAGGGGGAGAGGAATCAATCAATCAATCGTATTTATTGAGCGCTTACTATGTGCAGAGCACTGTACTAAGCGCTTGGGAAGTACACATTGACAACATACAGAGACAGTCCCTACCCAACAGCGGGCTCACAGTCTAAAAGGGGGAGACAGAGAACTAAACCAAACATACTAACAAAATAAAATAAATAGGATAGATATGTACAAGTAAAATAAATAAATAAATAGAGTAATAAATATGTACAAATATATATCCATATATACAGGTGCTGTGGGGAAGGGAAGGAGGTAAGATGGGGGGGATGGAGAGGGGGACGAGGGGGAGAGGAAGGAAAGGGCTCAGTCTGGGAAGGCCTCCTAGGCCTCAGTTCCCTCATCCGTAAAATGGGAATGGAGACCGTGAGTTCCACGTGAGACAGGGACTGTGTCCAACCCGATTTGTTTGTATCCACCCCAGAGCTGAGTACAGTGCCTGGCACACAGTAAGCGCTCAATAAATACGATTGATCATGATGATGATGATTAGCATACTCACACGTTGTATTTCCAGACTTCCTTCTAGTCCCAGTCAAGCAGTGGTATTTATTGAGCGATTACAGTGTGCAGAGCACTGTACTGAGTGCTTGGAATAGTACAATAACACAGAATTGATAGACATGATCCTTTTATAGTGTAGGTCAAATGATCATCAGCATGTCTATATATATGTATATATATGTTTGTACATATTTATTACTCTATTCATTTATTTTACTTGTACATATTTGTCCTATTTATTTTATTTTGTTGGTATGTTTGGTTTTGTTCTCTGTCTCTCCCTTTTAGACTGTGAGCCCACTGTTGGGTAGGGACTGTCTCTATGTGTTGCCAATTTGTACTTCCCAAGCGCTTAGTACAGTGCTCTGCACATAGTAAGCGCTCAATAAATACGATTGATGATGATGATGATGATTTATTTAACTTGTGCATATGTATTCTATTTATTTAATTTTGTTAATATGTTTGGTTTTGTTCTCTGTCTCCCCGTTCTAGACTGTGAGCCCACTGTTGGGCAGGGGACTGTCTCTATATGTTGCCAACTGGTACTTCCCAAGCGCTTAGTACAGCTCTCTGCACACAGTAAGCGCCCAATAAATACGATTGATTGATTGATTCAGTGCCGCGGTTATTATTCTCCGGGCCTCATTTCCCTCATCTGTAAAGTGGGGACGAAGACTGTGAGCCCCACGCAGGGCCGTGCCCAACCTGATTTGCTTGAATCCACCCCGGTGCTCAGTACAGTCCCACAGTTCTTCTTATTATTGCAAATTAATCGGTGGACTGACTGCCACCCCGGTTTTTCTGTAAAGTGGAGACGAAGACTGAGCCCCACGCAGGGCCGTGCCCAACCTGATTTACTTGAATCCACCCCGGTGCTCAGTACAGTCCCACAGTTCTTATTATTGCAAATTAATCGGTGGACTGACCGCCCCCCCCGGTTTTTTCCTCTCCCCCCGCCCCAGGTTTCGGCACGTACCCCGGACGTAAGCGCGGAGGGGCCTTACCCCCGCCACCGCCACCACCGCCCGCGACCTTCCCGTGCCCGGCGTGCCAGCGGGATGTGGAGTTGGGAGAGCGCGGCCTGGCCGGGCTGTTCCGCAACCTGACCCTGGAGCGGGTGGCCGAGCGCTATCGCCAGGGCACGGGCGCGGCCGGGCCGGGCGGAGCCGTCGTCCCCTGCCAACTGTGCCGCCCGCCCGCCCCCGACGCCACCAAGGGCTGCGCCGAGTGCCAAGCCAGCTTCTGCAACGAGTGCTTCAAGCTGTGCCACCCGTGGGGCACCCAGAAGGCCCAGCACGAGCCCACGCCGCCCGCCCTCAGCTTCAGGCCCAAGGTAAGGCACAGAGGCGGAGAGACACTGAGAGACAGGATCATCATCAATCGTATTTACTGAGCGCTTACTGTGTGCAGAGCACTGTACTAAGCGCTTGGGAAGTACAAGTTGGCAACATATAGAGACAGTCCCTACCCAACAGTGGGCTCACGGTCTAAAAGGGGAAGACAGAGAACAAAACCAAACATACTGACAAAATAAAATAAATAGAATAGATATGTACAGGTAAAATAAATAAATAAATAGAGTAATAAATGTGTACAAACATATATACAGGATGGAAGATGGGGAGCGGGAGAGACAGGATGGAAGACCGGGAGAGAGGCGAGACAGAGGGCCGGGTTGGAAAGTTGGGAGAGAGACGGAGAGACTGAGGGAGACGGAGTTGCGGAGAGACAGGATGGAAAGAGAGAGACGGGGAGACACGATGGAAAGCAGAGGGGGAGAGGAGAGACAGGATGGAAGGCAGGGAGAGACAGAGACAGGGAGACGTGATGAAAAGCAGAGAGACAAGAGGGAAAGAGGAGGGACAGAGAGATGGGATGGATGGCAGGGAGAGAGACAGGGAGACAAGAAGGAAAGAGGAGAAACATAGGATGGAAGGCAGGGAGAGAGAGAGAGACAGAGAGACATGATGGAAAGAAAGAGACAGAGACAGGATGGAAGACAGGGAGACAGAGAGACATGATGGAAAGCAGAGAGAAAGAGGCAGAGAGACAAGAAGGAAGGCAGGGAGAGAGACAGACATGGTGGAAAGCAGGGAGAGAGACAGAGACAAAATGGAAAGAGGAGAGACAGACAGACAGGATGGAAGGCAGGAAGAGAGAGACAGAGACATGATGGAAAGCAGAGAGTCAGAGAGACAAGATGGAAAGAGGAGAGACAGAGAGACAGGATGGAAGGCAGGGAGAGAGAGACAGAGACAAGATGAAAAGAGGGGAGACAGAGAGACAGGATGGAAGACGGAGAGAGAGACAGAGACAAGATGGAAAGAAGAGAGACAGGATGGAAGGCAGGGAGAGAGACAGAGACATGATGGAAAGCAGAGACAGAGAGACAAGATTGAAAGAGGAGAGACAGAGAGACAGGATGGAAGGCAGGGAGAGAGACATGGTAGAAAGCAGGGAGAGAGCCAGAGAGACAAGATGGAAAGAGGAGAGACAGAGACAGGATGGAAGGCAGGTAGAAAGAGAGACAGAGTGACAGACAGGATGGAAAGAGAGACAGGATGGAAAGCAGGGGGAGAGAGGAGAGAGAGACAGGGTGGAAAGCACAGAGAGAGAGACAGAGAAAGAGACAGAGTTACAGAGAGACATGGTGGAAAGCAGGGAGAGCGACAGATAAACAAGGTGGAAAGAGGAGAGACAGAGAGACTGGATGGAAGGCAGGGAGAGAGAGAGACAGAGAGACATGATGGAAAGAGACAGAGACAGGATGGAAGGCAGGGAGAGAGAGAGAGACAGAGAGATGTGATGAAAAGCATAGAGACCAAGAGACAAGGTGGAAGGCAGGGAGAGAGCCAGAGAGACAAGATGGAAAGAGGAGAGACAGAGACAGGACGGGAGGCAGGTAGAAAGAGAGAGACAGAGTGACAGAACGGATGGAAAGAGAGACGGGATGGAAAGCATTCATTCATTCAATCGTGTTTATTGAGCGCTTACTGTGTGCAGAGCACTGTACTAAGCGCTTGGGAAGTCCAAGTTGGCAACATGTAGAGACGGTCCCCACCCAACAACGGGCTCACAGTCTAGAAGGGGGAGACAGAGAACAAAACAATACGTGTGGTCAGGTGTCAAGTCAGGAGAGAGAGACAGGGTGGAAAGCATGGAGAGAGAGAGACAGATAAAGAGACAGAGTTACAGAGAGACAGGATGGGAAGCAGTGAGAAACAGAGGCAGAGAGACAGGATGGAAAGCAGGGGGAGAGAAGCGAGACAGGGAGACAGGATGAAAGGCAGGGAGAAAGAGAGAGACAGGATCAAAAAAGAGAGAGAGGATGGAAAGCAAGGGAGAGAGGAGAGAGACAGAGTTACAGGGGGACAGGATGGAAAGAGAGAGACAGGATGAAAAGCAGTGAGAAATAGAGACAGAGAGACAGGGAGAGAGAAGAGAGACAGGGAGACAGGATGGAAGGCAGGGAGAAAGAGAGACAGGATCCAAAGAGAGAGAGAAAGGATGGAAAGCAGGGGAGAGAGGAGACAGACAGAGTTATAGAGGGGCAGGATGGAAAGAGAGACAGAGAGACAGGATGGAAAACGGGGAGAGAGGAGAGAGACAGGAGAGAGTATGGAAAGCAAGGGAGAGAGGAGAGAGACAGAGTTACAGAGGGACAGGATGGAACAAGAGACAGAGAGACAGGATGGAAAGCAGTGAGAAATAGAGACAGAGACAGGTTGGAAAGCAGGGAGAGAGACGAGAGACAGGGAGACAGGGTGGAAGGCAGGGAGAAAGAGAGAGACAGGATCCAAAGAGAGAGAGACAGGATGGAAAGCAGGGGAGAGAGGAGAGAGACAGAGTTACAGAGGGACAGGATGGAAAGAGAGACAGAGAGACAGGATGGAAAGCAGTGAGAAAGAGAGACAGAGAGACAGGATGGAAAGCAGGGAGAGAGAAGAGAAACGGGGAGACAGGATGGAAGGCAGGGAGAAAGAGAGAGACAGGATCCAAAGAGAGAGACAGGATGGAAAGCAGGGGTGAGAGGAGAGAGACAGTTACAGAGGGACAGGATGGAAAGAGAGACAGAGAGACAGGATGGAAAGCAGGGAGAGAGAGGAGAGAGACAGAGTTACAGAGGGACAGGATGGAAAGAGAGACAGAGAAACAGGATGGAAAGCAGGGGGAGAGACAGAGAGACAGGAGAGAGGATGGAAAGCAAGGGAGAGAGGAGAGAGACAGAGTTACAGAGGGACAGGATGGAACGAGAGACAGGCAGGATGGAAAGCAGTGAGAAATAGAGACAGAGAGACAGGTTGGAAAGCAGGGAAAGAGAAGAGAGACAGGGAGACAGGATGGAAGGCAGGGAGAAAGAGAGAGACAGGATCCAAAGAGAGAGAGACAGCATGGAAAGCAGGGGTGAGAGGCGAGAGACAGAGTTATAGAGGGACAGGATGGAAAGAGACAGAGAAACAGGATGGAAAGCAGGGGGAGAGAGGAGAGAGACAGAGTTACAGAGGGACAGGATGGAAAGAGGGACAGAGAAACAGGATGGAAAGCAGGGGGAGAGACAGAGAGACAGGAGAGAGAATGGAAAACAAGGGAGAGAGGAGAGAGACAGAGTTACAGAGGGACAGGATGGAAAGAGAGACAGACAGGGTGGAAAGCAGTGAGAAATAGAAACAGAGAGACAGGATGGAAAGCAGGGGGAGAGAAGAGAGACAGGGAGACAGGATGGAAGGCAGGGAGAAAGAGAGAGACAGGATCCAAAGAGAGAGAGACAGGATGGAAAGCAGGGGAGAGAGGAGAGAGACAGAGTTATAGAGAGGCAGCATGGAAAAAGAGACAGAGAGACAGGATGGAAAGCAGTGAGAAAGAGACAGAGAGACAGGATGGAAAGGAGGGAGAGGGAGGAGAAGCAGGGAGACAGGATGCAAGGCAGGGAGAAAGAGAGAGACAGGATCCAAAGAGAGAGAGACAGGATGGAAGGCAGGGGTGAAAGGAGAGAGACAGAGTTACAGAGGGACAGGATGGAAAGAGAGACAGGATGGAAAGCAGTGAGAAATAGAGACAGAGAGACAGGTTGGAAAGCAGGGAGAGAGAAGAGAGACAGGGAGACAGGATGGAAGGCAGGGAGAAAGAGAGAGACAGGATCCAAAGAGAGAGAGACAGGATGGAAATCAGGGGGAGAGAGGAGACAGACAGAGTTACAGAGGGACAGGATGGAAAGAGAGACAGAGAGACAGGATGGAAAGCAGGAGGAGAGACAGAGAGACAGGAGAGAGGATGGAAAGCAAGGGAGAGAAGAGAGAGACAGAGTTACAGAGGGACAGGATGGAAAGAGAGGCAGGATGGAAAGCAGTGAGACAGAGAGACAGGTTGGAAAGCAGGAAGAGAGACAGGGAGACAGGATGGAAGGCAGGGAGAAAGAGAGAGACGGGATCCAAAGAGAGAGAGACAGCATGGAAAGCAGGGGAGAGAGGAGAGAGACAGAGTTATAGAGGGGCAGGATGGAAAGACAGACAGAGAGACAGGATGGAAAGCAGTGAGAAATAGAGACAGAGAGACAGGATGGAAAGGAGGGAGAGAGAAGAGAAACAGGAAGACAGGATGGAAGGCAGGGAGAAAGAGAGAGACAGGATCCAAAGAGAGAGAGACAGCGTGGAAAGCAGGGGTGAGAGGAGACAGACAGAGTTACAGAGGGACAGGATGGAAAGAGAGACAGAGAGACAGGATGGAAAGCAGGGGGAGAGACAGGGAGACAGGAGAGAGGATGGAAAGCAGGGGAGAGAGGAGAGAGACAGAGCGATAGAGACAGGATCGAAAGAGAGAGACAGGATGGAAAGCAGAGGGAGAGAGGAGAGAGACAGTTACAGAGTAATTCATTCAATTGTATTTATTGAGCGCTTACTGTGTGCAGAGCACTGTACTAAGCGCTTGGGAGAGATAGGATGGAAAGGGAGACGGAGAGACGGAGAGACAGGATGGAAGGCGGGTGGGGGGAGAGAGAGAGAGAGAGACTGTGTGTGTGTTTTGTGTGTTTTGTGTGTTGTGTGTGTGTGTGAGTAGGGGCAGGGGCGAAGGGAGCAGTGTGGTCTAGTGAGTAGCTCCCAAGCCTGGGAGTCCGAAGAACCTGGATTCTCATTCCAGCTCCGCCACTTCGTCCGTTCAATCGTATTTATTCATTCAATCGTATTTATCATTCATTTGTTCATTGTCGTAGTTATCATTCATTCATTCATTCATTCAGTCGTATTTATTGAGTGCTTACTGTGTGCAGAGCACTGGACTAAGCGCTTGGGAAGTCCAAGTTGGCAACATACAGAGACGGTCCCTACCCAACAGCGGGCTCACAGTCTAGAAGGGAAAAATCGAGCGCTTAATGTGCACAGAGCACTGGACTAAGCGTCTGTTGATCACTTGATTAGTAGAGAAGCAGTGTGGCTCAGTGGAAAGAGCCCGGGCTTTGGAGTCAGAGGTCGTGGGTTCAAATCCCGGCTCCGCCATTTGTCAGCTGTGTGACTTTGGACAAGTCACTTCACTTTTCTGGGCCTCAGTTACCTCATCTGGAAAATGGGGTTGAAGACTGTGAGCCCCTAGTGAGACAAGCTGATAATAATAAAATAATAATAATAATAATAATGTTGGTATTTGTTAAGCGCTTACTAGGTGCAGAGCACTGTTCTAAGCGCCGGGGGGGATACAAGGAGATGAGGTTGTCACACGTGGGGCTCCCAGTCTTCATCCCCATTTTACAGATGGGGGAACTGAGGCCCAGAGAAGTGAAGTGACTTGCCCAAGGTCACAAAGCAGACATGTGGGGGAGGAGGGATTCGAACCCATGACCTCTGACTTCCAAGCCCGTGCTCTTTCCACTGAGCCACGCACCTTTTTTTTTTGATGGCATTTATTAAGCGCTTACTATGTGCAAAGCACTGTTCTAAGCGCTGGGGAGTTTGCAAGGTGATCAGGTTGTCCCACGGGGGGCTCGAAATCTTCATCCCCATTTTACAGATGAGGGAACTGAGGCCCAGAGAAGGGAAGTGACTTGCCCAAAGTCACACAGCTGACAATTGGCGGAGCCAGGATTTGAACCCATGACCTCTGACTCCAAAGCCCGGGCTCTTTCCACTGAGCCACGCTGCTTCTCTTACCTTGTAACCTCCCCAGCTCTTAGAAGATTGCTTTGCACACAGTAAGCGCTTAATAAATGCCATCATCATCATTATTATCATTACTTGCTGTGTGCAAAGCGCTGTACTAAGTGTTTACTTGTTTGCGTGTGACCTTGGGCAGGTCACTTCACTTCTCTGAGCCTCAGTGACCTCATCTGTAAAAACGGGGATTAAGAGTAATAAAAATAATAACGGCGTTTGTTAAGCGCTTACTATGTGCCAAGCACTGTTCTAAGCGCCGGGGAGGTTACGAGGTGATCACGTTGTCCCACGGGGGGCTCACGGTCTTCGTGCCCATTTTCCAGATGAGGGAACTGAGGCCCAGAGAAGTGAAGCGACTTGCCCAAGGTCACACAGCCGACAAGTGGCGGAGCCGGGATTAGAACCCACGACCTCTGGCTCCCAAGCCGGGGCTCTTTCCATTAAGGCACGAAGAGTGCGAGCCCAGTGTGGGATGGGGGATTTGTCCAACACCGATTAGTCGTAGCTACCCCGGCGCTTAGTACAGTGCTTGTTTCATTTATTTATTTATTTATTTATTTATTTATTTATTTATTTATTTATTTTGTTTTGTTAGTATGTTTGGTTTTGTCTCCCCCTTTTAGACTGTGAGCCCACTGTTGGGTAGGGACTGTCTCTAGATGTTGCCAATTTGTACTTCCCAAGCGCTTAGTACAGTGCTCTGCACACAGTAAGCGCTCAATAAATACGATTGATGATGATGATGATGATGCTTGTCACATAATAAGGGCTTAATGGATACCGTAATTATTATCGCTATTCTCTGGGCCTCAGTTCCCTCATCTGTAGAATGGGGGATAAGACTGTGAGCCCCATGTGGGACAGGGACTGCGTCCAATACGATGATTTGTAGCAGAGAAGCAGTGTGGCCTAGTGGAAGGAGCACCGGCCTGGGAATCAGAAGGACCTGGGTTCGAATCCCAGCTCTGCCACTCGGCTGCTGGTTTACCCTGGGCAAGTTACTTGACTTCTCTGTGCCTCAGTTACCTCATCTGTAAAATAAATAATAATAATGGCATTTATTAAGCGCTTACTATGTGCAAAGCACTGTTCTAAGCGCCGGGGAAGTTACAAGATGATCAGGTTGTCCCACGGGGGGCTCACAGTCTTAATCCCCATTTTACAGATGAGGGAACTGAGGCCCAGAGAAGTGAAGTGACTTGCCCAAAGTCACACAGCTGACAGTTGGCGGAGCCGGGATTTGAACCCATGACCTCTGACTCCAAAGCCCGGGCTCTTTCCACTGAGCCACGCTGCTTCAATGCAGATATAGAGTACGAGCCCCATATGGGACAGGGCCTGCGTTCAACTCGGTTTGCTTGTATCCACCCCAGCACTTAGTACAGAGCCTGGCACATAGTAAGCTCTTAACAATTACCACAATTATTATTATTATTATTCCAGCGCTCAGTACAGAGCCTGGCCCCTAGTAAGCACTTAACAGATACCACAGTTATTCTTACTATTACCTCAGCGCTTAGTGCAGAGCCTGGCACATCGTAAGCGCTTAACAATTACAATTATTATTATTATCCCAGTGCTTAGTACAGAGCCTGGCCCCTAGTAAGCGCTTAACAAATACTCACAATTATTATTACTATTACCTCAGCGCTTAGTGCAGAGCCTGGCACATAGTAAGCGCTTAACAATTACCACAATTATTATTATTATCCCAGCGCTTAGTACGGGGCCTGGCCCCTAGTAAGCGCTTAACAAATACCCACAGTTATTATTACTATTATCTCAGTGCTTAGTGCAGAGCCTGGCACATAGTAAGCGCTTAACAATTACCACAATTATTATTATTATTATCCCAGCGCTCAGTACAGAGCCTGGCCCCTAGTAAGCGCTTAACAAATACCACAATTATTATTACTATTACCTCAGCGCTTAGTGCAGAGCCTGGCACATAGTAAGCGCTTAATTACCACAATTATTATTATTATCCCAGCGCTTAGAACCGAGCCTGGCCCCTAGTAAGTGCCTAACAAATACCACAATTATTATTACTATTACCTCAGTGCTTAGTGCAGAGCCTGGCACATAATAAGCCCTTAAAAATTACCACAATTATTATTATTATTATCCCAGCGCTCAGTACAGAGCCTGGCCCCTAGTAAGTGCTTAACAAATACCACAATTATTATTACTATTACCTCAGTGCTTAGTGCAGAGCCTGGCACATAGTAAGCACTTAACAATTACCACAATTATTATTATTATCCCAGCGCTCAGTACAGAGCCTGGCCCCTAGTAAGCGCCTAACAAATACCACAGTTATTATTACTATTACCTCAGCGCTTAGTGCAGAGCCTGGCACATAGTAAGCACTTAACAACTACCACAATTATTATTTTTATCCCAGCGCTCAGTACAGAGCCTGGCCCCTAGGAAGCGTTTAACAAATACCCGCAATTATTATTACTATTACCTCAGCACTTAGTGCAGAGCCTGGCACATAATAAGCGCTTAACAATTACCACAATTATTATTATTATTATCCCAGCGCTCAGTACAGAGCCTGGCCCCTAGTAAGTGCTTAACAAATACCACAGTTATTATTACTATTACCTCAGCGCTTAGTGCAGAGCCTGGCACATAGTAAGCGCTTAACAATTACCACAATTATTATTATTATCCCAGCGCTCAGTACAGAGCCTGGCCCCTAGGAAGCGTTTAACAAATACCCGCAGTTATTATTACTATTACCTCAGCACTTAGTGCAGAGCCTGGCACATAATAAGCGCTTAACAATTACCACAATTATTATTATTATTATCCCAGCGCTCAGTACAGAGCCTGGCCCCTAGTAAGTGCTTAACAAATACCACAGTTATTATTACTATTACCTCAGCGCTTAGAGCAGAGCCTGGCACATAGTAAGCGCTTAACAATTACCACAATTATTATTATTATCCCAGCAGTCAGTACAGAGCCTGGCCCCAAGGAAGTGCCTAACAAATACCACAACTATTATCACTATTACCTCAGTGCTTAGTGCAGAGCCTGGCACATAGTAAGCACTTAACAACTACCACAATTATTATTTTTATCCCAGCGCTCAGTACAGAGCCTGGCCCTTAGGAAGCGTTTAACAAATACCCGCAATTATTATTACTATTACCTCAGTGCTTAGTGCAGAGCCTGGCACATAGTAAGCACTTAACAATTACCACAATTATTATTATTATATCCCAGTGCTTAGTACAGAGCCTGGCCCCTAGTAAGCGCTTAACAAATACCCACAATTATTATTACTATTATCTCAGCGCTTAGTGCAGAGCCTGGCACATTGTAAGTGCTTAACAATTACCACAATTATTATTATTATCTCAGCGCTTAGTACAGAGCCTGGCCCCTAGTAAGTGCTTAACAAATGCCCACAATTATTATCACTATTACCTCAGTGCTTAGTGCAGAGCCTGGCACATAGTAAGCGCTTAACAATTTCCACAATTATTATTATTATCCCAGCTCTTAGTACAGAGCCTGGCCCCTAGTAAGCGCTTAACAAATACCCACAATTATTATTACTATTACCTCAGCGCTTAGTGCAGAGCCTGGCACATCGTAAGCGCTTAACAATTACCACAACTATTATTACTATTACCTCAGCGCTTAGTGCAGAGCCTGGCACATTGTAAGCGCTTAACAATTACCACAATTATTATTATTATCCCAGCACTCAGTACGGAGCCTGGTCCCTAGTAAGCGCTTAACAAATACTCACAATTATTATTACTATTACCTCAGCGCTTAGTGCAGAGCCTGGCACATAATAAGTGCTTAACAATTACCACAATTATTATTATTATTGCAGTGCTTAGTAGAGAGCCTGGCCCCCAGTAAGCACTTAACAAAAACCACAATTATTATTACTATTACCTCAGTGCTTAGTGCAGAGCCTGGCACATAGAAAGCACTTAACAATTACCAAAATTATTATTATTATCCCAGCACTTAGTACAGAGCCTGGCCCCTAGTAAGCACTTAACAAATACTCACAATTATTATTACTATTACCTCAGCGCTTAGTGCAGAGCCTGGCACATAGTAAGCGCTTAACAATTTCCACAATTATTATTATTATCCCAGCGCTTAGTACAGAGCCTGGCCCTTAGTAAGTGCTGAATTACCTCAGTGCTTAGTGCAGAGCCTGGCACATAGTAAGCGCTTAACAAATACAACAATTATTATTATTATCCCCCCAGCGATTAGAACAGTGTTTGACACATAATAAGCCCCCAACAAATACCATTATTAGAGAATTATTAGAGAAGCAGCATGGCTCAGTGGAAAGAGCGCGGGCTTGGGATTCGGAGGTCATGGGTTCTAATCCCGGCTCCGCCGCTTATCAGCTGGGTGACTTTGGGCGAGTCACTTCACTTCTCCGGGCCTCGGTTAACTCATCTGGAAAATGGGGATGAGGACTGGGAGCCCCACGTGGGACGACCGACCTCGTATCTCCCCCAGCGCTTGGAACGGTGCTCGGCGCGTAGGAAGCGCTTAGCAAATACCAAAATCATTATTATTATTGGGACTATCTGTCCGTCATGGGGGCCGGAGAAGGGAGGGCAGGACACGGTCATCATCATCATCATCATCGATCGTATTTATTGAGCGCTTACTGTGTGCAGAGCACTGTACTAAGCGCTTGGGGAGTACAAATTGGCAACATCTAGAGACAGCCCCTACCCACCAGTGGGCTCACGGTCTAAAAGACGGTCACCACCGTCCGCCCCGGATCCCCAGGGGCTGATGTGTCCGGAGCACGGAGAGGAAGTGTCCCACTACTGCAAGACGTGCCAACGCCTCGTGTGCCAATCCTGCCGCGTCCGCCGCGCCCACAGCGGGCACAAGATCAGCCCCGTGCTCGGGGCTTATCAGGCTCTCAAGGTAAGGGAGGAAATGAGTCCTTTTTCCCGGGGCCCCCGATCCCGTCCTTCCCTCCGCGCCCACGCCTTCCGTCCTTCCCGCCCCAGGACAAGCTGGCAAAGAGCCTCTCCTACATCCTGAGTCACCAGGACACCGTCCAGTCCCAGATCTGCCAGCTAGAAGAGACGGTGAAACACACCGAGGTGCGGGAGAGGGGCGCCGGGGGTGGCGGTGCCCGGGTTTCCCGGCACGGGTGGGCGGGTGGCTTCTAGGCCCGGCGGGACTGGCGCCGTGGCCCGCTCCATCCGTGTGAAGTTGCCGTGTCCTGGGCGACGGAGGGGCGGGCACGGGGGCTTGGAGGAAGGGGGGATGGCGGAGACCGGGCGACCCGCACCCCTGGCAGGCGAGCGGGCAGCAGGCGAAGGAGGAGGTGGGCCAGCTGCTGAAGGGCCTGGACGCGGCGCTGGAGGAGAGGCGAGCCAGCCTGCTCCAGGCCGTGGAGGAGTGCCAGCGGGACCGCCTGGCCCGGCTGGGTGCCCAGATCCAGGAGCATCGCGGCCTCCTGGAGAACTCGGGCATGGTGGGCTACGCGCAGGAAGTGCTCAAGGAGACCGACCAGCCCTGCTTCGTGCAGGCCGCCAAGCAGCTGCACGGCAGGTGGGCGCACCTGGGGGAGAAGGCCGCCGGAGCGGGGCGGCCGGGGGGTCAGAGGTCACCTGGGTGACGCCCGCCTTTCCCTCCTTCCCTCCCTCGTCGCCCGGCCAGGCTCGCCCGGGCCACCGATGCCCTGCAGTCGTTCCGCCCGGCCGCCAGCCCGTCCTTCCGCCTCTACCAGCTGGACGTCGCCCGCGAGATGAAGATGCTGACGGACCTCACCTTCCTGCAAGGTAGCCGGGCCCCCGACCCCCGCCCGCCCCCCCAGCCCCCGCGGCCCCGGCCCCCCCCCGCCCCGGGCCCCCTCCCGCAGCTCAGCGCGGGGCCGTGCCCCCTCTGTGCCCTCCCGTGCCCCCCACCCGCCCCTCTCAGAGGTGCCTTCTCTTTGTTTATAGGCCGTGGCCGCCGCCTTGGATCGGCTTCGGAGTGCCCCAGGCAAGTCCGCCCCCGCCCCCTGCCCCTCTTCCCTCTGCCCCCCAATCTGTGCCCGCTCGGCCTCCGCTCCCCCTCCTCTTGGGCCCTCTCTCCCCACCCGGAGCGTCCTCCCTCCCGCTTTCCGAAACGGTCAACTGGCAGCCTCTTGCCCGCCGTGTGACCTTGGCCAATTCACTTCCCTTTCCCTGGGCCTCAGCGACCCCGTTGACTTGACACCCGTCCGCGTGTTTCGTCTTGTCTCCCCCTTCTAGACCGTGAGCCCCTTGTTGGGTAGGGGCTGTCAATGTCAGTTGCCAGATTGTACTTTCCAGGCGCTCAGTGCAGTGCTCTGCACACTGTAAGTGCTCAATAAATACGATTGAACGAATGAATGAATCTGTAAAATGGGGGTGACGACCGTGAGCCCCACGTGGGACCCGGGCTGTGTCAAACAACCTGATTAGCGCGACTCCTCCGAGGGGCCTTCCCTGGCTTAAACCCTCGTCTCCTCTTCTCTCGCCACTTTTTGCGTCACCCCGACGCTCGGATTTGCACTCCCCCTCGGCCCCACGGCGCTTATTCATCCATTCATTCATTCAATCCTATTTATTGGGCGCTTACTGTGTGCAGAGCACTGGACTAAGCGCTTGGGAGGTACAAGTTGGCAACATCTAGAGACGGTCCCTACCCAACAACGGGCTCACAGTCCAGATCCCTGATTTATTTATTTCTGTTCAATGTCCGTCTTCCCCTCTAGACTGTAAACTCCCTGCGGTCAGGGAACGCATCTACCGACTCCGTCGGACTTAGTACAAGCTTAGTACAGTGCTCAGACTTAGTCCAAGCTTAGTACAGTGCTCTGCGCAGAGTAAGTGCTGGATAAATACGATCGATTGGACTTGTACTTCCCAAGCGCTTAGTACAGTGCTCTGCACACAGTAAGCGCTCAATAAATACAACTGATTGATTGATTAGCCTTGGTCGAGGCCAGCACTTAGTACAGTGCCTTAACCGATACCATAAAGAAGAATCGATCAATCTATAGAATATCCTGGGCCGCCCGCTGTTCTTAGCTTCTGGGAGAGTGGGATAGTTAATAGGCAAATTAATAATAATAATAATAATAATAATAATGATAATAATGATGGCATTAAGTGCTGTTCTAAGCGCTGGGGTGGATACAAGTTAATCAGGCTGGACACAGTCCCTGTCCCCCCAATGGGACTCACGGTCTTCATTTTCCAGAGGAGGGAACTGAGGCCCAGAGAAGTGAAGGGACTTGCTCAAGGTCACGCAGCAGACAAGTAGCAGAGTCGGGATTAGAACCCATGTCCTCTGACTCCCAAGCCCAAGCTCTCGCCACTAGGCCATGCCGCTTTTGATGACAACAATTATAATAACGGCATTTATTAGACGCTTCCTTTGTACGGAGCACTATTCTAAGCTCTGGGGGGGAATACAAGGTGATCAGGTTGTCCCCTGTGGGGCTCACAGTCTTCACCCCCATTTTCCAGATGAGGGAACTGAGGCCCAGAGAAGTGAAGTGGATCGCCCAAAGTCACACAGCTGACGAGCGGCAGAGTCGGGATTTGAACCCGCGACCTCCGACTCCCAAGCCCGGGCTCTTTCCGCTGAGCCACGCTGCTTCTCTAGTAGGGTGGTTTTGATAGGGTGCGTTAGCCAGTGGAGTAGCGCAAAGTCCAAGCTGTTGGAATGCTTTAAAATCAATCGATCGATGATGTTATTGAGGGCTTACTGTGTGCTGAGCACTGTACTGAGTGCAAGGAAACAGTTGGTAGACATAGTGCCCGCCCACAACCAGCTTATAGTCAAGGAAGGAGGACGCGGATATTAAAATAACTTGCGGATCTGTCTGTAAATGCTGACGGGCTGAGGGTGGGTGAATAGCAAGTGTAAGGGAAGGGGGAGTTTCGGGTGGGTTCATTCATTCAGTCGTATTTATTGAACGCTTACTGTGCGCAAAGCACTGTACTAAGCGCTTGGGGGAGGACAATACAACGACAAACAGACACGTTCCCTGCCCTCAACCGGCTCACAACTAGAGATGTGATTTTAGAAAGGCTTCGAAGGTGGGCAGAACGGCTATTCATTCGTGTAGGGTTACTCATTCGATGGTCTTTATTGAGCGCCCACAGGGTGCAGAGCGCTGTACTAAGCGCTAGGGAGAGGATGATACGGCAGCACACGGGCACGTTCCCTGCCCGCCACGAGTTCAGGAGGTGGGGTGGGAGTTTCGAGCCAGAGGGAGGACGTGGGCAAAGTGTGGGTGGCGAGATGGGGGAGATGGAGGCCCAAGTGAGTAGGTTTGGAGAGGTCAGCCAGTGGCCAAGCGTTTCCGCTCGAGGCCGAGAGGACGAAGCGGCCGTCTTTGAGGAGTGAGGACTCCTCAAGCGCTTAGTACAGTGCTCTGCACATAGTAAGCGCTCAATAAATATGATTGATGATGATGATTCGGGGTTTAGAAAAGCCAGTCTGGGCAGCAGAGGAAAGAATGGACTGAGTGGGGGGGGAGAGGCCGGAGGCAGGGAGGTCAGCGAGGAGGCTGAGGCCGCCGTTACTGGAATACGAGAAACATCTGGATGGGGTGAGGTTGTTGGGGGGTGGGAGTCCTGCCTGCAGGGAGAGGAAGGGGCCGACCCTGAAGTGAGCCCGTCGTGGGGTAGGGACCGTCTCTATCCGTTGCCGATTTGTACTTCCCAATAATAATAATAATAATAATAATGTTGGCATTTGTTAAGCGCTTACTATACGCAGAGCACTGTTCTAAGCGCTGGGGGGATACAAAGTGATCAGGTTGTCCAACGTGGGGCTCCCAGTCTTAATCCCCATCTTACAGATGAGGTAACTGAGGATCAGAGAAGTTAAATGACTTGCCCAAGGTCACACAGCAGACGTGGGGCGGAGCTGGGATTCGAACCCAGGACCTCGGACTCCAAAGCCCGGGCTCTTTCCGCTGAGCCACGCTGCTTCAATAATAATTCAATAATAATCAATAATAATAATTATATAATAATAATAATAATAATAATAATAATGATGGCATGTATTAAGCGCTTACTATATGCAGAGCACTGTTCTAAGCGCTGGGGGGATACAAAGTGATCAGGTTGTCCAACGTGGGGCTCCCAGTCTTAATCCCCATCTTACAGATGAGGTAACTGAGGATCGGAGAAGTTAAATGACTTGCCCAAGGTCACCCAGCAGATGTGGGGCGGAGCCGGGATTCGAACCCAGGACCTCTGACTCCAAAGCCCGGGCTCTTTCCGCTGAGCCATGCTGCTTCAATAATAATTCAATAATAATAATAATAATATAATAATAATAATGGCATGTATTAAGCGCTCACTATATGCAGAGCACTGTTCTAAGCGCTGGGGGGATACAAAGTGATCAGGTTGTCCAACGTGGGGCTCCCAGTCTTAATCCCCATCTTACAGATGAGGTAACTGAGGATCAGAGAAGTTAAATGACTTGCCCAAGGTCACCCAGCAGACATGGGGCGGAGCCGGGATTCGAACCCAGGACCTCTGACTCCAAAGCCCGGGCTCTTTCCACTGAGCCACGCTGCTTCAATAATAATTCAATAATAATCAATAATAATAATTATATAATAATAATAATAATAATAATGGCATGTATTAAGCGCTTACTATATGCAGAGCACTGTTCTAAGCGCTGGGGGGATACAAAGTGATCAGGTTGTCCAACGTGGGGCTCCCAGTCTTAATCCCCATCTTACAGATGAGGTAACTGAGGATCAGAGAAGTTAAATGACTTGCCCAAGGTCACCCAGCGGACATGGGGCGGAGCCGGGATTCGAACCCAGGACCTCTGACTCCAAAGCCCGGGCTCTTTCCACTGAGCCACGCTGCTTAAATAATAATTCAATAATAATCAATAATAATAATTATTATATAATAATAATAATGATGATGATGGCATGTATTAAGCGCTTACTATCTGCAAAGCAAGGTGCTCAGGTTGTCCCCCGGGGGGCTCGCAAGTCTTCATCCTCCTTTTCCAGATGAGGGGACCGAGGCCCAGAGAAGTTAAGTGACTTGCCCAAAGTCGCCCAGCTGACAGGAGAAGCAGCGTGGCTCAGTGGAAAGAGCCCGGGCTTTGGCGTCGGAGGTCGTGGGTTCAAACCCCGGCTCCGCCAATTGTCAGCTGGGTGACTTTGGGCAAGTCACTTCATCATCATCAATCGTATTTATTGGGCGCTTACTGTGTGCAGAGCACTGTACTAAGCGCTTGGGAAGTACAAATTGGCAACATATAGAGATAGTCCCTACCCAACAGTGGGCTCACAGTCTAAAAGTGACCTGATCTGTAAAATGGGGATGAAGACTGTGAGCCCCCCGAGGGACAACCTGATCACCTGGTTACCTCCGCAGTGCTTAGAACAGTGCTTTGCACATAGTAAGCGCTTAATCAATGCCATTATTATTATTATTATTAAGTGGCGGAGTCGGGATTTGAACCCGTGACCTCTGACTCCAAAGCCCGGGCTCTTTCCACTGAGCCACGCTGCTTCTCTTCCCAAGCGCTTAGTCCGGTGCTCTGCACACAAGAAGCGCTCAATAAATACGGTTGAGTGAGTGAAGGTTTTGGGGACGAACTCCAAAGAGCGTTTGGGGCCTGGGCGTCCGAAGGACGCGGGTTCTCATCCCGGCTCCGCCGCTTGTCCGCTGGGTGACCTTGAGCAAGTCACTTCCCTTCTCTGGGCCTCGGTTTCCTCATCCATAAAACGGGGATTTAGACTGGGAAGCCCCCTGTGGGGCGTGGATTGGGTCCAACCTGATTAGCTTGCACCTACTCCAACGTTTAGTACAGTGCCCGGCCTTTAGTAAGCGCTTGAAAAGCACCATTAAAAAAAAAAAGGGAGACGGTTCGGGGAGGAAGGATTGATTCATTCAATCGTATTTATTGAGCGCTTTCTGTGTGCAGAGCACTGTTCTAAGCACGTGGGAGAGGACGCTGAAACAGTAAACTGACAGATTCCCTGCCCGAAGGGTTTGGCTCCAGCGCTCAATACAGTGCCCAGTGTTTAGTACAGTGCCTGGCACAGATTAAGCACTTAAGTACCGTAATTTGTTCATTATGACTTAGATATTTCCAGCTTCTTTTATTTTATTTTGTCAGTATGTTTGGTTTTGTTCTCTGTCACCCCCTTTTAGACTGTGAGCCCACTGTTGGGTAGGGACTGTCTCTCTATGTTGCAAACTTGGACTTCCCAAGCACTTAGCACAGTGCTCTGCACACAGTAAGCGCTCAATAAATACGATTGATGATGATGATGATGATGATGGCTGCGTCTCTCTCCCGCTTTAATCGATCTATTAGAGAAGCAGCTTGGCGGAGTGGTTAGAGCCCAGGCCGGGAAGTGGGAAAGTCAAGAAGTTCTCATCTTGGCTCTGCCCCTTTTCTGCTGTGTGTGACCTTGGGCGGGTCACTTCACTTCTCTGGGCCTCAGTTTCCCCCCCTCGGCAAAACGGGGCCGAAGACTGTGAGCCCCACGTGGTGATGGTGATGATGATGATAATGATGGCATTTGTTAAGCGCTTTTTACGTGCAAAGCACCGTTCTAAGCACTGGAGAGGTTACAAGGTGATCGGGTTGTCCCACGGGGGGCTCCCAGTCTTCATCCCCATTTTCCAGATGAGGTCACTGAGGCCCAGAGAAGTGAAGCGACTCGCCCAAAGTCACCCAGCTGACAATTGGCGGAGCCCGAATTTGAACCCATGACCTCTGACTCCCAAGCCCGGGCTCTTTCTACTGAGCCACACTGCTTCTCTAACGTGGGACAGGGACTGCCTCCAACCCGATTTTCTAGTATCCACCCCAGCGCTTAGTACGTAGTGAGAGCCTAACAAAATACCATAATTATTATTAAGTAATAATAGTAATTCATTCATTCATTCAATCGTATTTATTGAGCGCTTACTGTGTGCAGACCACTGTACTAAGCGGTTGGGAAGTACAAGTTGGCAACATATAGAGTGAGCCCATGGTTGGGTAGGGACCGTCTCTATATGTTGTCAACTTGTACTTCCCAAGTGCTTAGTACAGTGCTCTGCACACAGTAAGCGCTCAATAAATACGATTGATATAGAGACGGTCCCTACCCAACAACGGGCTCACAGTCTAGAAGGGGGAGACAGACAACAAAACATATTAACAAAATAAAATAAAATAAATAGAATAATAATGATTCATTCATTCATTCAATTGTATTGAGCGCTTACTGTGTGCAGAGCACTGTACTAAGCGCTTGGTATTTGGTATGATGGTATTTGTTAAGCACTTACCTTGTGCCAAGCACTGTTCTAAGCGCTGGGGAGGTTACAAGGTGATCAGGTTGGCCCACGGGGGGCTCGCAGTTTTAATCCCCATTTCACAGATGATGGAACTGAGGCCCAGGGAAGTGAATAATAATGGCATTTATTAAGCGCTTACTATGTGCAAAGCACTGTTCTAAGCGCTGAGGAGGTTACAAGGTGATCAGGTTGTCCCACGGGGGGCTCGCAGTTTTAATCCCCATTTTACAGATGATGGAACTGAGGCCCAGGGAAGTGAATAATAATGGCATTTATTAAGCGCTTACTATGTGCAAAGCACTGTTCTAAGCACTGAGGAGGTTACAAGGTGATCAGGTTGTCCCACGGGGGGCTCGCAGTCTTAATCCCCATTTTACAGATGACGGAACTGAGGCCCAGGGAAGTGAATAATAATAATGGCATTTATTAAGCATTTACTATGTGCAAAGCACTGTTCTAAGCGCTGGGGAGTTTACAAGGTGATCAGGTTGGCTCACGGGGGGCTTGCAGTTTTAATCCCCATTTCACAGATGATGGAACTGAGGCCCAGGGAAGTGAATAAAAATAATGGCATTTTATTAAGCGCTTACTATGTGCAAAGCACTGTTCTAAGCACTGCGGAGGTTACAAGGTGATCAGGTTGGCCCACGGGGGGCTCGCAGTTTTAATCCCCATTTCACAGATGATGGAACTGAGGCCCAGGGAAGTGAATAATAATGGCATTTATTAAGCGCTTACTATGTGCAAAGCACTGTTCTAAGCGCTGAGGAGGTTACAAGGTGATCAGGTTGGCCCACGGGGGGGCTCGCAGTTTTAATCCCCATTTTACAGATGGCGGAACTGAGGCCCAGGGAAGTGAAGTGACTTACCCAAAGTCACCCGGCTGCCAGGCGGCGGAGTCGGGCCTTGAACCCGTGACCTCTGACTCCAAAGCCCGGGCTCTTTCCACTGAGCCCCGCTAAGTAGCTTTTGAGTGCTAACCGGAGGCAGGGCACCGCACTAAGCGCTTAGGAGGGGGCGACAGGGTAAGAAGGCACCGTCCCCGCCCTGAGGGAGCTTCCATTCTTCGCGTCCAGTCCGCTCGGATCATCATCATCATCATCAATCGTATTTATTGAGCGCTTACTATGTGCAGAGCACTGGACTAAGCGCTTGGGAAGTACAAATTGGCAACATAGAGAGATGTGTCCATCTCGGATGTGTCCATCTCGGCTTCTCGTGGCGCTTGGTCCTTCCCGTGACCTTGGGCGCTGTCGGCCTTTCTCCTCGGCCTTGCCGTGTTTCTCTCCTCCCCGTGACCTTGGGCGCTCTCGGCCTTTCTCCTCGGCCTTGCCATGTTTGTCTCCTCCCCGTGACCTTGGGCGCTCTCGGCCTTTCTCCTCGGCCTTGCCATGTTTGTCTCCTCCCCGTGCCCTTGGGCGCTCTCGGCCTTTCTCCTCGGCCTTGCCGTGTTTCTCTCCTCCCCGTGACCTTGGGCGCTCTCGGCCTTTCTCCTCGGCCTTGCCGTGTTTGTCTCCTCCCCGTGACCTTGGGCGCTCTCGGCCTTTCTCCTCGGCCTTGCCGTGTTTCTCTCCTCCCCGTGACCTTGGGCGCTCTCGGCCTTTCTCCTCGGCCTTGCCCTGTTTCTCTCCTCCCCGTGCCCTTGGGCGCTCTCGGCCTTTCTCCTCGGCCTTGCCGTGTTTCTGTCCTCCCCGTGCCCTTGGGCGCTCTCGGCCTTTCCCCTCGGCCTTGCCGTGTTTCTCTCCTTGCCCCTGTGCCCGGCCCCTGCCCCTCCAGCCCTCCTTTCCCCGGGCCCTCACCCACACTCACCTCCCGGCCCTCTCCCGCCCCGGCGTCCGGCCCCCGACGCCCGGCGGGCGCCCTGACCCTCGGCCTCCCCGTCTCCCCCGGCAGTGCCCGAGGCCCCGGTCATCGACACCCAGCGCACGTTCGCCTACGACCAGATCTTCCTGTGCTGGCGCCTGCCCCCGCAGTCCCCGCCGGCCTGGCACTTCACGGTGGAGTTCCGTCGGACGGACGCCCCGGGTGCCCCGCGCTGGCAGCGACGCGAGGACGTCAGGGGCACCAGTGCCATCCTGGAGAACGCGGACACGGGCGCCGTCTACGTCCTGCGCGTCCGCGGCTGCAACCGGGCCGGCCTGGGCGAGTACAGCGAGGACGTCTACTTGCACACGCCGCCCGCCCCGGGTCAGTGCTCCCCAGGACTTCCAATCGTATTTATTGAGCGCTTACTCTGTGCAGAGCACTGTACGAAGCGCTTAAGCGATCAGTCCTCCCCATTCCTCCTGGGCAGCGCTCCCCATTCCCCCTGGTCAGTGCCGCCCGCACGACTCCTGATCGGTGCCCACTGTGCCTCCCACGAAGCAGCGGGGCTTGGTGGAAAGAGCCCGGGCTTTGGAGTCAGAGGTCGTGGGTTCAAATCCTGGCCCTGCCAACCGTCAGCTGGGTGACTTTGGGCAAGTCTGGGTCTCAGTTCCCTCTTCTGTCAAATGGGGGTGAAAACTGTGAGCCCCCCCGGGACAACCTGATCACCTTGTAACCTCCCCAGCTCTTAGAACAGTGCTTTGCACATAGTAAGCGCTTAACAAATACCATTATTATTATTATTATTATTATTATTATTATTATTACCCCCCATGCCTCCCGGCCAGTGGCCCCCACACTGCCCAGTCAGGGCCGGGCATTCCCCCCAGCTCCCAATCAATCAATCAATCGTATTTATTGAGCGCTTACTGTGTGCAGAGCACTGTACTAAGCGCTTGGGAAGTACAAGTTGGCAACATATAGAGACTGTCCCTACCCAACAGTGGGTCTTTTAGACTGTGAGCCCACTGCTGGGTAGGGACTGTCTCTATATGTTACCAACTTACAGTGCTCTGCACACAGTAAGCGCTCAATAAATACGATTGACGATGATAAAAGAATACCAGTGAATACCACTGGACTTACTGTCCTGTACCCGGACGTCCCTCTCTGACCCCAGGTGACTCCCCTCCCTCATGTCCGCTCCGTGCTCACCCTGTGCCCTCCTCTACCATTCGTTCAATCGTATTCATTGAGCACTTCCTGTGTGCGGGGCACCATACTAAGCGCTTGGGAGAGGACAGTAATAATAATGATGGTATTTGTTAAGCGCTTTCTCTGTGCCAGGCACCGTACGACTGGGGTGGATCCAAGCAAATGGGGTCAGACACAGTCCCTGTCCCACATTCATTCATTCAATCGTATTTATGGAGCGCTTACTGTGTGCAGAGCACTGTACTAAACGCTTAGGAAGTACAAGTCGGCAACATATAGAGACGGTCCCTACCCAACAACGGGCTCAGTCTAGAAGGGGGAGACGGACAACAAAACAAAACACGCGGACAGGTGTCAAGTCATCACTCACCGTCTCGATCCCCATTTTACAGATGAGGGAACTGAGAGGCCCAGAGAAGTGAAGTGACTTTCCCAAGGTCACCCAGCAGACGAGTGGCGGAGGCGGGATTGGAACTCATGACCTTCCGTTTCTCAGGCTCTATCTTCTAGGCCGTGCTGCTTCCCATATAGAATGGTAATAGAATAAGGGAATAATAAGAATAGACAATAGAATAATATAACACATTCCCTGCCCACAATGAGCTCCGTATGTCCGTCCCCCCCGCCGCACCCTCTGGTTCATTCATTCATTCAATCGTATTTATTCATTCAATCATATTTATGGAGCGCTTACTGTGTGCAGAGCACTGTACTAAGCGCTTGGGAAGTCCAAGTCGGAAACATCTAGAGACGGTCCCTACCCAACGACGGGCTCCCAGTCTAGAAGGGGGAGACAGACAACAAAACAAAACGTGTGGACAGGTGTCAAGTCATCACTCACAGTCTCAATCCCCATTTTACAGATGAGGGAACCGAGGCCCAGAGAAGTGAAGTGACTTGCCCAAGGTCACCCAGCAGACAAGTGGTGGAGCCGGGATTAGAACTCATGACTCCCAGGCTGTATCCTCCAGGCCGGCCGTGCTGCTTCCCATATAGAATAATAATAGAATAAGAGAATAATAAGAGTAGACAATAGAATAATAAAACATATTCAGGCCGTGTTGCTTCCCGTATAGAATAATAAGAGAATAATAAGAGTAGACAATAGAATAATATAACGCTAATAATGGCGTTTGTTAAGCGCTTACTATGTGCAAAGCACTAAGAGAATAATAAGAGTAGACAATAGAATAATATAACACATTCAGGCCATGCTGCTTCCCATATAGAATAATAAGAGAATAATAAGAGTAGACAATAGAATAATATAACCCATTCAGGCCGTGCTGCTCCCCATATAGAATAATAATAGAATAAGAGAATAATAAGAGTAGACAGTAGAATAATATAACACATTCAGGCCGTGCTGCTTCCCATATAGAATAATAATAGAATAAGAGAATAATAAGAGTAGACAATAGAATAATATAACACTTTCAGGCCGTGCTGCTTCCCATATAGAATAATAATAGAATAAAAGAATAATAAGAGTAGACAATAGAATAATATAACACATTCCGGCCGTGCTGCTTCCCATATAGAATAATAAGAGAATAAGAGAATAATAAGAGTAGACAATAGAATGATATAACACATTCAGGCCGTGCTGCTTCCCATATAGAATAATAAGAGAATAAGAGAATAATAAGAGTATATATGTATATTTGTTTGTACATATTTGTTACTCTATTTATTTATTTATTTATTTATTTTACTTGTACATATCTATTCTATTTATTTTATTTTGTTAGTATGTTTGGTTTTGTTCTCTGTCTCTCCCTTTTAGGCTGTGAGCCCACTGTTGGGTAGGGACCGTCTCTAGATGTTGCCGACTTGTACTTCCCAAGTGCTTAGTACAGTGCTCTGCACAGAGTAAGCGCTCAATAAATACGATTGATGATGAATAAGAGTAGACAATAGAATAATATGACACATTCCGGCCATGCTGCTTCCCATATAGAATAATAATAGAATAAGAGAATAATAAGAGTAGACAATAGAATAATATAACACATTACGGTCGTGCTGCTTCACATAGAATAATAATAGAATGAGGGAATAATAAGAGTAGACAATAGAATAATATGACACATTCCGGCCGTGCTGCTTCCCATATAGAATAATAATAGAATAAGAGAATAATAAGAGTAGACAATAGAATAATATAACACATTCCGGTCGTGCTGCTCCCCATATAGAATAATAATAGAATAAGAGAATAATAAGAGTAGACAGTAGAATAATATAACACATTCAGGCCGTGCTGCTTCCCATATAGAATAATAATAGAATAAGAGAATAATAAGAGTAGACAATAGAATGATATAACACATTCAGGCCGTGCTGCTTCCCATATAGAATAATAATAGAATAAGAGAATAATAAGAGTAGACAATAGAATAATATAACACTTTCAGGCCGTGCTGCTTCCCATATAGAATAATAATAGAATAAAAGAATAATAAGAGTAGACAATAGAATAATATAACACATTCAGGCCGTGCTGCTTCCCATATAGAATAATAATAGAATAAGAGAATAATAAGAGTAGACAATAGAATAATATAACACTTTCAGGCCGTGCTGCTTCCCATATAGAATAATAATAGAATAAAAGAATAATAAGAGTAGACAATAGAATAATATAACACATTCCGGCCGTGCTGCTTCCCATATAGAATAATAAGAGAATAAGAGAATAATAAGAGTAGACAATAGAATGATATAACACATTCAGGCCGTGCTGCTTCCCATATAGAATAATAAGAGAATAAGAGAATAATAAGAGTATATATGTATATTTGTTTGTACATATTTGTTACTCTTTTTATTTATTTATTTATTTTACTTGTACATATCTATTCTATTTATTTTATTTTGTTAGTATGTTTGGTTTTGTTCTCTGTCTCCCCCTTTTAGGCTGTGAGCCCACTGTTGGGTAGGGACCGTCTCTAGATGTTGCCGACTTGTACTTCCCAAGTGCTTAGTACAGTGCTCTGCACAGAGTAAGCGCTCAATAAATACGATTGATGATGAATAAGAGTAGACAATAGAATAATATGACACATTCAGGCCGTGCTGCTTCACATATAGAATAATAATAGAATAAGAGAATAATAAGAGTAGACAATAGAATAATATGACACATTCCGGCCATGCTGCTTCCCATATAGAATAATAATAGAATAAGAGAATAATAAGAGTAGACAATAGAATAATATCACACATTACGGTCGTGCTGCTTCACATAGAATAATAATAGAATGAGGGAATAATAAGAGTAGACAATAGAATAATATGACACATTCCGGCCGTGCTGCTTCCCATATAGAATAATAATAGAATAAGAGAATAATAAGAGTAGACAATAGAATAATATAACACATTCCGGTCGTGCTGCTCCCCATATAGAATAATAATAGAATAAGAGAATAATAAGAGTAGACAGTAGAATAATATAACACATTCAGGCCGTGCTGCTTCCCATATAGAATAATAATAGAATAAGAGAATAATAAGAGTAGACAATAGAATGATATAACACATTCAGGCCGTGCTGCTTCCCATATAGAATAATAATAGAATAAGAGAATAATAAGAGTAGACAATAGAATAATATAACACTTTCAGGCCGTGCTGCTTCCCATATAGAATAATAATAGAATAAAAGAATAATAAGAGTAGACAATAGAATAATATAACACATTCCGGCCGTGCTGCTTCCCATATAGAATAATAAGAGAATAAGAGAATAATAAGAGTAGACAATAGAATGATATAACACATTCAGGCCATGCTGCTTCCCATATAGAATAATAATAGAATAAGAGAATAATAAGAGTATATATGTATATTTGTTTGTACATATTTGTTACTCTATTTATTTATTTATTTATTTATTTTACTTGTACATATCTATTCTATTTATTTTATTTTGTTAGTATGTTTGGTTTTGTTCTCTGTCTCCCCCTTTTAGGCTGTGAGCCCACTGTTGGGTAGGGACCGTCTCTAGATGTTGCCGACTTGTACTTCCCAAGTGCTTAGTACAGTGCTCTGCACAGAGTCAGCGCTCAATAAATACGATTGATGATGAATAAGAGTAGACAATAGAATAATATGACACATTCAGGCCGTGCTGCTTCACATATAGAATAATAATAGAATAAGAGAATAATAAGGGTAGACAATAGAATAATATAACACATTCCGGCCGTGCTGCTCCCCATATAGAATAATAATAGAATAAGAGAATAATAAGAGTAGACAATAGAATAATATAACACATTCCAGCCGTGCTGCTTCCCATATAGAATAATAACAGAATAAAAGAATAATAAGTTTAGACAATAGAATAATATAACACATTCAGGCCGTGCTGCTTCCCATATAGAATAATAAGAGAATAAGAGAATAATAAGAGTAGACAATAGAATAATATAACACATTCAGGCCGTGCTGCTTCCCATATAGAATAATAATAGAATAAGAGAATAATAAGGGTAGACAATAGAATGATATAACACATTCAGGCCGTGCTGCTTCCCATATAGAATAATAATAGAATAAGAGAATAATAAGAGTAGACAATAGAAAGATATAACACATTCAGGCCGTGCTGCTTCCCATATAGAATAATAATAGAATAAGAGAATAATAAGAGTAGACAATAGAATAATATGACACATTCAGGCCGTGCTGCTTCCCATCTAGAATAATAACAGAATAAGAGAATAATAAGAGTAGACAATAGAATGATATAACACATTCAGGCCGTGCTGCTTCCTATATAGAATAGTAATAGATTAAGAGAATATTAAGAGTAGACAATAGAATAATATCACACATTCAGGCCGTGCTACTTCCCATATAGAATAATAATAGAATAAGAGAATAATAAGAGTAGACAATAGAATAATATCACACATTCAGGCCGTGCTGCTTCCCATATAGAATAATAATAGAATAAGAGAATAATAAGAGTAGGCAATAGAATAATATAACACATTCAGGCCGTGCTGCTTCCTATATAGAATAATAATAGATTAAGAGAATATTAAGAGTAGACAATAGAATAATATCACACATTCAGGCCGTGCTGCTTCCCATATAGAATAATAATAGATTAAGAGAATATTAAGAGTAGACAATAGAATAATATCACACATTCAGGCCGTGCTGCTTCCTATATAGAATAATAATAGATTAAGAGAATATTAAGAGTAGACAATAGAATAATATCACACATTCAGGCCGTGCTGCTTCCCATATAGAATAATAATAGAATAAGAGAATATTAAGAGTAGACAATAGAATAATATCACACATTCAGGCCGTTCTGCTTCCCATATAGAATAATAATAGAATAAGAGAATAATAAGACTAGACAATAGAACAATATGACACATTCAGGCCGTGCTGCTTCCCATATAGAATAATAATAGAATAAGAGAATAATAAGAGTAGACAATAGAATAATATAACACATTCAGGCCGTGCTGCTTCCCATATAGAATAATAATAGAATAAGAGAATAATAAGAGTAGACAATAGAATAATATAACACTTTCAGGCCGTGCTGCTTCCCATATAGAATAATAATAGAATAAGAGAATAATAAGAGTAGACAATAGAATAATATAACACATTCCGGCCGTGCTGCTTCCCATATAGAATAATAAGAGAATAATAAGAGTAGACAATAGAATGATATAACACATTCAGGCCGTGCTGCTTCCCATATAGAATAATAATAGAATAAGAGAATAATAAGAGTATATATGTATATTTGTTTGTACATGTTTGTTACTCTATTTATTTATTTATTTATTTATTTTGCTTGTACATATCTATTCTATTTATTTTATTTTGTTAGTATGTTTGGTTTTGTTCTCTGTCTCCCCCTTTTAGGCTGTGAGCCCACTGTTGGGTAGGGACCGTCTCTAGATGTTGCCGACTTGTACTTCCCAAGTGCTTAGTACAGTGCTCTGCACAGAGTCAGCGCTCAATAAATACGATTGATGATGAATAAGAGTAGACAATAGAATAATATGACACATTCAGGCCGTGCTGCTTCACATATAGAATAATAATAGAATAAGAGAATAATAAGAGTAGACAATAGAATAATATGACACATTCCGGCCGTGCTGCTTCCCATATAGAATAATAATAGAATAAGAGAATAATAAGAGTAGACAATAGAATAATATAACACATTACGGTCGTGCTGCTTCAAATAGAATAATAATAGAATGAGGGAATAATAAGAGTAGACAATAGAATAATATGACACATTCCGGCCGTGCTGCTTCCCATATAGAATAATAATAGAATAAGAGAATAATAAGAGTAGACAATAGAATAATATAACACATTCCGGTCGTGCTGCTTCCCATATAGAATAATAATAGAATAAGAGAATAATAAGAGTAGACAATAGAATAATATAACACATTCCCTGCCCACGATGAGCTCCGTATATCCGTCCCCCCTGCCACACCCTCTGGTTCATTCATTCATTCAATCGTATTCATTGAGCGCTTACTGTGTGCAGAGCACTGTACTAAGCGCTTGGGAAGTCCAAGTCGGCAACCTATAGAGACGGTCCCTACCCAACGACGGGCTCCCAGTCTAGAAGGGGGAGACGGATGACAAAACAAAACAAGGAGACGGGTGTCAAGATAGTCGGAACAAAAAGAATTAAAGCTAGATTCATTCATTCATTCAATCGTATTTATTAATGGTGGTATTTGTTAAGCGCTTACTATGTGCAAAGCACTGTTCTAAGCGCTGGGGGGGATACAAGGTGATCAGGTTGTCCCACTTGGGGCTCCCAGTCTTCATCCCCATTTTACAGATGAGGTAACTGAGGCCCAGAGAAGTGAAGTGACTTGCCCAGCGTCACACAGCTGACAACTGGCTTTTAAACTGTGAGCCCACTGTTGGGTAGGGACTGTCTCTATATGTTGCCAATTTGTACTTCCCAAGAGCTTAGTACAGTGCTCTGCACACAGTAAGCGCTCAATAAATACAAAAAAAAAAAAATTGGCAGAGCCGGGATTTGAACCCGTGACCTCTGACTCCAAAGCCCGGGCTCTTTCCACTGAGCCACGCTGCTTCTCCTACTGTTTATTGTTGAATTGTCCTTGAGCGCTTACTGTGTGCAGAGCACTGGACTAAGCGCTTGGGAAGTCCAAGTTGGCAACATCTAGAGACGGTCCCTACCCAACAGTGGGCTCACGGTCTCGAAGGTCACACGAGGCGCAGTCTAGACGCACATGATTAACAAAATAAATAGAATAGTAAATAGGTACAGGTAAAATAGAGTAATAAATCAGTACAAATATATAGACAAGGGCTGTGGGGAGGGGAAGGAGGAGAGGGAAAAGGGGGCTCAGTCTGGGAAGGCCTCTCGGAGCTCTGGTTGTCTCCAATCATCATCATCATCAATCGTATTTATTGAGCGCTTACTATGCGCAGAGCACTGTATTAAGCGCTTGGGAAGTACAAATTGGCAACATATAGAGACAGTCCCTACCCAGCAGTGGGCTCCCAGTCAATCAATCAATCAATCAATCAGTCGTGTTTATTGAGCGCTTACTGTGTGCAGAGCACTGGACTAAGAGCTTGGGATGTACAAGTTGGCAACATATAGTACATATCCATTACTCTATTTTTATTTATTTTACTGGTACCTATCTATTCTATTGATTTTATTTTGTTAGCCTGGTTTTGTTCTCTGTCTCCCCCCCTGCTAGACCGTGAGCCCGCCGGCGGGTCGGGACCGTCTCTAGGTGTTGCCAGCTTGTCCTTCCCAAGCGCTTCGTCCAGTGCTCTGCACACAGTAAGCGCTCGATAAATACGATTGATTGATCGATCGATTGATATGGAGACGGTGCCTACCCAACGGCGGGCTCCAGTGGGCTTTCTCAATCAATCAATCAATCAATCAATCAATAGTATTTATCGAGCGCTTACTATGTGCAGAGCACCGGACTAAGCGCTTGGGAAGTACAAATTGGCATCACATAGAGAACAGTCCCTACCCAACAGTGGGCTCACAGTCTAAAAGGGGGAGACGGAGAACAGAATCAATCAATCAATCAATCAATCGTATTTATTGAGCGCTTACTATGTGCAGAGCACTGGACTAAGCGCTTGGGAAGTACAAATTGGCATCACATAGAGAACAGTCCCTACCCAACAGTGGGCTCCCAGTCTAAAAGGGGGAGACAGAGAACAGAATCAATCAATCAATCAATCAATCGTATTTATTGAGCGCTTACTATGTGCAGAGCACTGGACTAAGCGCTTGGGAAGTACAAATTGGCATCACATAGAGACAGTCCCTACCCAACAGTGGGCTCCCAGTCTAAAAGGGGGAGACAGAGAACAGAACCAAACATACCAACAAAATGAAATAAGTAGGATAGAGATGTGCAAGTAAAATAAATAAATAAATAAATAGAGTAATAAATATGTACTACCATATATACATATATACAGGTGCTGTGGGGAAGGGAAGGAGGAAGAAGAACCAAACATACCAACAAAATAAAATAAGTAGGATAGAGATGTACAAGTAAAATAAATAAATAAATAAATAAATAGAGTAATAAATGTGTACAACCATAACTTTCTCGCCCCCGGTCCCCCCCCCCCCCACCCCCGTCTGACCCGCTTGTGTCTCTGGTCCTCCCGCCCTCCCCAGTCCTTCACTTCTCCCTGGACGGCCGCGCCGTGGGCAACCGTGAGCGGCTGGCCGTGAGCCGGGACCAGCGGGCCGTCCGCAGCCTGCCCGGGCTGCCCCTGCTGCTGGCGGCCGACCGCCTGCTGACCAGCTGCCACCTCAGCGTCGACCTGGTCCTGGGCGACGTGGCCGTCACCCAGGGCCGCAGCTACTGGGCCTGCGCCGTGGACCCGGCCTCCTTCCTCGTGCGCGTCGGCGTCGGGCTGGAGAGCAAGCTGCACGACACCTTCCGCGGGGCCGACGTGGCCAGTCCCAGGTGCGGGACCTGCCCCAAGACGGGCCTGGGGGGCTGGGAGGGGTCAGAGGTGGGATGGGGCCCGGGGCCGAGAGTTTGGGACTGATAATAATCACGATGGGGGTATTTGTTAAAGCGCTTACTATGTGCCAACCACTGTTCTGGGCACTGAAGTGGATACAAGGTAATCAGGTTGTCCCACATGGGGCTCCCAGTCTTCACCCCCATTTTACAGATGAGGAAACTGAGGGTACTTCCCAAGCGCTTAGTACAGTGCTCTGCACCCAGTAAGCACTCAATAAGTACGATTGATTGATTGACAATCAGTCACACAGCAGACAGGTGGCAGAGCCAAAATTAGAACCCACGTCCTCTGACTCCCAAGCTCGGGCTCTTTAATAATAATGATGATGGCATTTGGTAAGCGCTTACTATGTGCCAAGCACTGTTCTAAGCGCTGGGGGGGCGGGGGGATATGAGGTGATCAGGTTGTCCCACAAGGGGCTCCCAGTCTTCATCCCCATTTTACAGATGAGGAAACTGAGGCACAGAGAAGTTAAGTGGCTTGCCCAACTTCACACAGCGGACAGGTGGCAGAGCCGGGGTTAGAACCCACGTCCTCTGACTCCCAAGCTCGGGCTCTTTAATAATAATAATGATGGCATTTGGTAAGCGCTTACTATGTGCCAAGCACTGTTGTAAGCGCTGGAGGGGGGGATACAAGGTGATCAGGTTGTCCCACGGGGGGCTCCCAGTCTTTATCCCCATTTTACAGATGAGGAAACTGAGGCTCAGAGAAATGAAGTGATTTGCCCAAGGTCACACAGCAGACAGGTGGCAGAGCCGGGGTTAGAACCCACGTCCTCTGACTCCCAAGCTCGGGCTCTTTAATAATAATAATGATGGCATTTGTTAAGTGTTTACTGTGTGCCAAGCACTGTTCTAAGCGCTGGGGGGGGATACAAGGTGATCAGGTTGTCCCTTGTGGGGCTCACAGTCTTCATCCCCATTTTACAAATGAGGGAACTGAGGCTCAGAGAAGTGAAGTGACTTGCCCAAGGTCACACAGCAGACAGGTGGCAGAGCCAGGATTAGAACCCACATACGCTGACTCCCAAGCTCGGGCTCTTTAATAATAATAATGGTGGCATTTGTTAAGCGTTTACTATGTGCCAAGCACTGTTCTAAGCGCTGGGTAAGAGTAAGCAGCGTGGCTCAGTGGAAAGAGCCCGGGCTTTGGAGTCAGAGGTCATGGGTTCAAATCCCGGCACCGCCAACTGTCAGCTGTGTGACTTTGGTCAAGTCACTTAATTTTTCTGTGCCTCAGTTCCCTCATCTGGAAAATGGGGATTAAAACTGTGAGCCCCCCGTGGGACAACCTGATCACCTTGTAACCTCCCCAGCGCTTAGAACAGTGCTTTGCACATAGTAAGCGCTTAACAAATGCCATTATTGTTGTTGTTGGGGGGGATACAAGGTGATCAGGTTGTCCCACAGGGGGCTCCCAGTCTTCATCCCCATTTTACAGATGAGGAAACTGAGGCACAGAGAAGTTAAGTGGCTTGCCCAAGGTCACACAGCAGACAGGTGGCAGAGCCAGGGTTAGAACCCACGTCCTCTGACTCCCAAGCTCGGGCTCTTTAATAATAATAATGGTGGCATTTGTTAAGCATTTACTATGTGCCAAGCACTGTTCTAAGCACTGGGGGGGATCCGAGGTGATCAGGTTGTCCCATGCGGGGCTCCCAGTCTTCATCCCCATTCTACAGATGAGGGAACTGAGGCTCAGAGAAGTGAAGTGACTTGCCCAAGGTCACACAGCGGACAGGTGGCAGAGCCAGGGTTAGAACCCACGTCCTCTGACTCCCAAGCTTGGGCTCTTTAATAATAATAATGATGGCATTTGTTAAGCATTTACTATGTGCCAAGCACTGTTCTAAGCGCTCGTGGCGATCCGAGGTGATCAGGTTGTCCCATGCGGGGCTCACAGTCTTCATCCCCATTCTACAGATGAGGGAACTGAGGCTCAGAGAAGTGAAGTGACTTGCCCAAGGTCACACAGCAGACATAATAATAATAATAATGATGGCATTTATTAAGCACTTACTATGTGCAAAGCACTGTTCTAAGCACTGGAGATATTACAAGGTGATCAGGTTGTCCCACGGGGGGCTCACAGTCTTAATCCCCATTTTTACAGATGAGGTAACTGAGGCACAGAGAAGTGAAGTGACTTGCCCAAAGTCACACAGCTGGCAACTGGCAGAGCCGGGATTTGAACCCATGACCTCTGGCTCCAAAGCCCGGGCTCTTTCCACTGAGCCACGCTGCTTCCCAGTAAACATGGGGAGGAGCCAGTCGACATGGGGGGGAGGCAGGATTAGAACCCAGGACGTCTGACTCCCAAGCCCGGGCTCTTTCCACTGAGCCACGCAGGGGCTAGGGGTGTCGGCGATGGGGAGGAGCCTAGGACTGGAGGGCTAGGGATCGGGGTGGGGAGGGGCCAAGGGCCCTGTAATAGACGGGAGGCCCAGGGTCATTCATTCAATCGTATTTATTGAGCGCTTACTGTGTGCAGAGCACTGGACTAAGGGTCATGGGATGGACAGGGAGCTAAGAGTGTGGGAGACAGTAGACCCCGGGCCATGGGGTCTTTTAGACTGTGAGCCCACTGTTGGGTAGGGACTCTCTCTATATGTTGCCAATTTGTCCTTCCCAAGCGCTTAGTACAGTGCTCTGCACATAGTAAGCGCTCAATAAATATGATTGATGATGATAGTAAGCACTCAATAAATACGATTGATGATGATGATGATGAATGGGGGAGGACGGGAGGGTCCGGGGCCGTGGGATTCATTCATTCATTCGATCGTATTTATTGAGCGCTTACCGTGTGCGGAGCACTGTACTAAGCGCCTGGGAAGCACAAGTTGGCAACATACAGAGACGGTCTCTACCCAACAGTGGGCTCACAGTCTAGAAATGGTGAGATGGACGGGGGCCGCAAGGACCCCAGAGCCACGGGGCGGACTGGGGGGGCCGTGGGTGTAGAGGACGGGAGTCCCGGAGCCGTGAGAAGCAGCGGGGTCCAGCGGCTAGAGCCCGGGCCTGGGAATTAGAAGGCCCTGGGTTCTAATCCCGGCTCCGCCTCGTCTCTGCCGGGTGACCTCGGTCAAGCCGCTCCACTTCTCTGGACCTCAGTTTCCCTCATTTTGCGAAGCAGGGATTGAGAACGTGAGTCCCGTGTAGGCCGGGGACGGTATCCACCCCAATCACCTCGGATCGCCCCCCGATTAGGACAGAACGTGGCCCGGAGTAGGCGCCTAACAAATACCGTCGCCATCGTCACTACTACCACGGCGGTTACGGGGAGCCGGGGAGGGGCGGCCCCCGGCTCACCGCCCCCTCCGTGCCCGCCACAGGTACGACCCGGACAGCGGGCACGACAGCGGGGCCGAGGACGCGGCGGTGGAGGCGGCGCCGCCCTTCGCCTTCCTGACCATTGGCATGGGCAAGATCCTGCTGGGCGGCGGGGCCGGGCTCACAGGCCGCGAGGCCGGGCAGGCCGGGCAGGCCGGGCCGGGGGTGAGCACGGTGCCCCTGCCCCCGCGCCTGGGCGTCTGCCTGGACTACGAGCGCGGGCGGGTCAGCTTCCTGGACGCCGTGTCCTTCCGGGGGCTGTGGGAGAGCCCCCTGGACTGCTCGGGTCCCGTCTGCCCGGCCTTCGCCTTCATCGGGGGCGGCGCCGTCCAGCTGCAGGAGACGGCCGCCCACCGCCCCGACCGCAAGCTGCCCAAGGGCGACTGAGCCGGGCGGGCACCGGCCCCCTAACTCTGCCCGACCTCGGCTCTGCCTGCCCCCCACCCCGGGGCCTGGCATCCCCGCCCCTACTCCAGGAGACGGAGGGATGGGGGTCTCCTACCTGCCCCCCTCCGCCCCCTCCCCTCCCCGCATGCTTCGCTCTGCCCCCGTCCTTGCCCGGGCAACCCCCGTTTCGACGTTTCTATCAATAAAGCACCAGGCTCGCCCACTGGCAGCCCGCCCAGACCTACCCACACTCCCATTTTTCTGTTTCTGGCTGGCGGAGGCGGCTGTGCATGTGGGTGGGTGGCAGTACTGGGGGTGTTGAAGCAGCGTGACTGGGGGGCAAGGGAGTCGGAGGATGTGGGTTCTAATCCCGGCTCTGCCACTCATCTCAGGCAAGCCACCTCCCTTCTCTAGGCCTCGGTGACCTCGTCTGTAAAATGGGGATTAAGACCGGGAGCCCCGCGTGGGACAACCTGATGACCTTGTGGCTCCCCCAGCGCTTCGAACGGTGCTCGGCCCCTAGTAAGCGCTTAACGAGTAATAATAATGATAATGGAATTTATTAAGCGCTTACTGTGTGCAAAGCACCGTTCTAAGCGCTGGGGCGGTTACAAGGTGATCAGGTTGGCCCAACGGGGGCTCACAGTCTTCATCCCCATTTGACAGTTGAGGTAACTGAGGCCCAGAGAAGTTAAGTGACTTGCCCGAGGTCACACAGCTGACAATTGGAGGAGCCGGGATTTGAACCCATGACCTCTGATTCCAAAGCCCGGGCTCTTTCCACTGAGCCATGCTGCTTCTCAAGTACCATCATCGTTATTATTATTATTATTATTATTATTATTATTGTGCGTATCTGTGTGCGCCCAGCCACGCTGCTTCTCAAGTACCGTCATCGTTATTATTATTATTATTATTGCGCGTATCTGTGTGCGCTCTGCCGCTTGAGGGGGACCTAGGTGGGCGCGGAAGCAGCGTGGCTCAGTGGCCAGAGCCCGGGCTCGGGAGTCAGAGGTCGTGGGTTCCAATCCCGACTCCGCCACTTATCGGCTGGGTGACCTTGGGCCAGTCGCCTCGCTTCTCTGGGCCTCAGTGACCTCATCTGTCAAACGGGGATGACGACCGTGAGCCCCACGGGGGATGACCTGGTTACCTTGGATCTCCCCCGGCGCTCGGCACCTAGTAAGTGCTTAATAAAACCCATCATTATTATCCCCACCCCAGCCCTGGCCGCTTCCGCCCGCCCGGCCCGAGGACAGTCTTCGGGCCGAATTATAACTGATGATGGTATTTGTTAAGTGCTTACTACGTGCCAGGCACCGTAGTAAGGGCAGGGGTGGATACCGGGCATGGGGCCTTCCTTCCTCCTCCATGCCCACAGGGAAGGGCACCAGGTTTGGGCGGGAGGCCGGGGCGAGGGAGGGCGGCCCCGGGCAGCCGGTCGGTCACCTGGAACCGCTTCCCTGTTCCGGAAAAAGGCCAACTGGGCGTCCCGGCCCCCCTCAGCGGGCCCAGGGCCAGCACTTTCCCGGCCCCTCTGCCCTCTTATCAGCTCAGAGTTGATTTTTCTTCCGCTAGTGCCCGGCTCTGTCGGCCACTTGCGTGGCTAAGAATAGAAGAGCGTGTGGGCCCCGTGCCAAGGGGCGGCACACGGGGAAAAGTTTACCTTCTCACACCGCCACCCCCACCTGTGGTTACCGTGTGCCCCTGGATCGGTGCCAGGGGGGTCACGGTGGGCAGCTCTGGAGTCCGCCGGGGAAGGGGAGAGGTCGGGGCACGCGGCGCCAAGGGGCACGGAGGGCGGGTTCGTCCCGCCGGGGACCAGGGGCGTCGCACGTAGAGAGGCCAAGACCAGGCACGGTGAGGGTGGGTGAGTGGGCAGGGGGTGCGGTTTTTATTACGGGAGGGTCCAGCCCGTCCCCGGCCCGCGGTCCTTCATGCGCCGGCACGGGCTCCTCGGGCATCCGCGGGCACCGTACCCGCTGCAGGGTGGGCACAGCCTCGGGGAGGGGCGGTTGGGGGGGGGGAGCGCTACAGGCTGTCCGAGTTGACTGCCGGGTTGGTGAAGGAGATGCCACCGCCGCCGCCGCCGCCGTTGCCCGAAGAGACCTGGGGGGAGAGCGAGGGGCAGGGACAACTGGGTTCCTTCACCGCCCCACAAGGCCCGACTGGCTCAGTCCTGCCCTCACACTGCTTGGAGAAGCAGCGTGGTTCAGTGGAAAGAGCCCGGGCTTTGGAGTCCGAGGTCATGGGTTCAAATCCCGGCTCCGCCACTTATCAGCTGCGTGACTTGGGGCAAGTCACTTCGCTTCTCTGGGCCTCAGTGACCTCATCTGTAAAATGGGGATGAAGACCGGGAGCCCCCCGGGGGACAACCCGATCACCTTGTTAACCTCCCCAGCGCTTAGAACGGTGCTTTGCACAGAGTAAGCGCTTAATGAATGCTACCATTATTATTATTATTATTATTATTACACCCCAGCTGTCTTTCCCCGGCTCTGGCCCGGGCCTCTCCCCTCTGACCTCTCACCCGAGAGAGAGGGCGGAGGGAGGGTCCGGGCCGGGCCCGGGGAAGGGGGACGGAGGGAGCCGAATCAATATTTGCCAGCGGAAGGTGTGGACGGGCACATGGGGCCTGCGGAAGCGGAGGGGGAAGGGGTGTAGCGAGCTCCTCCACCTGCCCCCTGCCCCTCAACCGAGCGATCCAAGGCCCGCGGGTTCCCCGGGCCCCCGACGGGCCTAGCACCCAGGCCCGCCCCTCGCCCGCCCGGGGCCCAGCTCCCAGCACGAGGCCTCGCGCCCTCCGCTCACCTCCCCGTGAGGCCGGGGCTTGGTGCCCGGGGCCAGGTAGCTCCCGTGGGTGTGATAGGCCGGGTACTCACTCATCGGGTGGTACGTGTCCCGGGTGGAGGAGAAGAGGTCGAAACGGCCACCCCGGCGCCGCCGCCACCAGGCCGTCACCTGCGGGGCCGGCGGGAGGGGGGCCGGGGCACGGCGGCGGGGCGGGGGGCCTGGGGTCACCATGGGGGGCTGGGAGGGGCTCGTGGATACAGTGGGGAGGGGGCGAGAGGGTGGCGGGGGGGGTCAGAGGTGGGAGAAAAGCGGGGAGGGGGAAGGGGAGCCGCCACTCACCAGCCACACAAGGTGGATGAGGGCAAGGAGGACCAGGAAGCTGAGCAAGACCAGCAGGGCGATGCCCCACCCGGGCACGGAAGCGCCCGCGGGCCCTGTGCTGGGCGGGTTCCAGTCCAGTACTGGAAGGCAGACGGCGGAGGGGCATCAGCCCAGACCCCCCACTCCTCCCGCCCCGCCGGACGGAGCCTCCTCGGGGAAGGGGGGGAGTCCGAGCCCCGGCCCGCCGCTCACCGTTGACCCCCGAGATCCTCAAGCCGAGGACCGTCGTGTTCTCGGTCTTGGAAAGAGTCTTCTGGACCTCCTCGGCCGTGGCCCGACCCGGGGCGAACAGCAGGTACGCGTCCACCACCACGGAGCCCGAACTGGGCACAGGCAGATTGGCACCCGGGCCCCGTCCTCCCCTCCCCGACCCTATCCGTGGGCCCAGGTTCTCTTTAACGGTATTTGTGGAGCGCTTACTAGGTGCCAGGCTCTATAGTAAGCATTGCGGTAGGTACAATCAGAAGCTATCCTTGCTGGGGCTCACAGTCTTAATTCCCATTTTACAGACGGGGAACCGAGGCCCAGAGAGGCGAAGTGACTTGGCCAAGGTCCCACAGCAGACAAGGGGTGGAGCCAGTCCTTCCCCCCCGAGGTCCCCATTTTACAGACGAGGGAACTGAGGCCCAGAGAGGCGAAGTGACTTGGCCAAGGTCCCACAGCAGACAAGGGGTGGAGCCGGTCCTTCCCCCCCGAGGTCCCCATTTTACAGATGAGGGAACTGAGGCCCAGAGGGCGAATTGACTTGGCCAAGGTCCCGCAGCAGACAAGGGGCGGAGCCGGGATTAGAACCCAGGTCCTTCCCCCCCCTGAGGTCCCGGGCCCTCCCCTCCCCAACCTTGTCTCCACTGGTCCGGTGTCTTCCTCCCCCAACCCCCCGCCCAAGGTCTCGGAACCACCCCACCCCCTCCCAAGTACCTGAATCGGATGTGTGCGTATCCCAGAAAACCCAGGTCCTTGAAGACTTCTCGGAACTGATGCAACAGATACGGAGGACAAGTTGGCGGGACAGCGGGTTGGGGAGGGACCTAAGGTTCCCCCGTGGCATCGGAGGGCGAGGCCTGGGGGTGGGGGATGCCACTCACCAGCTCCAAAATGTTCTCCTCCAACGCCCGGAAGTGGGAAGAGTGGGGGTCCTGTAGGGAATTGCTGAAGACCCGGTTGGTGATGCGGAAGCAGAGAGAGAAAACGGAGACTGGGAGGGCGCCGGGTGGGGAGCTGGAAGTGGGGGTGACGGGACGGCTGTGGTTGGCCGTGGTGGCCGAGGTGGGACGAGTGGGGTTGGCCGTGGTGGCCGAGGTGGGACGAGTGAGGTTGGCCGTGGTGGCCGAGGTGGCACCGCTCTGGTTGGCCGTGGTGGGACCGCCGTGGTCGGCCGTGGTGGGACCGCCGTGGTCGGCTGTGGTAGTTGGGATAGCCATGGTGGGACGACTGTGGTCCGCGGTTGAAACCGAGGGAGTTCTGGGGCCGGCAGTTGTAGCCGAGGGGGCTCCGGGGCCCGTGGTTGTAGACGAGGAGGCTCCGGGGCCCGTGGTTGTAGACGAGGAGGCTTCAGGGCCCGTGGTTGTAGCCGAGGGAGTTTCGGGGGCAACGGTGGTAGCCGAAGGGGCTCCAGGGGTCATGGTTGTAGCTGGAGAGGTTTCGGGGGTGGTGGTTGGAGCCGAGGGATTTGAGGGGGCAATCGTTGGAGCCGAGCTGGCTCCAAGGGTCACGGTTGGAGCCGGAGAGGTTTCGGGGCTGGTGGTTGGAGCCGAGAGATTTGAGGGGGCAGCGGTTGGAGCCGAGGGGGCTCCAAGGGTCACGGTTGGAGCCGGAGAGGTTTCGGGGCTGGTGGTTGGAGCCGAGGGATTTGAAGGGGCAATCGTTGGAGCCGAGCTGGCTCCAAGGGTCACGGTTGGAGCCGGAGAGGTTTCGGGGCTGGTGGTTGGAGCCGAGGGATTTGAGGGGGCAGCGGTTGGAGCCGAGGAGGCTCCAAGGGTCACGGTTGGAGCCGGAGAGGTTTCGGGGCTGGTGGTTGGAGCCGAGGGATTTGAGGGGGCAGCGGTTGGAGCCGAGGAGGCTCCAGGGGTCACGGTTGGAGCCGGAGAGGTTTCGGGGCTGGTGGTTGGAGCCGAGGGATTTGAGGGGGCAGCGGTTGGAGCCGAGGAGGCTCCAAGGGTCACGGTTGGAGCCGGAGAGGTTTCGGGGCTGGTGGTTGGAGCCGAGGGATTTGAGGGGGCAGCGGTTGGAGCCGAGGAGGCTCCAAGGGTCACGGTTGGAGCCGGAGAGGTTTTGAGGGCGGGAGTTGTAGCCGAGGGGCCGCTGGAGCCGGCGGTTGTAGCCGAGGGGTTTCCGGGGCCCACGGTTGAAGTCGAAGGGGTTCCGGAGGCCGGGGCTGAAACAGAGGAAGCGACAGGTGCCGTATTTGTGCTCCAGCCAGCGGTCGCCCTGCTTTCCGAGCTCATACCTGTTTGGGGTCGGCGAAGTCGGCCGCCCGCGCCCCCAACCCCGGCCCCTCCCCAGCTGACCAGGGCAGAGCCCAGCTGGGAGCTGAAGTACAACAGGGAAATACATTCCGCAGGGTTGGGGAGCCACAGCGATGGGGTGGGGTTTACGGTGGTGGTGGTGGTGGTGGTGGTGGGGACACGACATTCCCCGGGGCCCTTCTTCCCTCCCTGTTCCTTCCCCGGGCAGCCTCCGGTCAACCGGTCGGACCACCATGCTGTGTGCGGAGCGCTGGACTAAGCGCTTGGGAGAGGACGGATCCAACCGTACGCGGATGCACTCCCTGCCCCCAGACGAAATTTCCAGTCTAGAGGGGAAGAAGGACGTGAATGGGAATAAATCAACGAGGGCGGGGGACACACACACACACACACACAAAGGGAGTGAGCTGGGGTGACGCAGAAAGGAGTGGGAAGGCTTAATCAGGGAATCAATCAATCAATCGGATTTACTGAGCGCTTACTGTGTGCAGAGCACTGTACTAAGCGCTTGGGAAGTCCAAGTTGGCAACATATAGAGACGGTCCCTACCCGACAGTGGGCTCACGGTCTAAAAGGGAGAGACAGAGAACAAAACCAAACATACTAACAAAATAAAATACATAGATATGTACAAGTAAAATAAATAAATAAATAAATAAATCACATTTATTGAGCGCTTACTGTGTGCAGAGCACTGTACTAAGCGCTGGGGAAGTCCAAGTCGGCAACATATAGAGACAGTCCCTACCCAGCAGTGGGCTCACAGTCTAAAAGGGAGAGACAGAGAACAAAACCAAACCTAATAACAAAATAAAATAAATAGAATGGATATGTACAAGTAAAATAAATAAATAAATCGTATTTATTGAGCGCTTACTGTGTGCAGAGCACTGTACTAAGCGCTGGGGAAGCACAAGTTGGCAACATCTAGAGACAGTCCCTACCCAACAGTGGGCTCACAGTCTAGAAGGGGGAGACAGAGAACAAAACCAAACATACTAACAAAATAAAATACATAGATATGTACAAGTAAACTAAATAAATAAGTCGTATTTATTGAGCGCTTACTGTGTGCCTCTAGAGCACTGTAGTAAGCGCAGGGGAAGTCCAAGTCGGCAACATATAGAGACAGTCCCTACCCAGCAGTGGGCTCACAGTCTAAAAGGGAGAGACAGAGAACAAAACCAAGCCTACTAACACAATAAAATAAATAGAATAGATATGTACAAGTAAAATAAATAAATAGTATTTATTGAGCGCTTACTGTGTGCCTCTAGAGCACTGTACTAAGCGCAGGGGAAGTCCAAGTCGGCAACATATAGGGACAGTCCCTACCCAGCAGTGGGCTCACAGTCTAAAAGGGAGAGACAGAGAACAAAACCAAGCATACCAACACAATAAAATTAATAGAATAGATATGTACAAGTAAAATAAATAAATAAATCGTATTTATTGAGCGCTTCCCGTGTGCAGAGCACTGTACTAAGCGCTGGGGAAGTCCAAGTCGGCAACATATAGAGACAGTCCCTACCCAACAGTGGGCTCACAGTCTAAAAGGGAGAGACAGAGAACAAAACCAAGCATACCAACACAATAAAATTAATAGAATAGATTTGTACAAGTAAAATAAATAAATAAATCGTATTTATTGAGCGCTTACTGTGTGCCTCTAGAGCACTGTACTAAGCGCAGGGGAAGTCCAAGTCGGCAACATATAGAGACAGTCCCTACCCAACAGTGGGCTCACAGTCTAAAAGGGAGAGACAGAGAACAAAACCAAGCCTACTAACACAATAAAATAAATAGAATAGATATGTACAAGTAAAATAAATAGAGTAATATTAGAGGGAAGGCTTCTTGGAGGAGATGGGCCTCCGATAAGGCCTTGAAGGGGGCGAGAGGCCTGGTCTGTGGGATGTGGGAATTGGGGTCCCCCCTTCCCTAAGGGCATCCTGGGGTGTGTTGAGGTGGGCAGCCCTGTCACCAGCTGCGGGTGCCCCCCTGGGGGGTGGGCATGGGGGCATCAAGAGGGCAGGGCCCGGTGCCCCCCACCCTCCCCGGCCCCCTCACCTGTGGACAGCAGTGCCAGCAGCAGCAGCGGCAGCAGATGGAGGGAGGGCCTGGGCAGGGGTGGCATGGCTGGGGTTGGCATGGCTGAGGTGGGCGAGGCGGAAAGTGGGGTTGCCCACGGCTCGGCCACCGGGCCGCTTTATACCGGGCCCCAACCTCCGCCCTCCTGCAAGTGTGCCAAGGCAGCCGGACCAGGTGGGAGCAGGCCCAACCCCGCCCCCGACCCACCTGCCCCCTCCTCCCCTTCCCTCTTCCTCCTCCTCCTCCTCCCCCTCCTCCTCCTCCCCTTCTCTGGGAATCCGAATTCCTGGGGAGGCGAGGAGGAAGCGGAGCGGGAAGAGGAAGGCGTCGAGGGACCGGCCCCGCTCACCCCACCCGCCCCCAGCGGCTCGGGAGGCCGAGGTCGTGGGTTCGAATCCCGACTCCTCCCCTTGTCAGCTGGGTGACCTTGGATAAGTCACTTCACTTCTCTGGGCCTCAGTTCCCTCATCTGTCAAATGGGGATGAAGACTGGGAGCCCCCCGTGGGACAACCCGATCACCTTGCATTCCCCCCCGCCCAGCGCTTAGAACAGTGCTTGGCACATAATAATAATAATGGCATTTATTAAACGCTTACTATGTGCCAAGCACTGCTGTAAGCGCTGGGGAGGTTACAAGGTGATCAGGTTGGCCCACGGGGGGCTCACAGTCTTCATCCCCACTGTACAGATGAGGTAACTGAGGCATACAGAATCAATCAATCAATCAATCAATCGTATTTATTGAGCGCTTACTATGTGCAGAGCACTGTACTAAGCGCTTGGGAAGTACAAGTTGGCAACACATAGATACAGAAGTTTAGTGACTTGCCCAAAGTCACACAGCTGACAAGCAGCGGAGCCGGGATTTGAACCCATTACCTCTGACTCCAAAGCCCGGGCTCTTTCCACTAAGCCACGCCGCGATAATAATAATAATAATAATAATAATAATAATAATAATGGCATTTATTAAGCGCTTACTATGTGCAAAGCACTGCTCTAAGCGCTGGGGAGGTTACAAGGTGATCAGGTTGGCCCACGGGGGGCTCACAGTCTTCATCCCCACTTTACAGATGAGGTAACTGAGGCATACAGAAGTTTAGTGACTTGCCCAAAGTCACACAGCTGACAAGCAGCGGAGCCGGGATTTGAACCCATTACCTCTGACTCCAAAGCCCGGGCTCTTTCCACTAAGCCACGCCGCAATAATAATAATAATAATAATGGCATTTATTACGCGCTTACTATGTGCAAAGCACTGTTCTAAGCGCTGGGGACGTTACAAGGTGATCAGGTTGGCCCACGGGGGGCTCACAGTCTTCATCCCCACTTTACAGATGAGGTAACTGAGGCACACAGAAGTGAAGTGACTTGCCCAAAGTCACACAGCTGACAAGCAGCGGAGCTGGGATTTGAACCCATTACCTCTGACTCCAAAGCCCGGGCTCTTTCCACTAAGCCACGCCGCTTCTAGCACATAGTCAGCGCTTAATAAATGCCATCATCATTATTATTATTATTCTCTGGGCCTCAGTTCCCTCATCTGTCAAATGGGGATGAAGCCTGGGAGCGACAACCCGATCGCCTTGTAACCGCCCCAGCGCTTAGAACAGTGCTTGGCACATAGTAAGTGCTTAATAAATGCCATCATCATTATTATTATTATTCTCTGGGCCTCAGTTCCCTCATCTGTCAAATGGGGATGAAGACTGGGAGCCCCCCGTGGGACAACCCGATCACCTTGTAACCTCCCCAGCGCTTAGAACAGTGCTTGGCACATAGTAAGAGCTTAATAAATGCCATGATTATTATTATTATTATTATTATTATTCTCTGGGCCTCAGTTCCCTCATCTGTCAAATGGGGATGAAGCCTGGGAGCGACAACCCGATCACATTGTAACCTCCCCAGCGCTTAGAACAGTGCTTGGCACATAGTAAGCACTTAATAAATGCCATCATTATTATTATTATTATTATTCTCTTGGCCTCAGTTCCCTCATCTGTCAAATGGGGATGAAGACTGGGAGCCCCCCGTGGGACAACCCGATCACCTTGTATCCCCCCCTCAGCGCTTAGAACAGTGCTTTGCACATAGTAAGCGCTTAACAAATGCCATCATCATTATTATTATTATTCAGAGAAGCGGCGTGGCTCAGTGGAAAGAGCCCGGGCTTGGGTTCGAATCCCGACTCCGCCATTTGTCTGCTGTGCGACTTGGGGCAAGTCACTTCTCTGGGCCTCAGTTCCCTCCGCTGGAAAATGGGGATGAAGACTGGGAGCCCCACGGGGGACAACCTGATCACCTTGTATCCTCCCCCAGCGCTTAGAACAGTGCTAGGCACATAGTAAGCGCTTAACAAATACTATCATTATTCTTCTCTGGGCCTCAGTTCCCTCCTCTGTCAAATGGGGATGAAGACTGGGAGCCCCACAGGGGACAACCTGATCACCATGTATCCCCCCCAGCGCTTAGAACAGTGCCTCGCACATAGCAAGTACTTAATAAATACCATTATTATTATTATTATTGTCTCCCCCTTTTAGACTGTGTCTCCCCCTTTTAGACTGTGAGCCCACTGTTGGGTAGGGACTGTCTCTATATGTTGCCAATTTGTACTTCCCAAGCGCTTAGTCCAGTGCTCTGCACATAGTAAGCGCTCAATAAATACGATTGATGATGATGATGATTATTATTATTATTATTATTATTCATTTTTCGTCTTTGTTTTTCTTTTGTTTTTGTTTTTTTGTCTGTCTCCCCCTTCTAGACTGTGAGCCCGTTGTTGGGCAGGGACCGTCTCTATCTGTTGCCGATTTGGACTTTCCCAAGCGCTTAGTCCAGTGCCCTGCACACAGGAAGCGGTGTCTTTCAGTGGAAAGAGCCCAGGCCGCGGAGTCTGAGGTAGTGAGTTCGAATCCCGCCTCCGGCACTTGTCTGCTGTGTGACCTCGGGGAAGTCGCTTCACTTCTCTGGGCCTCAGTTCCCTCCTCTGTAAAATGGGGATCAAGACTGGGAGCCCCACGGGGGACAACCTGATCACCTTGAATCCCCCCACAAGTGCTTAGAACAGTGCTTGGCACATAGTAAGCGCTTAACAAATACCAACATTATTACTAAATGCAACTGAATGAATGAATGAATGAATTCCGTCGTATTTACTGAGCGCTTTTTACTGTGTGCAGAGCACTAGACTAAGCGCTTGGAAAGGACAGTGCAGCAACAGATAATAATAATAATGATGGCATTTGTTAAACGCTTACTATGTGCGAAGCACTGTTCTAAGCGCTGGGAGGGGGTACAAGGTGATCAGGTTGTACCCCATGGGGCTCCCAGTCTTCACCCCCATTTTACAGAGGAGGGAACTGAGGCACGGAGATGATGATGGCATTTGTTAAGTGCTTACTATGTGCAAAGCACTGTTCTAAGCGCTGGGGAGGCTACAAGGTGATCAGGTTGCCCCACTTGGGGCTCACAGTCTTCATCCCCATTTGACAGATGAGGTAACTGAGGCACGGAGAAGTGAAGTGACTTGCCCAAAGTCACACAGCTGACAGATGGCAGAGTCGGGATTAGAACCCACTACCTCTGACTCCCAAGCCCGGGTTCTTTCCACTGAGCCACGCTGCTTCCCTACACTAGAGACACAGTCATTCATTCATTCATTCAATCGTATTTATTGAGCGCTTACTGTGTGCACAGCACTGTACTAAGCGCTTGGAAAGTCCAATTCGGCCACAGAGACGGTCCCTACCCAACAACGGGCTCCCAGTCTAGAAAGGGGAGACAGACAACACAACACAACATGTAGGCAGGCGTCAATGCCATCCAAATAGATCATCATCATCATCATCAATCGTATTTATTGAGTGCTTACTATGTGCAGAGCACTGTACTAAGCGCTTGGGAAGGACAAATTGGCAACATATAGAGACAGTCCCTACCCAACAGTGGGCTCACAGTCTAGAAATAGAATTATAGCTATATATGCACATCATTAATAAAATAGAGTAATGATTACGTGCAGATATACAAGTGTCGTCGTATTTATCGAGCGCTTACTGTGTGCAGAGCACTGGACTAAGCGCTTGGAAAGTACAACACAATCAATCAATCAATCAATCGTATTTATTGAGCGCTTACTGTGTGCAGAGCACTGGACTAAGCGCTTGGGAAGTACAAGTCGGCAACACAATACACAATACACACAACACAATACAACAATAAAGGAAGACCCCAGAGATCCCCTGCCCCCAGGTAATGATGATGCTGGTATTTATTAAGCGCTTACTATAATAATAATAATGATGGTCTTTGTTAAGCGCTTACTATGTGCCAAGCACTATCCTATGCCCTGGGGGAGATACAATAGTAATAATAATACTGATGATTCATTCATTCAATCGTATTTATTGAGCGCTTTCTGTGTGCAGAGCACTGTACTAAGCGCCTGGGAAGTACGAGTTGGCAACATCTAGAGACGGGCCCTACCCAACAGCGGGCTCACAGTCTAGAAGACTGTGATGATGATGATGATGATATTCGTTAAGCGCTATGTGCCGAGCACTGTCCTAAGCGCCGGGGAATGATACAATAGTAATAATAATAATGATGATGATGATATTTGTTGAGCGCTTACTATGTGCCGAGCACTGTCCTAAGCGCCGGGGAATGATACAATAGTAGCGTGGCTCAGTGGAAAGAGCTCGGGCTTTGGAGTCAGGGGTCATGGGTTCAAATCCCAGCTCCACCACTTGTCAGCCGTGTGACTTTGGGCAAGTCACTTAACTTCTCTGTGCCTCAGTTACCTCATCTGTAAAATGGGGATTAAAACTGTGAACCCCCAGTGGGACAACCTGATCACCTTGTAACCTCCTCAGCGCTTAGAACGGTGCTTTGTACATAGTAAGCGCTTAACAAATACCATTATTATTATTATTAATAATAATGACGATGGTGATATTTGTTGAGCGCTTACTATGTGCCGAGCACTGTCCTAAAGCACTGGGGGAGATACAATAGTAATAATAATAATGATGATGGTATTTGTGAGAAGCAGCGTGGCTCAGAGGTCATGGGTTCAAATCCTCGCTCTGCCAATTGTCAGCTGTGTGACTTTGGGCAAGTCACTTCACTTCTCCGTTCCTCAGTTCCCTCATCTGTAAAATGGGGATGAAGACTGTGAGCCCCCCGTGGGACAGCTTGATCACCTTGTATCCTCCCCAGCGCTTAGAACAGTGCTTTGCACATAGTAAGCGCTTAACAAACGCCATCATCATCATCATCATCATTAAGCTCCTACTATGTGCCGAGCACTGTTCTAAGCGCTGGGGGAGATACAAGGTGATCAGGTTGTCCCACGGGGGGCTCCCAGTCTTCATCCCCATTTTACAGAGGAGGGAACTGAGGCCCAGAGAAGTGAAGTGACTTGCCCAAAGTCACCCAGCAGACGAGTGGTGGAGCCGGAAGTAGAACCATGACCTCCGACTCTGAGGCCCGTGCGCTTTCCACTGAGCCCGTGGGTCACGGGTTATAATAATAATAATAATAATAATAATAATAATAATAATGGTATTTGTTAAGCGCTTACTGTGTGCAAAGCACTGTTCTAAGCGCTGGGGAGGTTACAAGGTGATCAGGTTGTCCCACTTGGGGCTCCCAGTCTTCATCCCCGTTTTACAGATGAGGTCACTGAGGCCCAGAGAAGTTAAGTGACTTGCCCAGTGTCTGTGCTCTGCATCATCATCATCGTCGTATTTATTGAGCGCTTACTGTGTGCAGAGCGCTGTACTAAGCGCTTGGGAAGTACAAATTGGCAACATATAGAGACAGTCCCTGCCCAACAGTGGGCTCACAGTCTAAAAGCGCTCAATAAATACGATTGAATGAAAGAACGAATGAATCCCCACTCTGCCACTCATCGGCTGAGTGACCATGGGCAAGTCACCTCCCTTCTCTGGGCCTCAGTTACCTTCCTGCTAAAATAAGAATGAAGACTGTGAGCCCCAGCGCTTAGAACAGTGCTTTGCACATAGTAAGTGCTTAACAAATGCCATTATTATTATTATTATTATTATTATTATGTGGCACGGGGACTGTGTCCAACCTGATGTACATGTCTGTAATTGTATTTATCCCTTTGTTCTTCCCCGCCCCCAGCCCAGCTCCGAAGCGCTTTTTTTTTACTTGTTTGTATCTGTTTATATGTTATTCATTTATATTGATATCAATCTTCCCCTCTAGAATGTAAGATCACTGAGGGCAGAGAATGTCTATACCATCCCCCTCCCTACTTCCTTCCCCTCCCCACAGCACCTGTATATATGTTTGTATAGATTTCTTGCCCTATTTATTTTACTTGTACATATTGACTATTCTATTTTATTTTGTTAATGATGTGCATCTAGCCTTACCTCTATTTATTCTGATGACTTGACACCTGTTCATTCATTCATTCATTCAGTCGTATTTATTGAGCTCTTACTGTGCGCATCATTCATTCATTCAGTCGTGTTTATTGAGCGCTTACTGTGTGCAGAGCGCTGGGCTAAGCGCTTGGGAAGTCCAAGTTGGCAACATCTGGAGGCAGTCCCTACCCAACAGTGGGCTCACCGTCTAGAAGGGGGAGACAGAGAACAAAACAAAACATATTAACAAAATAAAATAAATAGAATAAATATGTACAAATCAAATAAATAAATAAATTGAGTAAACCTGTTCGCATGTTTTGTTTTGTTTTGTTGTCTTTCTCCCCCTTCTAGACTGTGAGCCCGTTGTTGGGTAGGGACCGTCTCTCTATGTTCCAACTTGGACTTCCCAAGCGCTTAGCACAGTGCTCTGTGCACAGTAAGCGCTCAATAAATACGATTGAATGAATGAATGAATTTATTACTCTATTTATTTATTTGATTTGTACATATTTATTCTATTTATTTTATTTTGTTAATATATTTTGTTTTGTTTGTCTCCCCCTTCTAGACTGTGAGCCCGTTGTTGGATAGGGACCGTCTCTATAATGTTGCCAACTTGTACTTCCCACGCGCTTAGCACAGTGCTCTGCACACAGTAAGCGCTCAATAAATACGATTGAATGAATGAATGAATTTATCACTCTGTTTGATTTGTACATATTTATTCTATTTATTTTATTTTGTTAATATGTTTTGTTTTGTTGTCTGTCTCCCCCTTCTAGACTGTGAGCCCGTTGTTGTGTAGGGACAGTCTCTAGATGTTGCCAACTTGTACTTCCCAAGCGCTTAGTCCAGTGCTCTGCACACAGTGAGAGCTCAATAAATACGATTGAATGAATGAATACGATTGAATGAATGAATAAATCTCTGTTTTATTGTGCTCTCTCAAGGGCTTATTCCAATGTTCTGCACACAGTAAGCACTCAATAAATAATAATAATAATTATGGTATTTGTTAAGCACTTACTATGTGCCAGGCCTTATGTCTGTATCTGTCATTTTATTTATTTTGCACTGATATTCATTCATTCATTCAATCCATCAATCAATCGTATTTATTGAGCGCTTACTGTGTGCAAAGCACTGTACTAAGTGCTTGGGAAGTACAAGTTGGCAACACATAGAGACGGTCCCTACCCAACAGTGGGCTCACAGTCTACGGTTCATTCAACCGTATCAGCGTGGCTCAGTGGAAAGAGCCCGGGCTTTGGAGTCAGAGGTCATGGGTTCGAATGCCGGCTCTACCACAAGTCTGCTGTTTGACCTTGGGCAAGTCACTTCACTTCTCTGAGCCTCAGTTACCACATCTGTAAAAATGGGGATTAAGACTGTGAGCCCCACGTGGGACAACTTGATCACATTGTATCCCCCCTGGCGCTTAGAACAGTGCTTTGCACATAGTAAGCGCTTAACAAATGCCATTATTATTATCAATCAATCAATCGTATTTATTGAGCGCTTACTATGTGCAGAGCACTGTACTAAGCGCTTGGGAAGTACAAATTGGCAACATATAGAGACAGTCCCTACCCAACAGTGGGCTCACAGTCTAAAAGGGGGAGACAGAGAACAAAACCAAACATACTAACAAAATAAAATAAATAGGATAGATATGTACAAGTAAAATAAATAGAGTAATAAATATGTACAAATATATATCCATATATACAGGTGCTGTGGGGAAGGGAAGGAGGTAAGATGGGGGGATGGAGAGGGGGACGAGGGGGAGAGGAAGGAAGAGGCTCAGTCTGGGAAGGCCTCCTGGAGGAGGTGACCTCTCAGCAGGGCCTTGAAGGGATTATTTATAATTATTAATTATTATTATTATTGAGCGTTTACTGTGTGCAGAGCGCTGGACTGAGCGATTGGAAAGTACAATTCGGCAATAAAGAGAGACGATCCCTGCCCACAGCGGGCTCACAGTCTAGAAGGGAGGAGACGGACATCAAAACAAGGAAATAGGCATCTATATAAGTGGAATTATAGTTATATACACATCAAAACAAATAAACAGCTGTCTTCCCCCTCTAGACTGTGAGCCCGTCGCGGGCAGGGATTATCTCCCTTTGTTGCTGAACTGTACTTTCCAAGCACTCAGTACAGTGCCCTGCACACAGTAAGCACTTAATCAATCAATCAATCAATCAATCAATCGTATTTATTGAGCGTTTACTGTGTGCAGAGCACTGTACTAAGCGCTTGGGAAGTCCAAGTTGGCAATATATAGAGCCAGTCATCATCATCAATCGTATTTATTGAGCGCTTACTATGTGCAGAGCACTGTACTAAGCGCTTGGGAAGTACAAATTGGCAACATATAGAGACAGTCCCTACCCAACAGTGGGCTCACAGTCTAAAAGGGGGAGACAGAGAACAAAACCAAATAAAAGACAAGCAGCGTGGCTCAGGGGAAAGAGCCCGGGCTTCGGAGTCAGAGGTCATGGGTTCAAATCCCGGCTCCGCCAGCTGTGTGACTTTGGGCAAGTCCCTTGACTTCTCTGGGCCTCAGTGGCCTCATCTGTAAAATGGGGATGAAGACTGGGAGCCCCCCGTGGGACAACCTCATCACCTTGTAACCTTCCCAGCGCCTAGAACAGTGCTTTGCATAGAGCGCTTAATAAATGCCATTATTATTATTATCATTGTTAAATACGATTGAATGAATTGTCTCTGTTGCTGAATTGGACTTTCCAAGTGCTCAGTACAACGCTCTGCACATAGCCCCCCCAGCGCTTAGAACAGTGCTTTGCACATAGTAAGCGCTTAATAAATGCCATCATTATTATTATTATTATTATTAGAAGGCACTCAATAAATATGACTGACAGGCTGAATGAATGAATGCGCTCGTTGTGGGCAGCGATTGTCACTGTTTATTGTTATACTGGACTTTCCCGAGTGGAAACAGTACGGGCTCTGGAGTCAGAGGTCATGGGTTCGAATCCCACCTCCACCACATGCCGGCTGTGTGACCTTGGGCAAGTCACTTCTCTGAGCCTCAGTTACCTCATCTGTAAAATGGGGATTAAGACTGTGAGCCCCACGTGGGACAACTTGATCACCTTGTATCCCTCCCCCAGTGCTTAGAACAGTGCTCTGCACATAGTAAGCGCTTAACAAATGCCATCATCATTTATTATTATTATTAATACAGTGCTCTGCACACAGGAAGCGCTCAATAAATCTGATTTAATGAATGGATGATTAACGTGTACCTACCCCAGGGCTTACAACAGCGGTTGGCACATAGTAAGCGCTTAACATGTACTGTTGTTATCATTATTGATAATGACCATTATTGTGTGCCTACCGATTGGAAGGTGCTGTACTAAACGCCTGCCCACCCCCACCCCTCACCCTAAATGAGATTGAGCATTTCTCTCCCCTCCCTCTGCCCCATTTCCAAGGTTGGCTGGACTGCAGACAGGGCCTTCCTCCTAATAATAATAATAATAATACCTCCTAATAATAATAATAATAATGATAATGATGGCATTTGCTAAGCGCTTACTATGTGCAAAGCACTGTTCTAAACGCTGGGGAAGATACAAGGTGATCACGTTTTCCCACGTGGACCTCACAGTCTTCATCCCCATTTTCCAGATGAGGGAGCTGAGGCACAGAGGAGTTTTATATAATGGCATTTATTAAGCGCTTACTATGTGCAAAGCACTGTTCTAAGCATTGGGGAAGATACAAGGAGATCAGGTTGTCCCCCGTGGGGCTCACAGTCTTCATCCCCATTTTCCAGATGAGGGAACTGAGGCACAGAGAAGTTTTATATAATGGCATTTATTAAGTGCTTACTATGTGCAAAGCACTGTTCTAAGCATTGAGGAAGATACAAGGAGATCAGGTTGTCCCCTGTGGGGCTCACAGTCTTCATCCCCATTTTCCAGATGAGGGAACTGAGGCACAGAGGAGTTTTATATAATGGCATTTATTAAGCGCTTACTCTGTGCAAAGCACTGTTCTAAGCGCTGGGGAGGTTACGAGGTGATCAGGTTGTCCCCCGTGGGGCTCACAGTCTTCACCCCCATTTTCGAGATGAGGGAACTGAGGCCCAGAGAAGTGAAGTGACTTGCCCAAAGTCACCCAGCTGACATGCGGCGGAGTCAGGATTAGAACCCACGACCTCTGACTCCCAAGCCCGGGCTCTTTCCACTGAGCCACGCTGCTTCTCCATAATAATGGTATTTGTTAGGCGCTTACTATGTGTGAAGCACTGTTCTAAGCGCTGGGGGCTCTTTCCACTGAGCCACGCTACTTCTCTAATGATGACGATGACTGTATTTATTAAGTATGTACTCTGTGCCGGACCCTGTGATAAGCCCAGGGGAAGCAGCGTGGCTCAGTGGAAAGAGCCTGGGCTTTGGAGTCAGAGGTCATGGGTTCAAATCCTGGCTCCGCCACCTGTCAGCTGTGTGACTTTGGGGAAGTCACTTCACTTCTCTGGGCCTCAGTTCCCTCATCTGTAAAATGGGAATTAAGACTGTGAGCCCCCATGGGACAACCTGATCACCTTGTAAGCTCCCCAGCGCTTAGAACAGTGCTTTGCACATAGGAAGCGCTTAATAAAAATGCCACTGGGTACATTCATTCGTTCATTCAATGGTATTTATTGAGCGCTTCCTGTGTGCAGAGCACTGGACTAAGCGCTTGGGATGTACAAGTCGGCACCATCCAGAGACGGTCCCTACCCACCTAGGGTATATCTGTTGCCGACTTGGACTTCCCAAGCGCTTAGTCATCATCATCATCCTCATCAATCGTATTTATTGAGCGCTTACTATGTGCAGAGCACTGGACTAAGCGCTTGGGAAGTCCAAGTTGGCAACATATGGAGACGGTCCCTACCCAACCGTGGGCTCACAGTCTAAAAGGGGGAGACGGAGAACAAAACCAAACATACTAACAAAATAAAATAAATAGAATAGATAGGTACAAGTAAAATAAATAGAGTAATAAATATGTACAAACATATATACATATATACAGGTGATACATATATACAGGTGCTCCCTCAGGGGCCGTTCTATCGGTTTTGGAGAGGATGCTGTTGGGGAATTGGTGAACGGTTTTGAGATACCGCGTGTCTGTCTGGCTAAAACACACGGCATCACTGGAAGAAACAGTTCCGCGCAGGTACGCTGGCAACGGATGTGACCCATCATGCGTCTTTTCCACGGGAAGCGCTCAATAAGTAGGACTGAGTGAATGTATATAAATATGAATTTATTTTGTTAGGATGTTCGGTTTTGTTCTCCGTCTCCCCCTTTTAGACCGTGAGCCCACTGTTGGGTAGGGACTGTCTCTGTAGGTTGCCAGTTTGGACTTCCCAAGCGCTTAGTCCAGTGCTCTGCACATAGTAAGCGCTCAATAGATACGATTGATGAGGATGAGGATGATTTATAGGTACGGGATGATTAGTTCAGAGTGAGTCCTCGGGCCAGGGGACCTTCTTGTGGCCCTGGAGCGGGGCAGGGGTGACTGGTTGGCCATGGGGCGGGGAGGCCTCACCCCTTCCCACCCTCCGCCAACTTCGGCCCTGCCCCGAAACCGGCCGCTCCCTCGGGTCCCCACCTGTTCCTGGAAATGGAGAGAAACTGCTCAGGAAGTGGAGGCTCGGGGTTAATAATAATAATAATAAAACGATGACATTTACTCATTCATTCAATAATAATAATAATAATAAAACGATGGCATTTATTCATTCATTCGTTCAATTGTATTTATTGAGCACTCACTGTGGGCAGAGCACTGGACTAAGCGCTTGGGAAGGACAAGGCGGCCACAGATCATCATCATCATCAATCGTATTTATTGAGCGCTTACTCAATAAAGCGCTTGGGAAGGACAAATTGGCAACATCGAGAGACGTTCCCCACCCAACAGTGGGCTCACAGTCTAAAAGGGGGGGGGGGGGGACGGAGAACAAAACCCAACATGCTAACAAAATAAAATAAATAGAATAGAAATGTACGAGTAAAATAAATAAATAAATAGATCATCATCATCATCATCATCATCGATCGTATTTATTGAGCGCTTACTATGTGCAGAGCGCTGGACTAAGCGCTTGGGAAGTACAAATTGGCAACATAGAGAGACAGTCCCTATTCAACAGTGGGCTCACAGTCTAAAAGGGGGGGGGGGACGACACAGAGAACAAAACCAAACATACTAACAAAATAAAATAAATAGAATAGATATGTACAAGTAAAATAAATAAATAAATAAATAAATAGAGTAATAAATATGTACAAACATATATACATATATCCAGGTGCTGTGGGGAAGGGAAGGAGGTAAGATGGGGGGATGGAGAGGGGGAAGGGGGGAGAGGAAGGAAGGGGCTCAGTCAGGGAAGGCCTCCTGGAGGAGGTGAGCTCTCAGCAGAGAATAATAATAATAATAATATAATGTTGGTATTTGTTAAGCGCTTACTATGTGCAAAGCACTGTTCTAAGTGCTGGGGGGATACAAGGTGATCAGATTGTCCCACAGTCTTAATCCTCATTTTCCAGATGAGGGAACTGAGGCACAGAGAAGTGAAGTGACTCGCCCAAAGTCACACAGCTGACTCGTGGCGGAGCCGGGATTTGAACCCATGACCTCTGACTCCAAAGCCCGGGCTCTTTTCCACTGAGTCACGCTGCTTCTCTGATAGAGATAGAGACGGTCCCTACCCAACAACAGGCTATTTATTTTATTTGGTTAATCTGTTTTGTTGTCTGTCTCCCCCTTCTAGACTGTGAGCCGGCTGTTGGGTAGGGACCGTCTCTCTAAGCGCTGGGGTGGTTACAAGGTGATCGGGTTGTCGCTCCCGGGCTTCATCCCCATTTGACAGATGAGGGAACTGAGGCTCAGAGAATAATAATAATAATAATAATAATAATGGCATTTGTTAAGCACTTACTATGTGCACAGCACTGTTCTAAGCGCTGGGGGATACAAGGCGAGCAGGTTGTCCCACGGGGGGCTCACAGTCTTAATCCCCATTTTACAGATGAGGTAACTGAGGCTCAGAGAAGTTAAGTGACTTGCCCGAGGTCACACAGCAGACGGGGCGGAGCTGGGAGTCGAACCCGTGACCTCTGGCTCCAAAGCCCGGGTTCTTACCACTGAGCCACGCTGGGTATATGTTGCCAACTTGTACTTCCCAAGCGCTTAGTACAGTGCTCTGCACACAGTAAGCGCTCAATAAATACGATTGAATGAACATAGAGACGGTCCCTACCCAACAACGGGCTCACAGTCTAGAAGGGGGAGAGAGACAACAAAACGAAACATTCATTCATTCAATCGTATTTATTGAGCGCTTACTGTGTGCAGGGCACTGTACTAAGTGCTTGGGAAGTACAAGAGAAGCAGTGGAAAGAGCCCAGGCTTTGGAGTCAGAGGTCATGGGTTCAAATCCCGGCTCCGCCAATTGTCAGCTGTGTGACTTTGGGCAAGTCACTTAACTTCTCTGATTGAATTCTCTGTGCTTCAGTTCCCTCATCTGTAAAATGGGGATGAAGACTGTGAGCCCCACTTGGGACAACCTGATCACCTTGTATTCCCCCCCGGCCCCCCCCCCCCAGCGCTTAGAACACTGCTTGGCACATAGTAAGCGCTTAACGTATACCATCATTATTATTATTTTTATTACAAGTTGGCAACATATAGAGACGGTCCCTACCCAACAGCGGGCAAACATGTGGACAGGTGTCAAGTCGTCAGAACAAATAGAATTAAAGTTAAAGGTGCAAAGCTCCCCACAGCACCTGTATATATGTATATATGTTTGTACATATTTATTATTCTATTTATTTATTTATTTTACTTGTACATATCTATTCTATTTATTTTATTTTGTTAGTGTGTTTGGTTTTGTTCTCTGTCTCCCCCTTCTAGACTGTGAGCCCACTGTTGGGTAGGGACCGTCTCTAGATGTTGCCAACTTGTACTTCCTAAGTGCTTAGTACAGTGCTCTGCACAAAGTAAGCGCTCAATAAATACGATTGATTGATTGATTGGGGAGGTTACAAGGTGATCAGGTTGTCCGGGGGAGGGGGGGGGGGGGCGGCCCAGTCTTCATCCCCATTTGACAGATGAGGGAACTGAGGGAACTGAGGGAACTAACCCATCTTACCTCCTTCCCTTCCCCACAGCACCTGTATATATGTATATATGTTTGTACATATTTATTACTCTATTCATTTATTTTACTTGTCCATATCTATTCTATTTATTTTATTTTGTTAGTATGTTTTGGTTTTGTTCTCTGTCTCCCCCTTTTAGACTGTGAGCCCACTGTTGGGTAGGGACCGTCTCTAGATGTTGCCAACTTGTACTTCCCAAGTGCTTAGTCTAGTGCTCTGCACACAGTAAGCGCTCAATAAATACGATTGATTGATTGGGGAGGTTACAAGCTGATCAGGTTGCCCCGGGGGTGGGGTGGGGCTCCCAGTCTTCATCCCCATTTGACAGATGAGGAAACTGAGGCCCAGAGAAGTGAAGTGGCTCACCCAAAGTCACATTCATTCGATCGTATTTATTGAGCGCTTACTGTGTGCGGAGCACTGGACTAAGCGCTTGGGAAGGACAAGTTGGCACCATAGAGAGACGGTCCCAACGGGGAGCTGACAAGTGGCGGAGTCGGGATTTGAACCCATGACCTCTGACTCCAAAGCCCGGGCTCTTTCCACTGGGCCACGCTGCTTCTCAGGGTTAGGGTCAGGGGTCAGGGGTCAGGGGTCAGGGCTCCCTCCGCCCTCCTTCTCCGCGCCCCGAGATGACGCCCCCTGGCGGCCCCGCGCGGCCCTGCGGAGCCCGGGGGCGTCCAGCAGAGGGCGCTGCGCAGACCCCCCCCCCCTCACCCCCGCGGCCCCTTTAAGAAGAAGAGGCGGGCGCGCGCGCAGGCGCGCGCTGGGATGGTGTCCAGGAGGGGGGCGTGTCCTCCGGCGGAGCCAATGGGAAGAGCGGGCGGTGCCCACCCCCGATGACGTCACGGGTCCGGGTTGGGTCGGGGCCCGATTGGAAGAAAGGGGGGCAGCATTCCGTCCACCCTCCACTCCACCCCCCGCGCGCGGTACCACCCCCCGCCCGTTGCCTAGCGACGGCCATTCAGGCCCGTTACTGGGAGACGCGTCGCCATGGCGACGGCTCCGCGCCGCGCCGGCCGGGCTACTTAAAGGGGGAGGCGGCGGCCGCATCCCGGCGTCGGAGCGCGGGCGCCCGGGACCCCGCAGGGCCCCCGGAACCTGCCCCCCACCCGCAAAACACACTCTTACACTCAATCAATCGTATTTATCAATCATCCCGGTCCCTCCCCGTGGGGGCTTTGGGGAGCGGGGGGCCCCGGGCGGGCGGGAGGGACGGGACGGGGCGCAGTGTTGTTCTAAGGCCGCCAATATTGCACTCGTCCCGGCCTCCGGCCCCCCCGGCCTGCCGCGACCCGCTCCCCGTTTTCCCCCCCGAAACTGTCCCCCGAGATGCCTCGCTCTCGAGAGTCGCAGTGAGTACCGGGCGGTGGGGGCGGGAGGAGACGGGACCCCCCCCCCCACCTCCTTCATCCCACTCCCTCCTTCACCCCCTTTTACGCCACACCCTCTTGGAAGTTGCCCCCTCTTGGCCCTGGTCGCCCCCTCCTCAAGGGCTTCCAACCCCCCCAGTACCTCCCTTACTTCTCGGCCGCCTCCATCCTTCGGAAACAGCAGCCACATGGATTAGAAAACGGGAACTTTATAGCCACCGCGTGGCACAACTTTTGTGTGTGTGTGTGTGTGTGTGTGTGTGTATGCACGCGCGCCCTGGGGTTGGGGAGGGGTCCTCCCTTCCCCCCCTTTCCCGCCGCCCCCGAGGAGGGGGGCGGAAAGGGACCCAGGCTTCGGGGAGGAGGGGGAGCGAAGCCTCGACCCCGAGGCGGCCGAGTTCAGCCTCCCGGGCGGGTCCGGGCCCGGTCCCGGTCCCGAGGGGCCGGGGGCTGGAGTCTCTGTCGTCCCCGGGGGTGGGGGGTCGTCACGCCCACCGCCGGCGCCCCGCTTGGGCCGCCTCACCCCCGGCCCTGCAGCAGCTGGCGGCGGAACGGCTCGAAGTCCTCGGGCACCGTGTCTGGGGGAGGGGGAGGGATGGAGAGGAGGGGTCAGGCGGGGAGGGGGATGGATGGAGAGGGGTCAGGCGGGGGCCGGGAGCGCCAACCCCCTCCCCCCGCCGTCCGTCCCGGGCCCCTCACCGTTGCAGCGGTACCGCAGGTAGGACCAGATAATGTTCTCTTGGGAGAAGCAGAAGACCCCGAGGCGTCCCCCCCGCATGGACGTGTCGATGACCACCCCGGAGTCCGCCACCAGCTGCGGCCCCTCGTACAGCTTCACTCTGCTCACGGTCCGGGGGGGAGGGGAGGGAAGGGAGGACCCCCGTCACTCCCAAGACCCCCCTCCCCTCCCCCCCCACCCCCGGCCTGGTCTCCATCCCCTTTGTCCGGCTCCGGGGCTGCGGAAAGCCCGGGCCGTTGCCATGGCGACGGGGACAATAAGCGCGGGGGGCGAGGCGCCAGCTTCCCAGGCTCCGGCCGCCCACCGCCCACTTCGGCCAACTTAAAGGGCCAGCGGCCCCTCCGCCCCCCCCATCCCCGCCCTCCCTCTTCAAAGGATCAAACACCTCCCCCCGACTCTTCTTGATGATGATGATGATATTTGTTAAGCGCTTACTATGTGCAAAGCCACTGTGTGACTTTGGGCAAGCCACCAAACTTCTCTGGGCCTCAGTGACCTCATTTGGAAAATGAGGGTGAAGACTGTGAGCCCCATGTGGGACAACCCCGATTACCTTGCATCCCCCCAGCACTTAGAACAGTGCTTGGCACACAGTAAGCGCTTAATAATTACCAAAAATTATCATTATTAATTACTCTAAGCACTGGGCGGGGGGGATACAAGGTGATCGGGTTGTCCCACGTGGGGCTCCCAGTCTTCGTCCCCATTTTACAGAGGAGGGAACTGAAGCCCAGAGAAGTGAAGTGACTTGCCCAAAGTCACCCAGCTGACAAGCGGCGGAGCTGGGATTAGAACCCATGACCTCTGACTCCCAAGCCCGGGCTCTTACCACTGAGCCACACTGTTCCTTAAAAGGTCCGGTCCTGCCTTGCCTTTCCCCACAGCTCTCCCCTCTCCCCACCTCCCGACCCTTGTCAATGGGCCGCCCCCGGAGCCGCCCCGTAGTGTCTTGTCAGAGAAGCAGTGTGGCTCAGTGGAAAGAGCCCGGGCGTCGGAGTCAGAGGTCGTGGGTTCTAATCCCACCTCTCCCACTTGTCAGCTGGGTGACTTTGGGCAAGTCACTTAACTTCACTGGGCCTCAGTTCCCTCCTCTGCAAAATGGGGATGAAAACTGTGAGCCCCACGTGGGACAACCTTGATCACCTTGTATTCCCTCCCAGCGGTTAGAACATTGTTTGGCACACAGTAAGCGCTTACCAAATACCATCATCTTAAGGGGACTGCGCTCCTAGCGTCCCTCCTGGGGGCTGGGGTCAGGGGTCATGCCCTCACCGGATGTAGCCGACCTGGGGCCGATGCAGAAGCTGCCAGCGGTAGGAGGTTTTGTCCTGCCAGCCCACGTTGCGCGGGTCCTTCCAGAGCAGGCGCACGTGGTCGGGCGTGTGGCCCGTGTGCCACAGCGCGTTGCGGAGGTACTGGCCCGGCCCGGCCTCCGACTTCACCGCCTGCACCGGGGCGGGGAAGGGGGAGAGGGTCAGCCCCGTGGGGCGGGGGGGCCGAGGGGGGATCCCGGGAGGGGACCTGGGTCGGTGGGAGGGAGGGGGCCCGCGGGTCCGGCGCGGGGCGGCTACCTTGAGCTGCAGGCCGGGCTCCGCCACGGCGCGGAAGGGGGTGGCCTGCCAGTAGATCTGCTCCGTCTGCTTCCACATCACCACGTAGAAGCGGCCGCTGTCCTGATAGCTGAAGATGAAGCCGGCGTAGTCGTCGTCGGTCACCGTGTTCACGTGGAACGTGCCCTCGAAGTCCACGCCGTTGAAGGCCGTGTACCCTGCGGGGGTGGGGGAGGAGGTGGAGATGGGGAGGATGGGGTCCCTGCCTTTCTCCCCCTTGGCCTCCCCCTCCCTTCCCCAAACCCCCCACCTCCACCTCCCCGCCTCCCCACATACCCACAGCCAGGCCGGGGTCACTGTTCATCGTCTGGACAATCTCCATGCCCTAAGGTTGGGAGGAGACGGACAGGGTCGGCCTCGGCAGCGGGACCATCCGCCCCACCGGGGAAAGGTGGGGAGGAGCCCGTTGTGTGCTGTGGGGGGTCGACCCGGGCATGCGCCCCCACCCCCGTTACCTGGTTGAGGACCACCCAGTTGGGGTCGATCTGGGCATCCCCCTCGGGGTCCAGCACGACCGTCTGGTAGGCCCGGAAGTCGGTGAGGGTCACCTCGGCGCTCTCTGGGCAGACGTCCAGCGGGTCGGCCACCGTGTCGTTGTCGAAGTCGTCCTCGCACACGTCGCCCACCCCGTTAGCTGGAGGAGGCGGGGGATGGAGGCTCGGACCCCATCCCCCCTGCCCCAATTCTGCTTCCATCCCGCCAACCTCGTGTCCTGTCCCTGTCAGTCACATCTGTCTCCCTGGCAACCGCAGACCCGCCCCCTCCGTGAGAGCTGTTTCCCCGGCAACCACGGCCCCGCCCCTTCCGGTCACGGCTCCGCCCCTGCTTGCCACAGCTCCTCCCCCTGCCAGTCAGCTGTCTCCCTGGCAACCACGGCCACGCCCCCTTCAGGTGCGAGCCCCGCCCCTTCCGGTCATGGGCCCGCCCCTGTCAGTCACAGCTCCTCTCCGTGAGAGCTGTTACCCCGGTAACCACTGTCCCGCCCCTTCAGGTGCTAGCCCCGCCCCTTCCGGTTATGGCTCCGCCCCTGTCAGTCACAGCTCCTCCCCCCACGCCCCTCCAGCCAGTTCTGCCTCCTCCTAGCCAAAATCAGGTCCTGTCCCTGTCAGTCACAGCTGTCTCCCCGGCAACCACAGCTCCGCCCCCTCCAGGTGAGAACCCCGCCCCTTCCGGTCACGAGCCCACCCCTGTCAGTCACAGCTCCTCCCCGCCCCCTCCGTGAGAGATGTTTCCCCGGCAACCACGGCCACGCCCCCTTCATGTGATAGCCACGCCTCTTCCGGTCACAGCCCCTCCCCCGCCCCCTCCAGCCAGGGCTGCCTCTTTCCCGCCAACCTCGGGCCACGTCCCTGTCAGTCACAGCTGTTTTCCCGGCAACCACGGTCCCGCCCCTTCCGGTCATGGGCCCTCCCCTGTCAGTCACAGCTCCTCCCCCGCCAACGTTGGGCTTCGCCCATGTCAGTCACACCTGTTTCCCTGGCAACCACGGCCCCACCCCCATTGGTGTGCTAGCCATGCCCCTTCCCGGTCATGACTCCGCCCCTGTCAGTCACAGCTCCTCCTCCCGCCCCCTCCAGCCTCGCTGCCTCCTTCCCTGCAACCTCGGGCCCCATCCCTCTCTGTCACACCTGTCTCCCTGGCAACCACGGCCCCGCCCCCTTCAGGTGCGAACCCCGTGCCCTTCCGGTCATGGGCCCGCCCTCTCCGTGAGAGCTGTTTCCCCGACAACCACTGCCCCGCCCCTTCAGGTGCTAACCACGCCCATTTCGGTCACAGCCCCCGCCCCCCCCCCCCCCCCCCCCCCCCGCCAGCCTCGGGCCCTGCCCCTGTCAGCCACAGCTGTTTCCCCGGCAACCGCGGCCCTTCCCCTTCGGGTGCTAACCACGCCCCCTCCTGTCATGGCTCTACCCCCGCCCCCTCCAGCCACGGCTGCCTCCTTCCCGCCAAGCTCGGGCCACGTGCCTGTCAGTCACATCTGTTTCCCCGGCAACCACTGTCCCCGCCCCCTTCAGGCGCTAACCACGCCCCTTCCTGTCATGGCTCTTCCCCCACCCCCTCCAGCCAGGGCTGCCTCCTTCCCGCCAGCCTCGGGCCACGTGCCTGTCAGTCACAGCTGTTTCCCTGACAACCACTGCACCACCCCCTTCAGGCGCTAACCACGCCCCTTCCGGTCATAGCTCCTCCCCCACCTCCTCCAGCCAGGGCTGCCTCCTTCCCGCCAACCTCGGGCCACGTGCCTGTCAGTCACTTTTGTTTCCCCGGCAACCACGGCGACGCCCCCTTTCTGGTGCTGACCACGCCCCTTTCTGTCATGGCTCCTCCCCCCTCCAGCCAGGGCTGCCTCCTTCCCGCCAACCTCGGGCCACGGGCCTGTCAGTCACAGCTGTTTCCCCGGCAACCACGGCCCCGCCCCCTTCAGGTGCTAGCCACGCCCCTTCCGATCATGGCTCCTTCTCTGCCCCCTCCAGCCAGGGCTGCCTCCTTCCTGCCAACCTCGGGCCACGTGCCTGTCAGTCACAGCTGTTTCCCCGGCAACCACGGTCACGCCCCCTTTCTGGTGCTGACCACGCCCCTTTCTGTCATGGCTCCTCCCCCCTCCAGCCAGGGCTGCCTCCTTCCCGCCAACCTCGGGCCACGCGTCTGTCAGTCACAGCTGTTTCCCTGGCAACCACTGCCCCCGCCCCCTTCATGTGCTAACCACGCCCCTTTCGGTCACAGCTCTTCCCCCGCCCCCTGCAGCTAGGGCTGCCTCCTTCCCGCCAACCTCGGGCCGCGTGCCTGTCAGTCGCAGCTGTTTCCCCGGCAACCGCGGCCCCGCCCCCTCCAGGTGTGAACCCCGCCCCTTCCGGTCACGGCGCGGTGGGCAACTCCCCCGCCCCCCGCACCGTCCGAGTCCTTCTGATTGGGGTTGGGGACGAGGCGGCAGTTGTCGGGCCCGGGAGCCGTGTAGTCGGGCACCCCGTCGTTGTCGTCGTCGTCGTCGCACTCGTCCCCGAGCCCGTCGTTGTCCGAGTCCAGCTGCGAGCTGTTGGGCAGGCGCGGGCAGTTGTCCTTCGTGTCCTGGTGGCCGTCCCCGTCGCTAAGGCGGGGTGGGAGGGGAACGGGAGGGACCGAGGCGGCGGGGGTCGGTCGGGAGTCCGGACCCCCTCCGCCTCCCGGTCCTCAGGGAGGGTCGAGGCTGGTGGGGGTGTCCCGGTCCCGCCCCGCCCGGCGCCCCTTTAGAGAAGCAGCGTGGCTCCGTGGAAAGAGTGCGGGCTTGGGAGTCAGGGGTCGTGGGCTCGAATCCCGCCTCCCCCGCATGTCTGCTGTGTGACCTTGGGTAAGTCACTTCTCTGGGCCTCAGTTCCCTCATGCGTAAAATGGGGATTAAGACCGTGAGCCCCACATGGGACAACCTCATCTCCTTGTGTTCCTCCCAGCGCTTAGAACAATGCTTTGCACATAGTAAGCGCCTTACAAGTACCAACATTATTATTATTATTGTTATTACCTGTCCTCGTTAGTGTCGCAGGCGTCGCCCACCAGGTCGCTGTCTGCGTCCGTCTGAGGGAGAGCGGGCCGCACTCACCGGCCGAACCCGGAGCCCCTACGCCGTCCGGGCCCCGCCCCTGGGTGCCCCCTCTTGGCCGGACTCGGCTGCGCCCCCTGCCGCCCAGGCCATGCTCCTGCTCTCCCGGCCCCCTGTGGGCCGGCCTCGGCACCGCCCCCTGCCGTCCACGCCCCCGCCCCTGCTCTCCCAGCCCCGCCCCTTTTCTTCTGGGCTCGGCCCCGCCCCCTACCCCCTCTCGGCCGGCCTCTGTCCTGCCCCCTCCCGTCCAGGCCACGCTCCTGCTCTCTCGACCCCGCCCCCTGCCGTCCGGGCCCCGCCCCGGCCCACCTCTCGGCCGGCCTCGGTCCCGCCCCCTACCGTCCGGGCCCCGCCCCTGCTCTCCCGGCCCCGCCCCCTGCCCACCTCCCGGCTGGCCTAGGCCCCGCCCCCTGTTCTAGGCTCCGCCCCCGGCTGTTCCCGGCCGACCTTGGCTCCACCCCCTGCTGTTCCGACTGACCTTGGCTCCGCCCCCGACTGTCCCCGCCCCCGACTGTCCCCGCCCCCTGCTCTCCCTGGCTGTTCTAGGCACCGCCCCCTTCTGTCTCAGCTCCAGCCCTTGGCCCCTATCCCGACCGTCCCCGGCCCCGCCCCCTGCTGTCCCTGGCTCCGCCCCCTGCTGTTCCCAGCTGTTCCAGGCTCCGCCCCCTGCCCCGCCCCTTGCGGTCCCCGGCTCCGCCCCCTGCTGTTCCCAGCTGTTCCAGGCTCCGCCCCCTGCCCCGCCCCTTGTGGTCCCCGGCTCCGCCCCCTGCTTCCCTCAGCTGTTCCTGGCTCCGCCCCCTGCTCTCCTCGGCTCCGCCCCCCGCTGTTCCAGGCTCCGCCCCCGGCTGTCCCCCCCCCCTTGTCCCTGGCTGTTCCCGGCTCCGCCCCCTGCTTTCCCCGGCTCCGCCCTGCTCTCCTAGGCTCCGCCCCCTGCTGTTCCAGGCTCCTCCCCCTGTTCCAGGCTCCGCCCCCTGCCGCCCCCAGCTGCTCCCGGCTCCTCCCATTGCTGTTCCCGGCTCCTCCCCTTGCTGTTCCCAGCTCCTCCCTCTGCTGTTCCCTGCTCCGCCCCCTGCTCTCCCCAGCTGTTCCCGGCTCCGCCCCTGCCCTCTATTTATTTATTTATTTATTTTACTTGTACATATCTATTCTATTTATTTTATTTTGTTAGTATGTTTGGTTTTGTTCTCCGTCTCCCCCTTTTAGACTGTGAGCCCACTGTTGGGTAGGGACTGTCTCTCTATGTTGCCGACTTGGACTTCCCAAGCGCTTAGTACAGTGCCCTGCACACAGTGAGCGCTCAATAAATACGATTGATTGATTGATTGATTGCCCTCCTCGGCTGCTCCCGGCCCCTCCCCCTGCTCTCCCCGGCTGTTCCCTGCTCCGCCCCCTGCCCTCCCCGGCTGTTCCTGGCCCCTCCCACTGCTCTCCCCGGCTCCTCCCCTTGTTGTTCCCGGCCCCTCCCCCTGCTCGCCCTGGCTCCGCCCCCTGCTCTCCCCGGCTCCTCCCCCTGCTGTTCCCGGCTCCTCCCCTTGCCGTTCCCGGCTCCGCCCCCTGCCGTCCCCGGCTCCGCCCCCTGCTCGCCCCGTTTCCTCCCCCTGCTGTTCCCGGCTCCTCCCCCTTCTGTTCCCAGCTCCTCCCCTTGCTGTTCCCGGCTGCTCCCCTTGCTGTTCCCGGCTCCGCCCCCTGCCCTCCTCGGCTGTTCCCGGCCCCTCCCCCGGCTGTTCCCTGCTCCGCCCCCTGCCCTCCCCGGCTGTTCCCTGCCCCGCCCCCTGCCGTTCCCGGCTCCGCCCCCTGCCGTTCCCTGCTGTTCCCGGCTCCGCCCCCTGCTCTCCCCGTGCCGTTCCCGGCTGTTCCCGGCTCCTCCGCCGGCCGTTCCCGGCTCCGCCCCGTCGCCCTTCCCAACCTGTGTGGGATTGCCGGTCTCGGGGCAGCTGTCGCAGGCGTCGCCGACGCCGTCCTGGTCCCGGTCGCTCTGCAGCGGGTTGGGCACCTGCGGGCAGTTGTCCAGCGTGTTGGGGATGCCTGCGGAGGGGGCGAGGAGGCCTTCAATCAATCAATCAATCAATCCATCAATCGTATGTATTGAGCGCTTACTGTGTGCTGAGCACTGTACTGAGCGCTTGGGAAGTCCAAGTTGGAAACATATAGAGACAGTCCCTACCCAACAGTGGGCTCACAGTCTAAAAGGGGGAGACAGACAACAAAACCAAAGATACTAACAAAATAAAATAAATAGATTAGATAGGTACAAGTAAAATAAATAAATAGAGTAATAAATATGTACAAACATATATACATCTGTACAGGTGCTGTGGGGAAGGGAAGGAGGTAAGATGAGGGGGATGGAGAGGGGGATGAGGGGGAGAGGAAGGAAGGGGCTCAGTCTGGGAATCAATCAATCAATCGTATTTATTGAGCGCTTACTGTGTGCAGAGCACTGTACTAAGCGCTTGGGAAGTACAAGTTGGCAACATACAGAGACAGTCCCTACCCAACAGTGGGCTCACAGTCTAAAAGGGGGAGACAGAGAACAAAACCAAACATACTAACAAAATAGAATAGATGGGTACAAGTAAAATAAATAAATAAATAGAGTAATAAATATGTACAAACATATATACATCTATACAGGTGCTGTGGGGAAGGGAAGGAGGTAAGATGGGGGGATGGAGAGGGGGACGAGGGGGAGAGGAAGGAAGGGGCTCAGTCTGGGAAGGCCTCCTGGAGGAGGTGAGCTCTCAGCAGGGCCTTGAAGGGAGGAAGAGAGCGAGCTTGGCGGAAGGGCAGGGGGAGAGGAAGGAAGGGGCTCAGTCTGGGAAGGCCTCCTGGAGGAGGTGAGCTCTCAGCAGGGCCTTGAAGGGAGGAAGAGAGCGAGCTTGGCGGAGGGGCAGAGGGAGGGAGGGCATTCCAGGCCCGGGGGAGGACGTGGGCCGGGGGTCGATGGCGGGACAGGCGAGAACGAGGCCTGACGGTGAGGAGATTAGCGGCGGAGGAGCAGAGGGTGCAGGCTGGGCTGGAGAAGGAGTGAAGGGAGGGGAGGTAGGAGGGGGCCAGGGGATGGATGGACAGCCTGGAAGCCCAGGGTGAGGAGTTTCAGCCTGATGCGCAGATTGATTGGTAGCCACTGGAGATTTTTGAGGAGGGGAGTAACATGCCCAGAGCGTTTCTGGACAAAGACGATCCGGGCAGCAGCATGAAGTATGGATTGAAGTGGGGAGAGACACGAGGATGGGAGATCAGAGAGAAGGCTGGTGCAGTAGTCCAGACGGGATAGGATGAGAGCTTGACCGAGCAGGGAAGGGTTAGGGTAGGGAACGATCAGGCTCCCACCCGGCAGCCCCGGACCCTCCGGACCCTCCCTCCGAGCCCCCCGGTCCCCGCGGGCACCGTCGCCGTCGATGTCGTTGTCGCAGGCGTCGCCCTCGCCATTGCCATCGGCGTCGCGCTGCGCGTTGTTGGGCACGTTGGGGCAGTTGTCGCACGCGTCGCCGAACGAGTCCGTGTCCGAGTTCTGCTGGTCCTTGTTGGGCAGCAGCCGGCAGTTATCCTGGGGGAGACGGGGGCAGGGGGGCCGGCAGGGCCCCCCTAACAATAATCAGATATTGAGTCCATCAGATTGAATCAATCAGATCGGTTCCATCGGATTGAATGAATCAGAATGATGGCATTTGGGGATTGAATCCATCAGATCGGTTCCGTCGGATTGAGTGAATCAGAATGATGGCATTTGGGGATTGAATCAATCCGATCGGTCCCATCGGATTGAGTGAATCAGAATGATGGCATTTGGGGATTGAATCCATCAGATCGGTTCCATCGGATTGAATGAATCAGAATGATGGCATTAGGGGATTGAATCCATCAGATCGGTTCCATCGGATTGAATGAATCAGAATGATGGCATTTGGGGATTGAATCCATCAGATCGGTTCCATCGGATTGAGTGAATCAGAATGATGGCATTTGGGGATTGAATCAATCAGGTCGGTTCCATCGGATTGAGTGAATCAGAATGATGGCATTTGGGGATTGAATCTATCAGATCGGTTCCATCAGATTGAATGAATCAGAATGATGGCATTTGGGTATTGAATCCATCAGATCAGTTCCATCGGATTGAATGAATCAGAATGATGGCATTTGGGGATTGAATCCATCAGATCGGTTCCATCGGATTGAATGAATCAGAATGGTGGCATTTGGGGATTGAATCCATCAGATCGGTTCCATCGGATTGAATGAATCAGCATGATGGCATTTGGGGATTGAATCAATCAGATTGATTCAATCCGATTTAATTCGTTCTGATTCATTCAATCCGATGGAATAGCTGATAATGGTTATCAATCAGATCGGTTCCATCAGATTCAATCAGTCAGAATGATGGCATTTATTAAGCGCTTACTATGTGCCAAGCACTGTTCTAAGCGCTGGGGAGGATACAAGGTGATCAGGTGGTCCCTCGTGGGACTCACTGTCTTCATCCCCATTTGACAGAGGAGGGAACTGAGGCCCAGAGAATAATAATGATGATGATGGCATTTATTAAGCGCTTCCTATGTGCCAAGCACTGTTCTAAGTGCTAGGGAAGGATACAAGTAGATCAGGTGGTCCCTCGTGGGGCTCACCGTCTTCATCCCCATTTAACAGAGGAGGGAACTGAGGCCCAGAGAATAATAATAATGATGGTGGCATTTATTAACAGCTTCCTATGTGCCAAGCACTGTTCTAAGTGCTAGGGAAGGATACAAATAGATCAGGTGGTCCCTCGTGGGGCTCACCGTCTTCATCCCCATTTGACAGAGGAGGGAACTGAGGCCCAGAGAATAATAATGATGATGATGGCATTTATTAAGCGCTTACTATGTGCAAAGCACTGTTCTAAGCGCTGGGGAGGATACAAGGTCATCAGGTTGTCCCTCGTGGGGCTCACTGTCTTCATCCCCATTTGACAGAGGAGGGAACTAAGGCCCAGAGAATAATAATAATGATGGCATTTATTAAGCACTTACTATGTGCCAAGCACTGTTCTAAGTGCTGGGGAGGATACAAGGTGATCAGGTTGTCCCTCATGGGACTCACTGTCTTCATCCCCATTTGACAGATGAGGGAACTGAGGCCCAGAGAAGTTAAATGGTTCGCCCAAGGTCACCCAGCTGACAAGTGGCGGAGTTGGGATTCGAACCCATGACCTCTGACTCCCAAGCCCGGGCTCCTTCCACTGAGCCACACTGCTAATGATGCTATTGGTTAAGCGCTTACTCTGTGCCAAGCACTGTTCTAAGCACGGGGGGGATACAGGGTCATCAGGTTGTCCCACGTGGGGCTCCCAGTCTTCATTCCCATTTGACAGATGAGGGAACTGAGGCCCAGAGAATAATAATGATGGCATTTATAAGTGCTTACTCTGTGCCAAGCACTGTTCTAAGCGCTGGGGAAGTTACAAGGTGATCAGGTTGTCCCCCACGGAGCTCACAGTCTTCATCCCCGTTTTCCAGGTGAGGTAACAGAGGCACAGAGAAATTAAGTGACTTGCCCAAAGTCACACAGCCGACAATTGGCGGAGCTGGGATTTGAACCCGTGACCTCTGACTCCAAAGCCCGGGCTCTTTCCACTGAGCCATGCCGCTTCTCTAAGAAGTGAAGTGACTTGCCCAAGGTCACACAGCAGACAGGGGGCGGAGCCGGGATTAGAACCCACGACCTCTGACTCCCAAGCCCGGGCTCTGGCCACTGAGCCACGCTGCTTCTCTATTTATTATTATTTTCTAGACCGTGAGCCCGTTGTTGGGTAGGGACCATCTCTATATGTTGCCGACTTGTACTTCCCAAGCGCTTAGTACAGTGCTCTGCACACGGTAAGCACTCAGTAAATGCGATTGAATGAATGAATATGGTATTTGCTAAGCGCTTAGTACAGTGCTCTGCACACAGTAAGCACTCAGTAAATGCGATTGAATGAATGACTATGGTATTTGTTAAGCGCTTAGTACAGTGCTGTGCACACAGTAAGCGCTCAGTAAATGCAATTGAATGAATGAATATGGTATTTGTTAAGCGCTTAGTACAGTGCTCTGCACACAGTAAGCGCTCAGTAAATGCGATTGAATGAATGAATATGGTATTTGTTAAGCGCTTAGTACAGTGCTGTGCACACAGTAAGCTCTCAGTAAATGCGATTGAATGAATGAATATGGTATTTGTTAAGCGCTTAGTACAGTGCTCTGCACACAGTAAGCGCTCCGTAAATACGATTGAATGAATGAATATGGTATTTGTTAAGCGCTTAGTACAGTGCTGTGCACACAGTAAGCGCTCAGTAAATGCGATTGAATGAATGAATATGGTATTTGTTAAGCGCTTAGTACAGTGCTCTGCACACAGTAAGCGGTCCGTAAATACGATTGAATGAATGAATATGGTATTTGTTAAGCGCTTAGTACAGTGCTGTGCACACAGTAAGCGCTCAGTAAATGCGATTGAATGAATGAATATGGTATTTGTTAAGCGCTTAGTACAGTGCTGTGCACACAGTAAGCGCTCAGTAAATGCGATTGAATGAATGAATATGGTATTTGTTAAGCGCTTAGTACAGTGCTGTGCACACAGTAAGCGCTCAGTAAATGCGATTGAATGAATGAATATGATATTTGTTAAGCGCTTAGTACAGTGCTCTGCACACAGTAAGCGCTCAGTAAATGCGATTGAATGAATGAATATGGTATTTGTTAAGCGCTTAGTACAGTGCTGTGCACACAGTAAGCGCTCAGTAAATGCGATTGAATGAATGAATATGGTATTTGTTAAGCGCTTAGTACAGTGCTGTGCACACAGTAAGCGCTCAGTAAATGCGATTGAATGAATGAATATGATATTTGTTAAGCGCTTAGTACAGTGCTGTGCACACAGTAAGCGCTCAGTAAATGCGATTGAATGAATGAATATGGTATTTGTTAAGCGCTTAGTACAGTGCTGTGCACACAGTAAGCGCTCAGTAAATGCGATTGAATGAATGAATATGGTATTTGTTAAGCGCTTAGTACAGTGCTGTGCACACAGTAAGCGCTCAGTAAATGCGATTGAATGAATGAATATGATATTTGTTAAGCGCTTAGTACAGTGCTGTGCACACAGTAAGCGCTCAGTAAATGCGATTGAATGAATGAATATGGTATTTGTTAAGCGCTTAGTACAGTGCTGTGCACACAGTAAGCGCTCAGTAAATGCGATTGAATGAATGAATATGGTATTTGTTAAGCGCTTAGTACAGTGCTGTGCACACAGTAAGCGCTCAGTAAATGCGATTGAATGAATGAATATGGTATTTGTTAAGCGCTTAGTACAGTGCTCTGCACACAGTAAGCGCTCAGTAAATGCAATTGAATGAATGAATATGGTATTTGTTAAGCGCTTAGTACAGTGCTGTGCACACAGTAAGCGCTCAGTAAATGCGATTGAATGAATGAATATGGTATTTGTTAAGCGCTTAGTACAGTGCTGTGCACACAGTAAGCGCTCAGTAAATGCGATTGAATGAATGAATATGGTATTTGTTAAGCGCTTAGTACAGTGCTCTGCACACGGTAAGCACTCCGTAAATGCGATTGAATGAATGAATATGGTATTTGTTAAGCGCTTAGTACAGTGCTGTGCACACAGTAAGCGCTCAGTAAATGCGATTGAATGAATGAATATGGTATTTGTTAAGCGCTTAGTACAGTGCTGTGCACACAGTAAGCTCTCAGTAAATGCGATTGAATGAATGAATATGGTATTTGTTAAGCGCTTAGTACAGTGCTCTGCACACAGTAAGCGCTCCGTAAATACGATTGAATGAATGAATTAAGGTATTTGTTAAGCGCTTAGTATGTACCAAGGATTTAGTATGTACCAAACGCCGTGGTAGATACAAGGGAATCAAGCTGGACACAGTCCCTGTCCCCCGTGGGGCTCACAGTCTTTACCCCCATTTTACAGATGAGGGAACTGAGGCCCAGAGAGGTGAAGCGACTTGCCCCAGGCCACACAGCAGATAAGTGGGAGAGCCGGGATTAGAACCCATGACCTTCCGGTTCTCAGGCCCCGGGGGCTGTAACCGCTACACCATGCCGCTGCTCACCGTCCCCAGGGATCTGGATTCGAGGCGAATCAGAGACGTAAAGTATCTGTCCACTAACTCTGTTGCGTTGTAATAACAACTTTGGTACTTGCTATTAATATAAATAATGGGAATAATGGTATTTGTTAAACACCTACTATGTGCCAGGCACTGTTCTAAGCGCTGGGGTGGAGACAAGCAAACCGGGTTGGACGCAGTGTCTGTCCCACATAATAATAATAATAATGGCATTTATTAAGCGCTTACTATGTGCCAAGCGCTGTTCTAAGCGCTGGGGAGGTTACAAGGTGATCAGGTTGCCCCACGGGGGGCTCACAGTCTTAATCCCCATTTCACAGATGAGGTAGCTGAGGCCCAGAGAAGTAAAGCGACTGGCCCGAAGTCACACAGCCGGCAATTGGAGGAGCCGGGACTCGAACCCATGACCCCTGACTCCGAAGCCTGGGCTCTTTCCACTGAGCCGCGCTGCTCCCTCATGGGGCTCACAGGTTTAATCCCCATTTTACAGGTGAGGGAACTGAGGCACAGGGAAGGGAAGTGACTTGCCCAAGGTCACCCAGCAGACGTGTGGCAGAGCCAGGATTAGAACCCCAGGTCCTTCTGACTCCCAGCCTGCGCCCTATCCGCTAAGCCACAGTTGAACTCTCCCAGCGCTTAGTACAGTGCTCTGCGCATAGTATGGGCTCGCTCAATAAATACCATTGATGATTGATTGATCTGCCGGCAGCTCTATTACGTATATATATTATATGTTTAATGGTACTTTTTAAGCGCTTGCTACATGCCACGTAGACCGTGAGCCCCACGTGGGACGGGGACTGTGTCCAACCCGATTTGCCTGTACCCACCCCAGCGCTTAGTACAGTGCCTGGCCCATAGTAAGCGCCTAACAAATACCACAGTTAGCATTACAAGCTGATCGTCTTGGACAGAGTCGATAATCCCACCGTCTTAATCCTCATTTTCCGGATGAGGGAACTGAGGCCCAGAGAAGCGACTTATCCAAAGTCACCCAGCAGACAAGTGGCGGAGCTGGGATTAGAACCCGGGTCCTTCTGACTCCCCAGGCCCGGGCTGTAGCCACCGGCCCCTCGGAGGTGGGGGAAGGAGGGGACATATTTATTACTCTATTTATTTATTTCACTTGTACATTTCTATCCTATTTATTTTATTTTGTTGGTATGTTTGGTTCTGTTCTCTGTCTCCCCCTTCTAGACTGTGAGCCCACTGTTGGGTAGGGACTGGTCTCTATGTGTTGCCAATTTGTACTTCCCAAGCGCTTAGTCCAGTGCTCTGCACATAGTAAGCGCTCAATAAATACGATTGATGGATTGATTGAGGGGACCCCGTCCGGGAGACCTCAACATTTTTGATTCCGTCGCCGTCGGCGTCGTCGTCGCACTGGTCTCCGACCCCGTCGTTGTCCGCGTCCTCCTGCCCCGAATTGGGGGTCAACAGGCAGTTATCCTGGGGTGGGGGAAGATCAGGGAGGGGGGGAAGAGTCACACTAGGCCCCGACACCCACCCCCCGCCCCCAGGACCAAGCCCCCCCGACCCCACCTGCTTGCAGTGCTTGTTGTTGTCCATGCAGGGAAGCGCCGTGTCCGGGTAGCCGTCCAGGTCCGTGTCCGGCCCGCACACGTTCCCGTTGCCGGCCCAGCCCACGTCGCACTGGGAGACGGGACCCGGGGGTGGTGGTGGTTGGGGGGGAATTGGGAGGGGAAGGTGAGGGGGTGGAGGATGGGCGGGAGATGGGAGAGGATGGGGAGGAGGGGAGAATGGAAGAGAGATGGGGAAGGATACAGGGAAGAAGGGGAGAGGATGGAGGGGAGATGGGGGAAGGATGGACGGAGAAGGGGAGGGGAGGATGGAAGGGAGATGGGAGAGGATGGAGAGGAAGAGGGGAGAATGGAAGAGAGATGGGAAAGGATACAGGGAAGAAGGGGAGGGGATGGAGGGGAGATGAGAGGATTAAGGGTTGACGGGGAGAAGATGATGGGGAGAGGATTGAGGGGAAATGGAGAGAAGGTAGAGGGAAGACAGGGAGAGGATGGAGGGGAAACGGGGAGTGGTGGAGAGAAGATGGGGAGGGAATGGAGGGGAGGTGGGGGAGGATGGAAGGGAGAAGGGGAGGGGAGAATGGAAGGGAGATGGGAGAGGATACAGGGAAGAAAGGGAGGGGAGATGAGGAGAGGATTAAGGGTTGACGGGGAGAAGGTAGTGGGGAGATGGGGAGAGGATTGAGGGGAAATGGAGAGAAGGTAGAGGGAAGACAGGAAGAGGATGGAGGGGAAATGGAGTGGTGGAGAGAAGATGGGGAGGGGATGGAGGGGAGATGGGGGAGGATGGAAGGGAGATGGGAGAGAATACAGGGAAGAAAGGGAGGGGATGAAGGGGTGAGGGGGTGGAGGGGAGATGGGAGGGGATGGAGGATGGATGGGAGAAGGGGAGGGGAGGATGGAAGGGAGATGGGAGAGGATGGGGGGATGGGGAGGAGGGGAGAATGGAAGGGAGATGGGAGAGAATACAGGGAAGAAAGGGAGGGGATGAAGGGGTGGGGGATGGAGGATGGATGGGAGAAGGGGAGGGGAGGATGGAAGGGAGATGGGAGAGGATGGGGGGATGGGGAGGAGGGGAGAATGGAAGAGAGATGGGGAAGGATACAGGGAAGAAGGGGAGAGGATGGAGGGGAGATGGGGGAAGGATGGATGGAGAAGGAGAAGGAGGATGGAAGGGAGATGGGAGAGGATGGGGGGATGGGGACGAGGGGAGAATGGGAGATGGGAAAGGATACAGGGAAGAAGGGGAGAGGATGGAAGGGAGATGGGGGAAGGATGGACGGAGAAGGGAGGGGAGGATGGAAGGGAGGTGGGAGAGGATAGAGGTGGGATGGGGAGGGAATGGAGAGGAAGAGGGGAGAATGGAAGAGAGATGGGAAAGGATACAGGGAAGAAGGGGAGGGGATGGAGGGGAGATGAGGAGAGGATTAAGGGTTGACGGGGAGAAGATGGTGGGGAGATGGGGAGAGGATTGAGGGGAAATGGAGAGAAGGTAGGGGGAAGACAGGGAGAGGATGGAGGGGAAACGGGGAGTGGTGGAGAGAAGATGGGGAGGGGATGGAGGGGAGATGGGGAGGATGGAAGGGAGAATGGAAGGGAGATGGGAGAGGATACAGGGAAGAAGGGGAGGGGGTAGAGGGGAGATGGGGGAGGATACAGGGAGCAAAGAGGGGATGGAGGGGAGATGGGGGAGGATGGAAGGGAGAAGGGGAGAGGAGAATGGGAGATGGGAGAGGATACAGGGAAGAAGGGGAGGGGATGGAGGGGAGATGAGGAGAGGATTAAGGGTTGACAGGGAGAAGGTGGTGGGGAGATGGGGAGAGGATTGAGGGGAAATGGGGAGAAGGTAGAGGGAAGACAAGGAGAGGATGGAGGGGAAACGGAGTGGTGGAGAGAAGATGGGGAGGGGATGGAGAAGGGGAGGAGGGGGGATGGAGGGGAGATGGGGGAGGATGGAAGGAAGAAGGGGAGGGGAGGATGGAAGGGAGATGGGAGAGGATACAGGGAAGAAGGGGAGGAGATGGGGGAGGATGGAAGGGGGAGGGGAGAATGGAAGGGAGATGGGAGAGGATACAGGGAAGAAGGGGAGGGGATGGAGGGGAGATGAGGAGAGGATTGAGAGGAGACGGGGAGGGGTGGAGGAGAAAGGATGGAAGGGAGATGGGGAGAGGGTGAAGTGGAGACGGGGAGAGGATGGAGGGGAGACGAGAAGAGGATGGAAGGGTGGATGGGGAGAGGAAATGGAGAGGTGGGGAAGGGAGGAGGAAGGAGAGGGAGGATGACATGGCTCTCCCTCTATGGCAGCCCCTTCTCTTCCAAGTCCCGCCCCGTCCCCCCCTCAGTCGGTCCCCGGTCCGCCCCGTCGGGTCCCCGGTCCCTCACCGCGCAGGAGACGGCGCCGTTGCGCTCGGAGAGGCAGTGGGCATGGACGTGGCAGGGGCTGTGGGCTGGGCTGTGGCAACTCCGGGCGGGCAGGCACCCGCCGCTCTGGTTCCGCAGGAAACCCGACCGGCACGGCCCGCACTTGTAGGAGCCCTGCTCGTGGGCAAGAGGAGGAGGAGGAGGAAGAAGAAGAAGGGGAGAGGGGTCCGTCAGGAGCCGGGGTGGTCATCAGGACTTGGCCCTCTTCTAAACCCCGTTCTACTAGGCCTGCTGGGTGACCTTGAGCAAGTCACTTCACCTCTCTGGGCCTCAGTGACCTTGAGCAAGTCACTTCACCTCTCTGGGCCTCAGTGACCTCATCTGTACAACGGGGATTGAGTCTGTGAGCCCCACACGGGACAGGACTGCATCCGACCTGAATTGCATGTATCCATCCCGGCGTTCAGTTCAGTGCCTGGCCCATAGTAAGCGCTTAATACCACAATTATTATTATTATCCATCCCAGCGCTCAGTACCATGCCTGGCGCTCGGTAAGCACTTAAAAAAGATCACACTTAGTACTATTAAGCCCCCTCTTCTCCCACTCCCAGCTGCGTCACCCTTCGCTTTTCTGTGCCTCAGTTTCCTCATGTGTCAAATGGGGGTGAAGACTGTGAGCCCCATGTGGACAGGGATTGCGTCCAACCTCATAACCTGGTATTTACCCCAGCAATTAGAACAGTGCTTTGCACATAGTAAGTGCTTAACAAATACCATCATTATCATTATTATTATTTTGAGGTAGCCTCCCAAGTGCCCGGGACTCATGGGCAAGGAATGTGTCTGTCTGTTGTTGTATTGTCCTCTCCCAAGTGCTTAGTACAGTGCTTTGCACACACTAAGCGCTCAACAAATACCATCATTATCCTTATTATTATTTTGAGGTAGCCTCCCAAGTGCCCGGGACTCATGGGCAAGAAATGTGTCTGTCTGTTGTTGCACTGTCCTCTCCCAAGTGCTTAGTACAGTGCTTTGCACACACTAAGCGCTCAATAAATATGACAATGAATGAGAACCGTCCTCACACAGTCGATACTCAGTAAACAATAATAATAATTACGTTATCTGTTAACCACTTACCGTGTGCCAGGCACTGTTCTAAGCACTGGGTTAGAGACAAGATAATCGGGTCGGACACAGTCCCTGCCCGACACGGGGCTCACAGTCTTAATCCCCATTTTACAGAAGAGGGAACTGAGGCCCAGAGCAGTGAAGTGACTTGCCCCAGGTCGCACAGCGGACAAGAGGCGGAGCCGGGATTGGAACCCACGACCTTCTGAGTCCCAGGTCCGGGCTGTAGCCGCTATGCCACGGTGCTTTTGTGCAAATCCTATGGATTGGTGTGTTGATAATAATAATAATAATAATGGTATTTGTTAAGCGCTTACTATGTACAAAGCACTGTTCTAAGCGCTGGGGGGATACAAGGTGATCAGGTTGTCCCACATGGGGCTCCCAGTCTTCATCCCCATTTTCCAGATGAGGTCACCGAGGCCCAGAGAAGTGAAATGACATGCCCAGAGTCACCCAGCTGACAACTGGTGGAGCCGGGATTTGAACCCACGACCTTCTGAGTCCCAGGTCCGGGCTGTAGCCGCTACGCCACGGTGCTTTTGTGTAAATCCTATGGATTGGTGTGTTGATAATAATGGTATTTGTTAAGCGCTTACTACGTACAAAGCACTGTTCTAAGCGCTGGGGGGATACAAGGCAATCAGGTTGTCCCACATGGGGCTCCCAGTCTTCATCCCCATTTTCCAGATGAGATCACCGAGGCCCAGAGAAGTGAAATGACTTGCCTAGAGTCACCCAGCTGACAACTGGCGGAGCCGGGATTTGAACCCACGACCTTCTGAGTCCCAGGTCCGGGCTGTAGCCGCTACGCCACACTGCTTTTGTGTAAATCCTATGGATTGGTGTGTTGATAATAATGGTATTTGTTAAGCGCTTACTACGTACAAAGCACTGTTCTAAGCGCTGGGGGGATACAGGGTGATCAGGTTGTCCCACATGGGGCTCCCAGTCTTCATCCCCATTTTCCAGATGAGGTCACCGAGGCCCAGAGAAGTGAAATGACTTGCCCAGAGTCACCCAGCTGACACCTGGCGGAGCCGGGATTTGAACCCACGACCTTCTGAGTCCCAGGTCCGGGCTGTAGCCGCTATGCGACGGTGCTTTTGTGCAAATCCTATGGATTGGTGTGTTGATAATAATAATAATAATAATGGTATTTGTTAAGCGCTTATTATGTACAAAGCACTGTTCTGAGTGCTGGGGGGATACAAGGTGATCAGGTTGTCCCACATGGGGCTCCCAGTCTTCATCCCCATTTTCCAGATGAGGTCACCGAGGCCCAGAGAAGTGAAATGACTTGCCCAGAGTCACCCAGCTGACAACTGGCGGAGCCGGGATTTGAACCCACGACCTTCTGAGTCCCAGGTCCGGGCTGTAGCCGCTACGCCACGCTGCTTTTGTGTAAATCCTATGGATTGGTGTCTTGATAATAATGGTATTTGTTAAACGCTTACTATGTACAAAGCACTGTTCTAAGCGCTGGGGGGATACAGGGTGATCAGGTTGTCCCACATGGGGCTCCCAGTCTTCATCCCCATTTTCCAGATGAGGTCACCGAGGCCCAGAGAAGTGAAATGACTTGCCCAGAGTCACCCAGCTGACACCTGGCGGAGCCGGGATTTGAACCCACGACCTTCTGAGTCCCAGGTCTGAGGATGAGGAGGGGAAGGGAGGGATGAGGAGGGCGAGGCACCGTGCCAGCTTGGGGGTGGAGGGGGAGCGGCGTGGGTAGGCGCGTTGCTCACCACAGTGTTGGTACAGATGGAGTTGGGGTCACAGCCTCCGTTGTTGCCGTCGTTGCATTCGTCCACGTCCGTGCAGACCTGGGGAGGGGGGCGGCCGGGAGTGGGAGGAGGCCGAGGGGGTCTGACCTTTGACCTTAGGGTGTCCCCCCCCCCCTTCCCCAGAGCCCCCAGGCCTGCCCCCCAGGCCCACCTGCTTGCTGGCGCGGGCGTAGTCTATGCCAACGCCAGAGACCAGGCTGCCAGTGTAGCCGCGGGGGCAGGCCGGGCAGCGGAAGCCCGGCGCCGTGTTGATGCAGCTGGAGCCTGGGAAGCAGGGGTCGGCGTGGGCACACTGTTGGGGAGAAGGAAGGGCAAGGGGCGAGGGTCACACCGTACTTACTGAACGCTCACTGTGTGCGGAGCGCTCTACTAAGTGCTTGGGAGAGGGCAGTACAATAATCTCCCCTTCTAGACTGTGAGCCCACTGTTGGGTAGGGACCGTCTCTCTATGTTGCCAACTTGGACTTCCCTGCTGTGCACACAGTAAGCGCTCAATAAATACGCCAAGCTAGCTTCCTCCCTTCAAGGCCCTACTGAGAGCTCACCTCCTCCAGGAGGCCTTCCCAGACTGAGCCCCTTCCTTCCTCTCCCCCTCGTCCCCCTCTCCATCCCCCCCATTTTACCTCCTTCCCTTCCCCACAGCACCTGTATATATGGATAGATGTTTGTACAGATTTATTACTCAATTTATTTATTTTACTTGTCCATATCTATTCTATTTATTTTATTTTGTTAGTATGTTGGGTTTTGTTCTCTGTCTCCCCCTTTTAGACTGTGAGCCCACTGTTGGGTAGGGGCTGTCTCTATATGTTGCCAATTTGTACTTCCCAAGTGCTTAGTCCAGTGCTCTGCACACAGTAAGCGCTCAATAAATACGATTGATGATGATGTATATGTGTTTGTCCATATTTATTACTCATTTATTTATTTATTTATTTTACTTGTACATATCTATTCTATTTATTTTATTTTGTTAGTATGTTTGGTTTTGTTCTCTGTCTCCCCCTTTTAGACTGTGAGCCCACTGTTGGGTAGGGACCGTCTCTAGATGTTGCCAATTTGTACTTCCCAAGCGCTTAGTCCAGTGCTCTGCACACAGTAAGCACTCAATAAATACGATTGATGATGATGATGATGTATATATGTTTGTACATATTTATTACTCTATTTTTTATTTATTTATTTATTTTACTTGTACATATGTATTCTATTTATTTTATTTTGTTAGTATGTTGGGTTTTGTTCTCCGTCTCCCGCTTTTAGACTGTGAGCCCGCTGTTGGGTAGGGACCGTCTTTAGATGTTGCCAATTTGTACTTCCCAAGCGCTTAGTCCAGTGCTCTGCACACAGTAAGCGCTCAATAAATACGATTGATGATGATGATGAATAAATACGATGGATTGATTGATTGATCGATCTGACACATTCCCTGCCCACAAGGAGCTCCCAGTCTAGAGCCGGGGAGACGGACAGGGGTAGAAATCAATAAATTAGAGCTGTGGAGATAAGGGGTGTGAGGGTGGGAGTGGGAATGAAGGAAGAAGCAACGTGGCTCAGTGGGAAGAGCCCGGGCTTTGGAGGCAGGGGTCGTGGGTTCGAATCCCGGCTCCGCCACTTGTCAGCTGGGTGACTTGGGGCAAGTCACTTCACTCCTCCGGGCCTCAGTTCCCTTACCTGGAAAATGGGGATGAAGACTGGGAGCCCCACGTGGGACAACCTGATCACCTTGTATCCGCCCCGCAGTGCGTAGAACAGTGCTTTGCACATAGTAAGAGCTTAACAAATGCCATCGTTATTATCATTAAGGGAGCGAGTCAGGGCGACGCAGAAGGGAGTGGGAGAAGAGGAGAGGGAGGCTCGGTCCGGGAAGGCCTCCTGGAGGAGGTGGGCCTTCGATAAGGCTTTGATCGTCTGTGGGATAATAATAATAATGATAGCATTTATTAAGCGCTTACTATGTGCAAAGCACTGGTCTTTTAGACTGTGAGCCCACTTTTGGGTAGGGACTGTATATGTTGCCAATTTGTACTTCCCAAGCGCTTAGTCCAGTGCTCTGCACATAGTAAGCGCTCAATAAATACGATTGATGATGATGATGATGGTGATGAGGTTGTCCCACGTGGGGCTCCCAGTCTTCACCCTCATTTTCCAGATGAGGGAACTGAGGCCCAGAGAAGTGACTCGCCCCAAGTCCCCCGGCTGACAGTCGGCGGAGCCGGGATTCGAACCCACGACCTCTGACTCCAAAGCCCGGGCTCTTCCCACCGAGCCACGCTGCCTTCTCCAGCGGGTGAGGAGGGAGGGCGAAACGGGGCCGGCGGCGGGATGGGCGAGACGGAGGGCCGGGGAGCAGGGGGGCACCCACCTCGTCGATGTCGGCGCAGTACGTCCCGTTGCCCTCGGTGCCCGCCGGGCAGGGCCCGCAGCGGTACCCCGGGTACTCGTACACCTCCATGCAGTCGACGCCGCGGTAGCAGGGGTTGGGATTGCAGTGGGACCGCTGCTCGTGGAAGCCTGCTCGTGGCATTGGGCGGGCACGCTCAGGAGGGCATCCTCAGGGCGTGAGGCCTTCCCACACTGAGCCCCCTTTTCCCTCTCCTCCTTCCCCTCCCCATGGCACCTGTCTAGATATTTCCACATCATCATCATCAATCGTATTTATTGAGCGCTTACTATGTGCGGAGCACTGTACTAAGCGCTTGGGAAGTACAAATTGGCGACATATAGAGACAGCCCCTACCCAACAGTGGGCTCGCAGTCTAAAAGATTTATTCCTCTATTTTACTTGTGCATATTTACTATTCTGTTTCTTTTGTTTCTGTTTCCTTTTAGACTGTGAGCCCACTGTTGGCGCCCTAGTCTATATATTTGCACATCATCATCATCATCAATCGTATTTACTGAGCGCTTACTATGTGCGGAGCACTGTACTAAGCGCTTGGGAAGTACAAATTGGCAACATATAGAGACAGCCCCTACCCAACAGTGGGCTCGAAGTCTAAAAGATTTATTACCCTATTTTACTTGTGCATATTTACTATTCTGTTTCTTTCGTTTCTGTTTCCTTTTAGACTGTGAGCCCACTGTTGGCGCCCTAGTCTATATATTTGCACATCATCATCATCATCAATCGTATTTACTGAGCGCTTACTATGTGCGGAGCACTGTACTAAGCGCTTGGGAAGTACAAATTGGCGACATATAGAGACAGCCCCTACCCAACAGTGGGCTCGCAGTCTAAAAGATTTATTACTCTATTTTACTTGTGCATATTTACTATTCTGTTTCTTTTGTTTCTGTTTCCTTTTAGACTGCGAGCCCACTGTTGGCGCCCTAGTCTATATATTTGCACATCATTGTCATCATCATCATCAATTGTATTTACTGAGCGCTTACTATGTGCGGAGCACTGTACTAAGCGCTTGGGAAGTACAAATTGGCAACATCTAGAGACAGCCCCTACCCAACAGTGGGCTCGCAGTCTAAAAGATTTATTACTCTATTTTACTTGTGCATATTTACTATTCTGTTTCTTTTGTTTCTGTTTCCTTTTAGACTGTGAGCCCACTGTTGGTGCCCTAGTCTATATATTTGCACATCATCATCATCATCAATCGTATTTACTGAGCGCTTACTATGTGCGGAGCACTGTACTAAGCGCTTGGGAAGTACAAATTGGCGACATATAGAGACAGCCCCTACCCAGCAGTGGGCTCACAGTCTAAAAGATTTATTACTCTATTTTACTTGTGTATATTTACTATTCTGTTTCTTTTGTTTCTGTTTCCTTTTAGACTGTGAGCCCACTGTTGGCGCCCTAGTCTATATATTTGCACATCATCGTCATCATCATCATCAATCGTATTTACTGAGCGCTTACTATGTGCGGAGCACTGTACTAAGCGCTTGGGAAGTACAAATTGGCGACATATAGAGACAGCCCCTACCCAACAGTGGGCTCGCAGTCTAAAAGATTTATTACTCTATTTTACTTGTGCATATTTACTATTCTGTTTCTTTCGTTTCTGTTTCCTTTTAGACTGTGAGCCCACTGTTGGCGCCCTAGTCTATATATTTGCACATCATCATCATCATCAATCGTATTTACTGAGCGCTTACTATGTGCGGAGCACTGTACTAAGCGCTTGGGAAGTACAAATTGGCGACATATAGAGACAGCCCCTACCCAACAGTGGGCTCGCAGTCTAAAAGATTTATTACTCTATTTTACTTGTGCATATTTACTATTCTGTTTCTTTTGTTTCTGTTTCCTTTTAGACTGTGAGCCCACTGTTGGCGCCCTAGTCTGTATATTTGCACATCATCGTCATCATCATCATCAATCGTATTTACTGAGCGCTTACTATGTGCGGAGCACTGTACTAAGCGCTTGGGAAGTACAAATTGGCAACATCTAGAGACAGCCCCTACCCAACAGTGGGCTCGCAGTCTAAAAGATTTATTACTCTATTTTACTTGTGCATATTTACTATTCTGTTTCTTTTGTTTCTGTTTCCTTTTAGACTGTGAGCCCACTGTTGGGTAGGGACTGTCTCTCTATGTTGCCAATTTGTACTTCCCAAGCGCTTAGTACAGTGCTCTGCACTTAGTAAGCGCTCAATAAGTACGATTGATTGATTTTGTCAATGATGTGCATATAGCTATAATTAATAATAATAATAATGATGATGATGCTATAATGAATAATAATAATAATGATGGCATTTGTTAAGCGCTTACTATGTGCAGAGCCCCGTCCTAAGCGCTGGTGGGGGGGGATACAAGGTGATCAAGTGGTCCCACTTGGGGCTCACAGTCTTAATCCCCATTTTCCAGAGGAGGGAACCGAGGCTCTGAGAAGTTAAGTGACTTGCCCAAGGTCACACAGGGACCGTCTCTCTATGTTGCCAATTTGTACTTCCCAAGCGCTTAGTCCAGTGCTCTGCACACAGTAAGCGCTCAATAAATACGATTGGTGATGATGATAATGGCGGAGTCGGGATTCGAACCCACTCCAAAGCCCGGGCTCTTTCCACTGAGCCACGCTGCTTCTCGATAATTCCGTTTGTTCTGACGATTTTGACACCCGTCCTCATGTTTTGTCGTCGGTCTCCCCCTTCCAGATTGTGAGCCCGCTGTCGGGTAGGGGCCGTCTCTAGATGTTGCCAACTTGGCCTTCCCAAGCGCTTAGTCCAGTGCTCTGCACACAGTTAAGCGCTCAATCAATACGATTGAATGAATGTAGCTTTAATTCCTTTTGTTCTGACGACTTGCCACCCTTCCACACGTTTCGTTTCGTCGTCTGTCTCCCCCTTCTATAATAATAATAACGATGGCATTTATTAAGCGCTTACTATGTGCCGAGCACCGTTCTAAGCGCCGGGGAGGTTCCAAGGTGATCAGGTTGTCCCACGGGGGGCTCCCAGTCTTCATCCCCGTTTTCCAGATGAGGTCACTGAGGCCCAGAGAAGTGAAGCGACTTGCCCAAAGTCACCCAGCTGACAATTGGCGGAGCCGGGATTTGAACCCGTGACCTCCTAGACTGGGACCCCGTCGTTGGGCCGGGACCGTCTCTAGATGTCACCGGCTTGGACTTCCCAAGCGCTTAGTCCAGCGCTCCGTTATATGTACATACGTTTGTACATATTTATTACTCTATTTATTTATTGTCGTGGGACAACCTGATCATCATCATCATCAACCGTATTTATTGAGCGCTTACTATGTGCAGAGCACTGGACCTAAGCGCTTGGGAAGTACAAATTGGCAACATCTAGAGACAGTCCCTACCCAACAGTGGGCTCACAGTCTAAAAGGGGGGGGACGGAGAACAAAACCAAACATACTAACAAAATAAAATAAATAGAATAGATATGTACAAATAAAATAAATAGAGTAAAAAATATGTACAAACATATATACAGGTGCTGTGGGGAAGGGAAGGAGGTAAGATGGGGGGGATGGAGAGGGGGACGAGGGGGAGAGGAAGGAAGGGGATCATATCTATCCTATTTATTTTATTTTGTGAGTATGTTTGGTTTTGTTCTCCGTCTTCCCCTTTTAGACTGTGAGCCCATTGTTGGGTAGGGACTGTCTCTAGATGTTGCCAGTTTGTACTTCCCAAGCGCTTAGTCCAGTGCTCTGCACATAGTAAGCGGTCAATAAATATGATTGATGATGATGATGATGACTGTCTCTAGATGTTGCCAATTTGTACTTCCCAAGCGCTTAGTCCAGTGCTCTGCACACAGTAAGCGCTCAATAAATACGATTGATGATGATGATGACTGTCTCTAGATGTTGCCAATTTGGACTTCCCAAGCGCTTAGTCCAGTGCTCTGCACACAGTAGGCGCTCAATAAATACGATCGATGATGATGATGATGAGAGTAAGCGCTCAATCAATACGATGGAATGAATGAACGGATGGATGAGGGGGGACGAGTGGGGCGCCCCAGGATCCCCACTCACCGCACACCTGGCACTCCATGATGGTGTTTCGGATCAGAGACATCTCCTTCACCTGGAGGGGGGTGGGCGGGTCAGGAGGGGGGGGATGGGGTGCCCCCCCACCCCCACCCTAAGGTCCCCCCACCCACCCCCCCATTGCCCTTCACCCCCTGACCTGGTCCCGGATGTCCTCCCTCAGCTCCACCAGGATCTGGTTGAACAGCGTCAGCTGGGTGATCAACGCTTTGGTGTGTTCGCCTGGCACACGGGGCGGAGCGGGGGACACGGAGACGATTAATAATCATCAATCGTATGTATTGAGCGCTTACTGTGTGCAGAGCACTGGACTAAGCGCTTGGGAAGTCCAAGCTGGCAACATAGAGAGACAGTCCCTACCCAACAGTGGGCTCACAGTCTAAAAGATTATTAAGATGAATAATCAGATTAAGATTAATAATTAATAATGATAAAAGATTAAGATTATTATTATTAATAATAATAATAATGGCATTTATTAAGCGCTTACTATGTGCAGAGCACTATTCTAAGCGCTGGGGAGGATACAAGGTGATCAGGTTGGCCCACGTGGTGCTCGCAGTCTTCATCCCCGTTTTCCAGATGAGGGAACTGAGGCCCAGAGAAGTGATTTGCCCAAAGTCACACAATATAATGACATGTGTTTTTTTTTTCTAGCTTTTGTTAAGCGCTTACTATGTGCAAAGCACTGTTCTAAGCGCTGGGGAGGATACAGGGTGATCAGGTTGTCCCATGTGGGGCTCACAGTCTTCATCCCCGTTTTCCAGATGAGGGAACTGAGGCCCAGAGAAGTGAAGTGATTTGCCCAAAGTCACACAATATAATGACGTGGGTTTTTTTGTGGTTTTTTTTCTAGCTTTTGTTAAGCGCTTACTATGTGCAAAGCACTGTTCTAAGCGCTGGGGAGGACACAGGGTGATCAGGTTGTCCCACGTGGGACTCTCAGTCTTCATCCCTGTTTTCCAGATGAGGGAACTGAGTCCCAGAGAAGTGAAGTGATTTGCCCAAAGTCACACAATATAATGACGTGGGTTTTTTTGTGTTTTTTTTTTCTAGCTTTTGTTAAGCGCTTACTATGTGCAAAGCACTGTTCTAAGCGCTGGGGAGGACACAGGGTGATCAAGTTGTCCCACGTGGGGCTCACAGTCTTCATCCCCGTTTTCCAGATGAGGGAACTGAGGCCCAGAGAAGTGAAGTGACTTGCCCAAAGTCACACAATATAATGACATGTGGGTTTTTTTGTGTTGTTTTTTGTTTTGTTTTTTTTCTAGCTTTTGTTAAGCGCTTACTATCTGCAAAGCACTGTTCTAAGCGCTGGGGAGGATACAGGGTGATCAGGTTGTCCCACGGGGGGCTCACAGTCTTCATCCCCGTTTTCCAGATGAGGGAACTGAGGCCCAGAGAAGTGAAGTGACTTGCCCAAGATCACACAGCAGACATGTGGTGGAGCCGGGATTCGAACCCATGACCTCGGACTCCAAAGCCCGGGCTCTTTCCACTGAGCCACGCTGCTTCTCTAATGTGTTAAGGGCGTACTATGTGCCAGGCACGGTTCTGAGCGCTGGGGGAGATACAAGGTGATCAGGTTGTCCCACGGGGGGCTCACAGTCTTCATCCCCATTTTCCAGATGAGGGAACTGAGGCCCAGAGAAGTGAAGTGACTTGCCCAAAGTCACACAATATAATGACATGTGTTAAGTGCATACTATGTGCCAGGCATGGTTCTAAGCGCTGGGGGAGATACAAGGTGAGCAGGTTGTCCCACGGGGGGCTCCCAGTCTTCATCCCCATTTTCCAGATGAGGGAACTGAGGCCCAGAGAAGTGAAGTGACTTGCCCAGAGTCACCCAGCTGACAATTGGCAGAGCCGGGATTAGAACCCATGACCTCTGACTCCAGAGCCCGGGCTCTTTCCACTGAGCCACGCTGCTTCTCAGTAACAAATACAATAACAGTTGTGTTTGTGAAGCGCTTCCAGCGCTTAGAACAGTGCTCTGCACATAGTAAGCGCTTAACAAATGCCATTATTATTATTATTATTATTATTATTATTATTACTATTATGTGCCGGACTGTGCCAAGCGCTGGGGTGGATCCGAGCGAATCGGGTTGGACACAGTCCCCATCCCGTGTGGGGCTCACAATCCTCGTGCCCATCTTACAGATGATGGAACCGAGGCTCGGAGAAGGGAAGTGGCTCGCCCAAGGTCATCCGGCAGACAAGCGGGGGGACCGGGATTAGAACCCAGGTCCTTCCGGCTCCCGGGCCCGGGCTCTAACCACTAGGCCATGCCGCTCGGCACCACGTCACGCGTTCCCTGCCGGTGATTTCGTCCCCCTCCCCCGGCCCCAAGCCCACCCCCTGACGTAGTACAATGCTCAAGCGTTTAGTACAGTGCTCTGCACACAGTAAGCGCTCAATAAATAAGATTGAATGAGCGCTCAATAAATAGTAAGTAATAGTAAGTGCTTAATAAATGCCATTATTATTATTATTATGAATGAATGGACACTCACCAAGGATGGAGTGAATCGCGTTGGTCACTGGAAGAGAGAAGGAGCCATGGTCAGTCAGTCAGTGGTATTTATTGAGCGCTTACTCTGTGCAGAGCACTGTACTAAGCGATTGGGAGAGGACGGTATAACAGTATAACAGACACATTCCCTGTCCATGATGAGCTTACAGTCTAAAGGGGTCTGGGCCCGGGGCTGGAGGGAGTGCTCTGCACACAGTAAGCGCTCAATAAATACGATTGATTGATTGATTGATTGAGGGAGGGGTGGAACTAGAGAGACCGTCGGCCTCGTTGAGAAGGGATTTGTCATAATTATGATGGCGTTAAGCGCTTACTATGTGCAAAACACTGCTCTAAGCGCTGGGGAGGCAGGTTGTCCCACGGGGGGCTCCCAGTCTTCATCCCCATTTTCCAGATGAGCTCACTGAGGCCCCGAGAAGTGAAGTGACTCGCCCAAAGTCACCCAGCTGACAATTGGCGGAGCCGGGATTTGAACCCATGACCTCTGAATCCCAAGCCCGGGCTCTTTCCCCTGAGCCACGCTGCTCTCTTGTACCCGGATTTGTACCCTTTAATAATACTAATAATCGCGGTGTTTGTTAAGCGCTTGCTACGTGCCGCGCACTCTGCTAAGCGCTGGGGTAGATATAAGCAAATTGTGTTGGAGACCATCCCTGTCATCATCATCATCAATCGTATTTATTGAGCGCTTACTATGTGCAGAGCACTGTACTAAGCGCTTGGGAAGTACCAATTGGCAACATCTATCGGCAACAGATTGTCCCACACGGGGCTCCCAGTCTTCATCCCCGTTTTCCAGGTGAGGGAACTGAGGCCCAGAGAAGTGAAGTGACTGGCCCAGGGTCACACAGCAGGCAAGTGGCGGAGCCGAGATTAGAACCCAGGTCCTTCTGACGTCCAGGCCTGGGTTCTAGCTGCTCCATTATGCTGCTGCCAGGATCATTTTCCTAAAACGCCTGTCTGGAGTGCTTCCCCGCTCCTTGAAATCCCCCAACGGCCACCCATTCCGCTCCGCAGAAACCAGAAAATGTTTATTTTCTACTGTACTCTCCGAGAGCTTAGTACAGTGCTTTGCACCCAGTAAGCGCTTAATAAATACGACTGAATAAATGTATAAATGAAGTCACTTTATCGGCTCTCTCTCTCCACTACTGATCCTGGCTCCGCTCCCACTACGATCCGGCCGGCGCGATTCATTTCTTACGAGCCAATTTTATTTTTAACGCTATTTGTTAAGCGCTCACTAGGTGCCAGGCATGGGTTCAAATCCCGCCTCCTCCAATTGTCAGCTGTGTGACTTGGGGCGAGTCACTTCTCTGGGCCTCAGTTACCTCATCTGTAAAATGGGGATGAAGACCGTGAGCCCCCCGTGGGACAACCTGATCACCTTGTATCCTCCCCAGCGCTTAGAACAGTGCTTTGCACATAGTAAGCGCTTAATAAATGCCGTTATTATTATCACTCGCTTACTAGGTGCCAGGCATGGGTTCAAATCCCGCCTCCTCCAATTGTCAGCTGTGTGACTTGAGGCGAGTCACTTCTCTGGGCCTCAGTTACCTCATCTGTAAAATGGGGATGAAAACCGTGAGTCCCCCGTGGGACAACCTGATCACCTTGTATCCTCCCCAGCGCTTAGAACAGTGCTTTGCACATAGTAAGTGCTTAATAAATGCCGTTATTATTATTACTAAGCACTGGGTTAGATACAAGTTAATCAGGTTGGACACAGTCCCCGTCCCGCATAGGGCGCACAGTCTTAATCCCCATTTTACAGAGGAGGAAACTGAGGCCCTGAGAAGCGAAGTGACCCCCCCAAGATCATACAGCGGACAAGCGGCGGAGCCGGGATTAGAACCCAGGTCCTTCCGACTCCCAAGCTCGGGCTCTACCCACTAGACCACACCGCTGCTCACCTCCTTTACCCATTAGACTTCCCCCTCCTAGACTGTGAGCCCGCTGTTGGGTCGGGACCGTCTCTCTATGTTGCCAACTTCTACTTCCCAAGCGCTTAGTACAGTGCCCTGCACACAGTAAGCGCTCAATAAATACGACTGAATGGATGAATGAATTAGGCTGCCAACCTCTTGCTCATGACCCCCTTTCCACCATCCTGCAGGCCACCGTTCTCCCTGCCTACAAAATTCCTCAAGGATCACACCTCCTCCAGGAGGCCTTTCCTGATTCATCCCTTAGCGTGGCTTAGTGAAAAGAGCCCGGGCTTTGGAGTCGGAGGGCGTGGGTTCAAATCCCGGCTCCGCCAACTGTCAGCTGGGTGACTTTGGGCGAGTCACCTCACTTCTCTGGGCCTCAGTGACCTCATCTGGAAAATGGGGATTAAAACTGTGAGCCCCCCATGAGACAACCTGATCACTTGGTAACCTCCCGAGCGCTTAGAACAGTGCTTGGCACATAGTAAGCGCTTAACAAATACCATTATTATTATTATTATTATATTTCTGCCCTCTTCTGTACACCCCCTGGGTCACTAAACACTTGGTTACTCCCACCCCACCCTCTCCATAATCAATCAGTCAATCAATCGTATTTATTGAGCGCTTACTGTATTTATTGAGCTCCCGCCCCACCCTCTCCATAATCAATCAATCAATCATATTTATTGAGCGCTTACTGTATTTATTGAGCTCCCACCCCACCCTCTCCATAATCAATCAATCAATCAATCAATCGTATTTATTGAGCGCTTACTGTATTTATTGAGCTCCCACCCCACCCTCTCCATAATCAATCAATCAATCGTATTTATTGAGCGCTTACTGTGTGCAGAGCACTGTACACAGTAAGCGCTCAGTAAATATGATTGATTGATTGATTATGATTATCTATTGAGCGCTTACTGTGTGCAGAGCACTGTACTAAGCGCTTGGGAAGTCCAAGTTGGCAACATATGGAGACGGTCCCTAACCAACAGTGGGCTTACAGTCTAGGAGTGTAGACATTTTTGGTGTCTACCAACTCTGTCATATCGTACTCTTCCAAGCACTTAGTACAGTGCTCTGCACACGGTAAGCGCTCAGTAAATGGCAGTAGTAGCAGTGGTCATGGTATTTATTAAACACCTACTGTGTGCAGAGCACTGTACCGATTGCCGGGAGAGAATACACAAGTGAGAATCGGACACTATCCCAGTCCTTCGAGAGGCCCTCAATCTAAGATGTCTCGCTTCCCCTTAGCTGTGATTTTCATTCAGTCGTATTTATTGAGCACTAACCGCGTGCAGAGCGCTGTACTAAGCGCTTGGGAGAGGACAATACATCAATAAGCAGACACATCCCTTTTATTTTAATGTCTTTTCCCCTCACTAGCACATAAACTCTTTGAGGGCAGGGATAGTGTCGTGGCTGAGTGGAAATCAATCAATCAATCAATCAATCGTATTTATTGAGCACTTACTGTGTGCAGAGCACTGTACTAAGCGCTTGGGAAGTCCAAGTTGGCAACATAGAGAGACAGTCCCTACCCAACAGTGGGCTCACAGTCTAGAAGGAAAGAGAACGGGCTTGGGACTCAGAGGTCGTGGGTTCAAATTCCAGCTCTGCCACTTAGCTGTGTGACTTTGGGCAAGTCACTTCACTTTTCTGGGCCTCAGTTACCTCATCTGTAAAAGGGGGATTAAGACTGTGAGCCCCACGCGGGACAACCTGGTAACCTTGTATCTACCCCAGCGCTTAGAACAGCGCTCAGCACATAGTAAATGCTTATTACAAATACCATTATGATTATTATTTAAAAAAAATGGGGATGAAGCCTGTAAGCCCCGTGTGGGACCGGGACTGTGTCCAACCTAATTAGCTTGGATCTGCCCAGTGCTTAGAACAGTGCTTGACCCATAGTAAGCGCTTAACAAATTCCATTGTTATTATTATTATTATCGTATTCGCCCAAACGCCTCATACGTTGCTTTGCACGGTCAGCACTAAGAAAACACGACAGATTGATTGACGGGTGGATGGAGCGTGTTGGGTCAGCGGTCACCTGCGTGGTGGACGGTCTCTTCGCGCTGGAACGGACACTCACTCAGGGCGCCCACGCGGGCCATGGACCCGCCCAGGATCAGCTTCATGGACTCCACGAAGCCCTAAGGGAAGGGCGGAGGAAGGGGGTCGTCACCCCCGCCCCCTCTTCTCCTTTGGCTCCTTCCCAAGCTCTACCCCCTTTCCCTGGCTCCCCCTCTCCAAGTCTCCCCCTCTCCATCCTTAAGCTCCGCCCCCTCCAACTCAACTCTCCATCCTTCGGTTCCTCCCCCTCTCCTAGTCTCCTCCTCTCCATCCTTAGGCCCCACTCCCTCTCCAAGTCTCCCCCTCTCCATCCTTAGGTTCTTCCCCCTCTCTCTGGCTCCCCTTCTCCATCCATAGATTCCTCCCCTTCTCCAGGGCTCCACCTCACCATTCCTAGGCTCCTCCTCCTCTCCATCCTTAGGCCTCACTCCCTCTCCAAGTCTCCTCCTCTCCATCCTTAGGCCTCACTCCCTCTCCAAGTCTCCCCCTCTCCATCCTTAGGTTCTTCCCCCTCTCCCTGGCTCGCCCTCTCCATCCTTGGACCCCTCCCCTTCTCCAAGACTCAAGGCTCCACCTCACCATTCCTAGGCTCCTCCTCCTCTCCATCCTTAGGCCTCACTCCCTCTCCAGGTCTCCCCCTCTCCATCCTTAGGCCTCACTCCTTCTCCAAGTCTCCCCCTCTCCATCCTTAGGTTCCTCCCCCTCTCCCTGGCTCCCCCTCTCCATCCTTAGACCCCTCCCCTTCTCCAAGACTCAAGGCTCCACCTCACCATTCCTGGGCTCCTCCTCCTCTCCATCCTTAGGCCTCACCCCCTCTCCAAGTCTCCCCCTCTCCATCCTTAGGTTCCTCCCTCTCTCCCTGGCTCCCCCTCTCCATCCTTAGACTCCTCCCCCTCCCCAAGGCCCCTCCCCCTCTCGAAGGCTCCCCCCTCTCCAAGATCTCCTCCCCTTCAACCTTAGGATCTGCCCCCTCTGGCAGTCTCCCCCACTCCATCCTTAGGCCTCACCCCCTCTCCAAGTTTCCCCCTCTCCATCCTTAGGCTCCTCCCCCTCTCCAAGGCTCCCCCTCTCCATTCTTAGGATCTGCCCTCTCTCTCTGGCTCTTCCCCCTCACTAAAGCTCCCCCTCTCCTTCCTTAGGCCCCACTCCCTCTCTCTGGCTCCCCCTCTCCATCCTTAGGATCCACCCCGTCTCTCAGGTTCCCCCTCTCCATCCTTAGGATCCGGCCCCTCTTGTTCCCCCTCTCCATCCTTGGGCTCCACCCTCTCTCTGTTTCCCCCTCTGCATCCTTAGGATCTGCCCCCTGTCTCTGGTTCCCCCTCTCCATCCTTGGGCTCTGCCCCCTGTTTCTGGTTCCCCCCCTCCATCCTTAGGATCCGCCCCCTCTCCCTGGTTCCCCCCTCCATCCTTAGGCTCCACCCCCTCACTAAAGCTCCCCCCCTCCAACCTTACGCTCTGCCATCCCTTGTAAGCTCCCCCTCTCCATCCTTAGGATCCGCCCCCGTCTCTTGTTCCCCTCTCCATCCTTAGGCTCCTCCCCCTCTCCAAGGCTCCCCCTGTCCATCCTTAGGATCTGCCCTCTCTCTCTGGCTCTTCCCCCTCACTAAAGCTCCCCCTCTCCTTCCTTAGGCCTCACTCCCTCTCTCTGGCTCCCCCTCTCCATCCTTAGGATCCACCCCCACCTCTGGTTCCCCCTCTCCATCCTTAGGATCCGGCCCCTCTGGTTCCCCTTCTCTATCCTTAGGATCCACCCCCTCTTCCTGGTTCCCCCCTCTCCATCCATAGGTTCCCCCTCTCCATCCTTAATTTCCTCTCCCTCTCTCCGGTTCCCCCTCTCCATCCTTAGTCCCTGCCCCATCTTTCAGGCTCCCCCTCTCCATCTTTAGGCTCCTTGCCGTGGTCCCAGGGGTGGGGCTGGGGCTGGGGTCCGGCTCGCTGACCTGCAGGCGTCCGTAGGCCTTGGCGCCGGTTCGCACCTCGAGCCCGTCGACTTCGGCGGGGGGGATGGGGGCCAGGGCGGGGAGCCCGGTCTGCTCGTCGCCCAGCTTGCAGTCCACGTAGAGCTGGAGGGCAGGGCCGGGCCTGGCGGGGCCGCGCAGCCGGAGCAGGGCCGTGTGCGCGCGCCCGTCGGCCAGCCCGGCCGGCTGCAGGCTGACCGCGTGCAGCTTCCCGTCCTCGCGCTGGTACCGCACCAACACTGACCACAACGCACAGGGGCACGCCTCGGGCACCCGCACCCGACCGCTCACCGCCCCTCCCTTCACCCCCCCGGGACCCGGCTCTTCATTCCCTCCAGTGTGCCCCTTCACCCCCTGGCCCGGCCTGCATCCACAGACCCGTCCCTTCACTCCCAGCCTCATCCCTTCACGCCCAGCCCCGTCCCTTCATTCCCTCAGACCTGCCCCTTCACCCCCAGCTCGGTCCCTTCACCCCCTAGCCTCATCCCTTCATGCCCAGCCCCGTCCCTTCATTCCCTCAGACCTGCCCCTTCATGCCCAGCCTCCTCCCTTCATTCCCTCAGACCTGCCTCTTCACCCCCAGCCCCGTCCCTTCATCCACAGCCCCCGCTCTTCACCCCCAGCCCCATCCCTTCATTCCCTCAGACCTGCCCCTTCACCCCCAGCCCCATCCCTTCATTCCCTGAGGCCTGACCCTTCACCCCCAGCCCCGTCCTTTCACCCCCAGCCTCATCCTTCACCCCCCCAGCCCTGTCCCTTCACCCCCAGCCCCATCCCTTCATTCCCTCAGACCTGCCTCTTCACCCCCAGCCCCATGTCTTCACCCCCAGCCGGGTCCCTCAGCCCCAGCCTCGTCCTTCACCCCCAGCCCCGTCCCTTCATTCCCTCAGACCTGCCCCTTCACCTCCAGCCCCATATCTTCACCCCCAGCCGGGTCCCTCAGCCCCAGCCTCATCCTTCATCCACAGCCCCATCCCTTCATTCCCTCAAACCTGTCCCTTCACCCCCAGCCCGTCTCTGCACCCCCCAGCCCCGTCCCTTCACCCCCAGCCCCATCCCTTCATTCCCTCAGGCCTTCCCCTTCACCCCCAGCCCCGTCCCTTCACCCCCAGCCCCGTCCCTTCACCCCCAGCCCCGTCTCTTCACCCCCAGCCCCGTCCCTTCACCCCCAGCCCCGTCCCTTCACCCCCAGCCCCGTCTCTTCACCCCCAGCCCAGTCCCTTCACCCCCAGCCCCGTCCCTTCACCCCCAGCCCCATCTCTTCACCCCCAGCCCCGTCCCTTCATCCACAACCCCATCCCTTCACGCCCAGCCCCGTCCCTTCATTCCCTCAGACCTGCCCCTTCACCCCCAGCTCCATCCCTTCACCCCCAGCCCCGTCCCATCACCCCCAGCCTCATCCCTTCACGCCTGGCCCTGGCCCTGGCCCTTCATTCCCTCAGACCCGCCCTTTCACCCCCAGCCCCGTCCCTTCATTCCCTCAGACCTGCCCCTTCACCCCCAGCTCCGTCCCTTCACCCCCTAGCCTCATCCCTTCATGCCCAGCCCCGTCCCTTCATTCCCTCAGACCTGCCCCTTCACGCCCAGCCTTGTCCCTTCATTCCCTCAGCCCCGTCCCTTCACCCCCAGCCCCCGCCCTTCACCCCCAGCCCCATCCCTTCATTCCCTCAGGCCTGACCCTTCACCCCCAGCCCCGTCCCTTCACCCCCAAGCCCCATCCCTTTCCCCCAGACCCATCCCTCCCTCCCTGTGCCCCTCCTGCTCTGCCCCCCAGCCCCTTCCCCACGAGGGACCCTCCCTCCCTGGGGACGCCGGCCTGGTACCTTTGTTGACCTTGCCCACGACGGACACCTCAAACCAGCGGGTGGCATCCCGGCGGGAGTAGACGCCGAAGAGGGCACCGCCCTGCTTGGGCGGCAGGCGGAAGGTGGACAGGAGGTAGATGTCATCCACCGTGAGCAGCGCCGTCCGCAGCCGCTCCGCCACCACCGCCATGGGCCGCGTCTCCCCCAAGGTCAGCAGGTCGATCACTGAAAACGGGGGACCGGCGTCGGGCCCGGCCTGGGCCTAACGGAGCCCGCCTTTCCTCCTCGCCCACCCCCTTCTGCGTCCCCCCGACCCCCTCTCTTTAGCCATCCCCCCTTCCCAGCCCCACACCGCTTATACTAATCATAATGATGGTATTTGTGAAGCGCTTACTATGGGCCAAGCACCGTTCTAAGCGCTGGGGACGTTACAAGGTGATCAGATGGGCCCATGGGGGGCTCACAGTTTTAATCCCCATTTCCACTGAGGCACGGAGAAGTGAAATGACTGGCCCAAAGTCACACAGCTGACAGTTGGCGGAGCCGGGATTTGAACCCATGACCTCCGACTCCAAAGCCCGGGCTCTTTCCACTGAGCCACGCTGCTTATGCCCATCCCCCTTCTAGACTATGAGCCCGTTTTCGGGTAGGGACCTTCTCTATATGTTGCCAACTTGGACTTCCCAAGCGCTTAGTCCAGTGCTCTGCACACAGTAAGCGCTCAATAAGACGATTGAATGAATGAATGAATCCCAGCTCCGCTGCCTGTCTGCTGTGTGGCCTTGGGCAAGTCACATCACTTCTCTGGGCCTCAGTGACCTCATCTGGAAAATGGGGATGGAGACTGTGAACCCCATACGGGACAGGGACCGTGTCCAACCCGATTTGCCTGTATCCACCCCAGCACTTAGTACAGTGCCTGGCACATAGTGAGCGCTTAACAAATACCATTATTATCATTATATCTGTCATTCATAGATTTCTGTTTAACGTCAGTCTCCTCTCTAAGCTCGCTGTGGGCAGGGAATGTGTCTGCTTAGAGCTATACCGTCAATCAATCAATCAATCAATCAATCAATCGTATTTCTTCCAAGCGCTTAGTCCAGTGCTGTGCACACAGTAAGCGCTCAGTACATACGACTGAATGCCTGACTGATGCCCCCTCCCCCGGGGCACCATCTGCTATTTACTTATTTAGATTAATGTCTGTCCCCCCCCCAGCCCCTTAAACTGTAAGGTCATTGTGGGCCGGGAATGTGTCTGTTTATTGTCATCTTGTCATCTGTTCGTTCAATCGTATTTATTAAGCGCTTACTGTGTGCCAGGGCACTGTCCAAAGCGCTCCTCACCCGAGCGCTTAGTACAGTGCTTGGCACCCAGTAGGCGCTCAATAAATAACAATTGCAGGCCTGCATGAATCCACACACCACAGCTGCCAGGCTCCCGCGAGCCTCTGTGCCCCGCCAGGTGCCCGCACCACGGAGCCCGGGAGGGAGGCAGCTCCCTGGCAGCCCCCCAGTGCTGGCACCAGCCGGCCCCCGCCCTCCTCCTCCTCCTCCTCCTCCTCCCGCCCCCCGAGACCACAGAGGCGTCTAGTCGCGGCTCCCGTGTCTGTGTCTGGTCTGTGGTTTTAACCCCGGGCCGTGGAAAGAATTCGCGTCTGTTTCACGGCCCTGCGCCCCCTGCCCCGCCTCCCCCCACCCCCCCACCCAAATGCCCTCTCCGGCCTCCAGCCCCGTGCCCACCTTCCTCCCACCGCCGAGGTGGGCACCGTGCCCACCTTCCTCCCACCTCCCCCACGGGCTTTGCTCCTCTTCACCCAAATGCCCCCTTCGGCCTCCAGCCCCGTGCCCACCTCCTTCCCACCTCCCCCTCGGGCCTTGTGCCCACCGTTCCTCCCACCGCCCAGGTGGGCACCGTGCCCACCTTCCTCCCACCTTCCCCAGGGGCTTTGCTCCCCTTCACCCAAATGCCCTCTTCGGCCTCCAGCCCCGTGCCCAGCTTCCTCCCACCTCCCCCTCGGGTCCTGTGCCCACCGTCCTCCCACCGCCGAGGTGGGCACCGTGCCCACCTTCCTCCCACCGCCGAAGTGGGCACCGTGCCCACCTTCCTCCCACCTCCACCACGGGCTTTGCTCCCCTTCACCCAAATGCCCTCTTCGGCCTCCAGCCCGGTGCCCACCTCCTTCCCACCTCCCCCTCGGGCCCTGTGCCCACCGTCCTCCCACCACCCCGTGGGCACCGTGCCCACCTTCCTCCCACCTCCCCCACGGGCTTTGCTCCCCTTCACCCAAATGCCCTCTCCGGCCTCCAGCCCCGTGCCCACCTCCTTCCCACCTCTCCCTCGGGCCCTGTGCCCACCGTCCTCCCACCGCCTAGGTGGGCCCCGTGCCCACCTTCCTCCCACCTCCACCACGGGCTTTGCTCCCTTTCACCCAAATGCCCTCTTCGGCCTCCAGCCCCGTGCCCACCTCCCTCCCCCCTCCCCCTCGGGCCCTGTGCCCACCGTCCTCCGACCGCCTAGGTGGGCACCGTGCCCACCTTCCCCCCACCTCCCCTTCGGGCCCTGTGCCCACCACCCCGGTGGGCACCGTGCCCACCTTCCTCCCACCTCCCCCCGGGCCCCGGGCCCACCTCCCCCGTGGGTTCCCGTGCCCACCGCCCTGGCACGGCCCCCGTGGGCCCGGTGCCCAGCTTCCCCCCGCCGCCCCGGCTGCCGGCCGGAGGGAGGCCGGGCGGGCCGTGGCCCAAGTGTTTCGGGGCTCCCTCCCCCCGCGCCCCCCGGGGCTCACCCCTCCACTCGGGCCTTGTCCCCCCCATCCCTCCCCCGGCCCCCCGAGCGGGGCCCCCGGGAGCCCGCGGGAGGGAGTCGGGGGGGGGGGGGGCCGGAGGGAGGGGCGGCAGGGCTGGGCCCTCCATCCCCAAGTGGGAGAGCCGGCCACGGAGAAGGGGGGACCCTCCGCCCCCCACTGCCCACTGCCCACTGCCCACTGCCCAGGTGGCCGGGCCCGTCGCTCTCGGCGGTGCCCCCCGGAAGGGGGATGGGATGGGATGGGACGGGATGGGATGGGACGGGACGGGATGGGATGGGACGGGACGGGATGGGATGGGATGGGACGGGACGGGATGGGATGGGAGGGGATGGGGGATCGGTTACCCTGCAGGTCCTGCGTGGCGGCGGTGGTGGCGGCGGGGCAGAGGGCGAGGAGGAGGAGGAAGAGGAGGAGGGAGAGGAGGGAGAGGAGGAGGCGGCGGCGGGGATGCTGGCCCGAGTGGGAAGGAGGAGGAAGAGGAGGAGGAGGAGGAGGAGGAGGATGCAGGCCGTCGGGGGGGGGCGCGGGGGGCGACGACCCCCCGGAGGCCCCGCGTGTCCTCCATCCCGCTGTCGGGCGGCCGGCGACGGGAAAGGCGGCGGGGGCGGGGGCGGAGGCCGCCGGGGGGGCGGGAGCAAAGGATGGGGACGGGGGACCGGGGACCGGGGCAGGACCGGGGCAGGACCGGGGGCGGAGATGGGGGAGGGAGGGAGGGAGACGGGGAGCCCGCCGGTGGGTAGGGGCCGGCTCTCCGGGTTGCCAACTTGGGCTTCCCCAAGCGCTTAGTCCAGTGCTCTGCGCACAGGAAGCGCTCAATACATACGGTTGAATGAATGAAGGGGGGAGGGAGAAGGGGGGAGGGAGACAGGACTGGGGGGAGATGGGGACGGGGCGAACGGGGGGGGAGACAGGGTGGGGGAGCAATGGGGAGGGGGCGAACGCGGGGGAGGGTGACAGGACTGGGGGAAGGGGGCTAACGGGGGGAGGGGGATAACGGGGGGAGATGGGGGAGGGGGCTAACGGGGGGGAGACAGGATGGGGGAGAAATGGGGAGGGGGCTAATGGGGAGGAGGGAGACAGGACTGGGGGGAGATGGGGCTAACGGGGGGAGGGGGATAACGGGGGGAGATGGGGCAGGGGGCTAACGGGGGGGAGGGAGACAGGACCGGGGGAGATGGGGAGGGGGCTAACGGGGGGCAGACAGGATGGGGGAGAAATGGGGAGGGGGCTAATGGGGGGGGAGGGAGACAGGACTGGGGGGAGGGGGCTAACGGGGGCAGGGAGACAGGATTGGGGGGAGAGATGGGGAGGGGGCTATGGGGGAGGGAGACAGGACGGGGGAGAGATGGGGAGGGGAGAGACGGGGGAGGGGGCTAAGGGGGAGGGACCCAAAGGGCTGTCAATCACCGGAGCGGCTTTCCCGCCCCCCGGGGGCCGTGGGGTGGGGGTGGGGGACACGTGGCCGAGGGGCCGCTCGCCGCCCCCGACAGGGCCCCAAGTGGGCGGGGAGGGGGGGAGAGGGGATGCCCCCGGCGGGGAGGTTCCCGGCGGCCCCTCCCCCCCTCCCCCCCCCCCCCCGGCGCGGGGACACGGAGTGCCCGTTGCCAAGGCGACGCCGCTCTCCCCGGGCCCCCGGCGCCGGCCGCCGCCCCTGTTTGGTTTCCATGGCGACGGGCGCGCGGGGCCCCCGGCCAAGCATCACGCGAGGTGGAAGGCACGCGGCCCCGCCCCCACCTCACCCCAAACACCCTCACACACGGCTCATTCATTCAGTCGTCATTCAGTCATTCATTCATTCATTCATTCGATCGTATTGATGGAGCGCCGACTGTGTGCAGAGCGCTGGGCTGAGCGCTTGGGAAGGACAAAAGTCGGCGACAGATAGAGACGGTCCCTACCCAACGACGGGCTCCCCATTCATTCAATCGTATTTATTTATTCATTCATTCATTCAATCGTATTTATTTATTTATTCATTCATTCATTCATTCATTCATTCAATCGTATTGATTGAGCGCTGACTGTGTGCAGAGCGCTGGGCTGAGCGCTTGGGAAGGGCAAGTCGGCAACAGATAGAGACGGTCCCTACCCAACGACGGGCTCCCATTCATTCAATCGTATTCATTCATTCATTCATTCATTCAATCGTATTGATTGAGCGCTGACGGTGTGCAGAGCACTGTACTGAGCGCTTGGGAAGTCCAAGTCGGCAACAGATAGAGACGTTCCCTACCCAACGACGGGCTCCCATTCATTTAATCGTATTCATTCATTCATTTATTCATTCATTCAGTCATATTAATTGAGCACTGACTGTGTGCAGAGCACTGTACTGAGCGCTTGGGAAGGACAAGTCGGCGACAGATAGAGACGGTCCCTACCCAACGACGGGCTCCCATTCATTCAATCATATTCATTCATTCATTCATTCAATCGTATTGATTGAGCGCTGACGGTGTGCAGAGCACTGGGCTGAGCGCTTGGGAAGAACAAGTCGGCAACAGATAGAGACAGTCCCTACCCAACGGCGGGCTCCCATTCATTCAATCGTATTTATTCATTCATTCATTCATTCAATCGTATTGATTGAGCGCTGACTGTGTGCAGAGCACTGGGCTGAGCGCTTGGGAAGGACAAGTCGGCGACAGATAGAGACGGTCCCTACCCAACCACGGGCTCCCATTCATTCAGTAGTATTTATTTATTTATTCATTCATTCATTCAATCGTATTGATTGAGCACTGACTGTGTGCAGAGCTCTGTACTGAGCGCTTGGGAAGGACAAGTCGGCAACAGATAGAGACGGTCCCTACCCAACGACGGGCTCCCATTCATTCAATCATATTCATTCATTCATTCATTCAATCGTATTGATTGAGCGCTGACGGTGTGCAGAGCACTGGGCTGAGCGCTTGGGAAGAACAAGTCGGCAACAGATAGAGACAGTCCCTACCCAACGGCGGGCTCCCATTCATTCAATCGTATTTATTCATTCATTCATTCATTCAATCGTATTGATTGAGCGCTGACTGTGTGCAGAGCACTGGGCTGAGCGCTTGGGAAGGACAAGTCGGCGACAGATAGAGACGGTCCCTACCCAACCACGGGCTCCCATTCATTCAGTAGTATTTATTTATTTATTCATTCATTCATTCAATCGTATTGATTGAGCGCTGACTGTGTGCAGAGCTCTGTACTGAGCGCTTGGGAAGGACAAGTCGGCAACAGATAGAGACGGTCCCTACCCAACGACGGGCTCCCATTCATTCAATCATATTCATTCATTCATTCATTCAATCGTATTGATTGAGCGCTGACGGTGTGCAGAGCACTGGGCTGAGCGCTTGGGAAGAACAAGTCGGCAACAGATAGAGACGTTCGCTACCCAACAACGGGCTCCCATTCATTTAATCGTATTCATTCATTCATTTATTCATTCATTCAGTCATATTAATTGAGCACTGACTGTGTGCAGAGCACTGTACTGAGCGCTTGGGAAGGACAAGTCGGCAACAGATAGAGACGGTCCCTACCCAACGACGGGCTCCCATTCATTCAATCGTATTTATTTATTCATTCATTCAATCGTATTGATTGAGCGCTGACTGTGTGCAGAGCTCTGTACTGAGCGCTTGGGAAGGACAAGTCGGCAACAGATAGAGACGGTCCCTACCCAACGACGGGCTCCCATTCATTCAATCGTATTCATTCATTCATTCATTCATTCATTCAATCGTATTGATTGAGCGCTGACTGTGTGCAGAGCACTGGGCTGAGCGCTTGGGAAGGGCAAGTTGGCAACGTATAGAGACGGTCCCTACCCAATGACGGGCTCCCATTCATTCAATCGTATTCATTCATTCATTCATTCATTCAATCGTATTGATTGAGCGCTGACTGTGTGCAGAGCACTGTACTGAGCGCTTGGGAAGTCCAAGTCGGCAACAGATAGAGACGTTCCCTACCCAACAACGGGCTCCCATTCATTTAATCGTATTCATTCATTCATTTATTCATTCATTCAGTCATATTAATTGAGCACTGACTGTGTGCAGAGCACTGTACTGAGCGCTTGGGAAGGACAAGTCGGCAACAGATAGAGACGGTCCCTACCCAACGACGGGCTCCCATTCATTCAATCGTATTCATTCATTCATTCATTCATTCAATCGTATTGATTGAGCGCTGACTGTGTGCAGAGCACTGGGCTGAGCGCTTGGGAAGGGCAAGTTGGCAACGTATAGAGACGGTCCCTACCCAATGACGGGCTCCCATTCATTCAATCGTATTCATTCATTCATTCATTCATTCAATCGTATTGATTGAGTGCTGACTGTGTGCAGAGCACTGTACTGAGCGCTTGGGAAGTCCAAGTCGGCAACAGATAGAGACGTTCCCTACCCAACAACGGGCTCCCATTCATTTAATCGTATTCATTCATTCATTTATTCATTCATTCAGTCATATTAATTGAGCACTGACTGTGTGCAGAGCACTGTACTGAGCGCTTGGGAAGGACAAGTCGGCAACAGATAGAGACGGTCCCTACCCAACGACGGGCTCCCATTCATTCAATCATATTTATTTATTCATTCATTCAATCGTATTGATTGAGCGCTGACTGTGTGCAGAGCACTGTACTGAGCGCTTGGGAAGGACAAGTCGGCAACAGATAGAGACGGTCCCTACCCAACGACGGGCTCCCATTCATTTAATCGTATTTATTGAGCGCTTACTGTGTGCGGAGCACTGGGCTGAGCGCTTGGGAAGGACTCCATCCTCTCCTGGTTCTCCTCTTACCTCTCTGGTCGTTCTTTCTCAGTCTCTTTTGCAGGCTCCTCCTCCCCCTCCCATCCTCTTACTGTGGGAGTTCCCCAAGGTTCAGTGCTTGGTCCCCTTCTATTCTCAATCTACACTCACTCCCTTGGTGACCTCATTCGCTCCCACGGCTTCAACTATCACCTCTACGCTGATGACACCCAGATCTACATCTCTGCCCCTGCTCTCTCCCCCTCCCTCCAGGCTCGCATCTCCTCCTGCCTTCAGGACATCTCCATCTGGATGTCCGCCCGCCACCTAAAGCTCAACATGTCAAAGACTGAGCTTCTTGTCTTCCCTCCCAAACCTTGTCCTCTCCCTGACTTTCCCATCTCTGTTGACGGCACTACCATCCTTCCCGTCTCACAAGCCCGCAACCTTGGTGTCATCCTCGACTCCGCTCTCTCATTCACCCCTCACATCCAAGCCGTCACCAAAACCTGCCGGTCTCAGCTCCGCAACATTGCCAAGATCCGCCCTTTCCTCTCCATCCAAACCGCTACCCTGCTAATTCAAGCTCTCATCCTATCCCGTCTGGACTACTGCACTAGCCTTCTCTCTGATCTCCCATCCTCGTGTCTCTCTCCACTTCAATCCATACTTCATGCTGCTGCCCGGATTATCTTTGTCCAGAAACGCTCTGGACATATCACTCCCCTCCTCAAAAACCTCCAATGGCTACCGATCAATCTGCGCATCAGGCAGAAACTCCTCACCCTGGGCTTCAAGGCTGTCCATCACCTCGCCCCCTCCGCCCTCACCTCCCTTCTCTCCTTCCACTGCCCAGCCCGCACCCTCCGCTCCTCCACCACTAATCTCCTCACTGTACCTCGCTCTCGCCCGTCCCGCCATCGACCCCCGGCCCACGTCATCCCCCGGGCCTGGAATGCCCCCAATCCCTCTGCCCATCCGCCAAGCTAGCTCTCTTCCTCCCTTCAAGGCCCTGCTGAGAGCTCACCTCCTCCAGGAGGCCTTCCCAGACTGAGCCCCTTCCTTCCTCTCCCCCTCGTCCCCCTCTCCATCCCCCATCTTACCTCCTTCCCTTCCCCCCAGCACCTGTATATATGTATATATGTTTGTACATATTTGTTACTCTGTTTATTTATTTATTTATTTTACTTGTACATTTCTATCCTACTTATTTTATTTTGTTGGTATGTTTGGTTCTGTTCTCTGTCTCCCCCTTTTAGACTGTGAGCCCACTATCGGGTAGGGACTGTCTCTATGTGATGCCAATTTGTACTTCCCAAGCGCTTAGTACAGTGCTCTGCACATAGTAAGCGCTCAATAAATACGATTGATTGATTGATTGAAGGACAAGTCGGCGACAGATAGAGACGGTCCCTACCCAACGACGGGCTCACAGTCTGGAAGGGGGAGACAGGTGACAAAACAAAACATGGAGACAGGTGTCAAAAGCGGCAGAACAAACAGAATTATAGCTAGATGCACATCATTAACAAACTGAATAGAATAGTAAATATGTACAAGTAAAATAAATAGAGTAATAAATCTGTACAAATGTATATATGAGAAGCAGCGTGGCTCGGTGGAAAGAGCACGGGCTTTGGAGTCAGAGGTCATGGGTTCAAATCCCGGCTCTGCCAATTTTTTTTTTGATGGCATTTGTTAAGAGCTTACTATGTGCACAGCACTGTTCTAAGCGCTGGGGGGGGGGGATACAAGGTGATCAAGTTGTCCCACATGGGGCTCCCAGTCTTCATCCCCATTTTACAGATGAGGTCACTGAGGCTCAGAGAAGCGAAGTGACTTGCCCAAGATCACACAGCAGACATGTGGCGGAGGTGGGAATTGTCAGCTGGGTGACTTTGGGCAAGTCACTTCGCTTCTCTGGGCCTCAGTGACCTCATCTGGAAAATGGGGATGAAGACTGGGAGCCCCCCGTGGGACAACCTGATCACCTTGTAACCTCCCCAGCGCTTAGAACAGTGCTTGGCACATAGAGAAGCAGCACGGCTCAGTGGAAAGAGCCCGGGCTTTGGAGTCAGAGGTCATGGGTTTGAATTCCGACTCCACCACATGTCTGCTGTGTGACCTTGGGCGAGTCACTTAACTTCTCTGCGCCTCAGTTACCTCATCTGTAAAATGGGGATTAAGACTGTGAGCCCCACGTGGGACAACTTGATCACCTTGTATCCCCCCAGCGCTTAGAACAGTGCTCTGCACATAGTAAGCGCTTAATAAGTGCCATCATTATTATTAGTAGTAGTAGTAAGCGCTTAATAAATGCCATCATTATTATATACAAGTGCTGCGGGGAGGGGAAGGAGGTAGGGCGGGGGGGATGGGGAGGAGGAGAGGAAGGAGAGGGCTCAGTGTGGGAAGGCCTCCTGGAGGAGGTGAGCTCTCAGGAGGGCTTTGAAGGCCAGGGGGGATGGAGAGGGGGAGGAAGGGGAAAGGAAGGAGGGGGCTCAGTGTGGGAAGGCCTCCTGGAGGAGGTGAGCTCTCAGTAGGGCCTTGAAGGGAGGAAGAGAACTATCAATCAATCAATCAATCAATCAATCGTATTTATTGAGCGTTTACTGTATGCAGAGCACTGTACTAAGCGCTTGGGAAGTACAAGTTGGCAACACATAGAGACAGTCCCTACCCAACAGTGGGCTCACAGTCTAGAAGGGAGAGACAGAGAACAAAACCAAACATACTAACAAAATAAAATAAATAGAATAGATAGGTACAAGTAAAATAAATAAATAAACAGAGTAGTAAATATGTACAAGCATATATACATATATATAGGTGCTGTGGGGAAGGGAAGGAGGTAAGATGCGGGGGCTTGGCGGATGTGTGGAGGGAGGGCATTCCAGGTCAGGGGGAGGACGTGGGCCGGGGGGTCGACGGTGGGACGGGCGAGAAGGAGGCCCATTCATTCATTCATTCAGTCGTATTTATTGAGCGCTAACTGTGTGCAGAGCACTGGACTAAGCGCTTGGGAAGTTCAAGTTGGCAACATATAGTGCAAGTTGGCAACATATGAGGAGGTGAGCGGCGGCAGAGGAGCGGAGGGTGCGGGCTGGGCTGGAGGAGGACAGAAGGGTGGTGAGGGAGGAGGGGGGCGAGGGGATGGGGAGTTCCTCAAGCAGCGTGGCTCAGTGGTAAGAGCACGGGCTTTGGAGTTATAGGTCATGGGTTCAAATTCTGGCTCCGCCAACAGTCAGCTGTGTGACTTTTACGTATTTATTCTATTAATTTTATTCTGTTAATATGTTTTGTTTTGTTCTCTGTCTCCCCCTTCTAGACTGTGGGCCTACTGTTGGGTAGGGACCGTCTCTAGATGTTGCCAACTTGGACTTCCCAAGCGCTTAGTACAGTGCTCTGCACACGGTAAGCACTCAATAAATACGATTGAATGAATGAATGACTTTGGGCCAGTCGCTTCACTTCTCTGGGCCTCAGTTCCCTCATCTGTAAAATAGGGATTAAGACTGTGAGCCCCCTGTGGGACAACCTGATCACCTTGTATCCTCCCCAGCGCTTAGAACAGTGCTTTGCACATAGTAAGTGCTTAACAAATGCCATCATTATTATTCCTCCTCTTCCTCCTCCCCCCGCCCCCCTCGGAGTCCAGGGAGGCCGGTAGAGCCTGGCCACGCCCCCTGTCCTCGCCCCCCAAACGAGCGCTTAGTACAGGAGAAGCAGCATGGCTCAGTGGAAAGAGCCCGGGCTTTGGAGTCAGAGGTCATGGGTTTGAATCCCGACTCCACCACTTGTCAGCTGTGGGACCTTGGGCAAGCCACTTAACCTCTCTGTGCCTCAGTTACCTCACCTGTAAAATGGGATTAAGACTGTGAGCCCCATGTGGGACAACCTGATCACCTTGCATCCCCCCGGTGCTTAGAACAGTGCTTTTAAGGGAAGCAGCGTGGCTCAGTGGAAAGAGCCCGGGCTTTGGAGTCAGAGGTCATGGGTTCAAATCCCGGCTCCGCCACTTGTCAGCTGTGTGACTTTGGGCAAGTCACTTCACTTCTCTGCGCCTCAGTTACCTCATCTTTAAAATGGGGATTAAGACTAAACTCCACGAGGGACAACCTGATAACCTTGTAACCTCCCCAGTGCTTTGCACATAGTAAGCGCTTAATAAATGCCATCATCGTCATTATTATTATTACAGTGCTCTGCACACAGTAAGCGCTCAATAAATAAATACGATTAAATACGATTGAATCAGACCCCTGACTACGCCCCCTTGTGGCCACTCCCCACGTCCCCGCCCCCAATGGTCACTTCCCCCTGACTCCGCCCCCTCGTGGCCACGCCAATGAAGCTGTATATCATCATCATCAATCGTATTTATTGAGTGCTTACTGTGTGCAGAGCACTGTACTAAGCGCTTATATATGAATGAGGCGTCCAATGAAGCTGTATATATACGTTTGTACATATTTATTACTCTATTTATTTATTTATTTTACTTGTCCTTGTACATATCTAATCTATTTATTTTATTTTGTTAGTATGTTTGGTTTTGTTCTCTGTCTCCCCCTTTTAGACTGTGAGCCCACTGTTGGGTGGGGACTGTCTCTAGATGTTGCCAACTTGTACTTCCCAAGCGCTTAGTACAGTGCTCTGCACACAGTAAGCGCTCAATAAATACGATTGATGATGATGATGATGATGATGATGATGATTGATTGATTGATTGATTGATTGAATCACTTCCCCTGATTCCACCCCCTCGTGGCCACGCCAATGAAGCTGTATATATGAATGAAGCTGCCAATGAAGCTGTATATATGTGTATATACGTTTGTACATATTTATTACTCTATTTATTTATTTATTTTACTTGTACTTGTACATATCTAACCTATTTATTTCATTTTGTTAGTATGTTTGGTTTTGTTCTCTGTCTCCCCCTTTTAGACTGTGAGCCCACTGTTGGGTGGGGACTGTCTCTATATGTTACCAACTTGTACTTCCCAAGCGCTTAGTACAGTGCTCTGCACACAGTAAATGCTCAATAAATATGATTGATTGACTGAATCACTTTCCCTGACTCCGCCCCCTCGTGGCCACTCCCCGTCACTGCTCCTCCAATGAATCCCTTCCCCTGGCTCCGCCCCCTCGTGGCCACGCCCCGCTACTGCTCCTCCAGTGACTCACTTCCCCTGACTCCGCCCCCTCGTGGCCACGCCCCGTCACTGATCCTCCAATGAATCACTTCCTCTGACTCCGCCCCCACGTGGCCCCGCCCCGTCGCTGCTCCTCCAATGAATCACTTCCCCTGACTGCGCCCCCTCGTGGCCACGCCCCCCAACGATCAGTCCGATTGAATGAATATGTTCCCCCACCTCCCCCTCCCCATCCCCCCCGCCTTACCTCCTTCCCCTCCCCACAGCACCTGTATATCTGCATATATGTCTGTACGCATTTATTACTCTATTTATTTTACTTGTACATATTTATTCTATTTATTTTATTTTGTTAATATGTTTTGTTTTGTTGTCTGTCTCCCCCTTCTAGACTGTGAGCCCGCTGTTGGGTAGGGACCGTCTCTAGATGTTCCCCCTCCTCCCCCTTTCCACCCCCCCCCCGCCTTACCTCCTTCCCCTCCCCACAGCACCTGTATATCTGTATATATAATAATAATAATGATGGCATTTATTAAGCGCTTACTATGTGCAAAGCACTGTTCTAAGCGCTGGCGATGTTACAAGGTGATCAGGTTGTCCCATGGGGGCTCACAGTCTTAATCCCCATTTTACAGATGAGTGAACTGAGGCACAGAGAAGTTAAGTGATGCACAGCTGACAAGTGGCGGAGCTGGGATTTGAACCCATGACCTCTGACTCCAAAGCCCGTGCTCTTTCCATTGAGCCACGCTACGTATTTATCACTCTATTTATTTATTTATTTTACTTGTACATATTCTATTTATTTTATTTTGTTAATATGTTTTGTTTTGTTGTCTGTCTCCCCCTTCTAGACCGTGAGCCCGCTGTTGGGTAGGGACCGTCTCTATGTGTTACCAATTTGGGCTTCCCAAGCGCTTAGTCCAGTGCTCCGCACACAGTAAGCGCTCAATAAATACGATTGAATGAATGAATGGTAACAAATACCATTATTATTATTCTTATTATTACTATTATTATTATTATCCTCAGCAGATATGTATTTATACTTTTATAGGGTCTTCTTTTATTTCGATAACTCTGAAGATGCTTAATGTCTGTCTTCCCCTTCAGAAGAGAAGCACCTTGTTGATAAGGAATGTGTCACTTGTTTATGTTGTCAATTGCTTGCATTACATCCAGTGCTCAGAGCCCACTGTTGGGTAGGGACTGTCTCTATATGTTGCCAATTTGTACTTCCCAAGCGCTTAGTACAGTGCTCTGCACATAGTAAGCGCTCAATAAATACGATTGATGACGATTGATGATGAATGAAGCCCCTGACTCCGCCCCCTCGTGGCCACGCCCCCCGCTCCCGCTCCCCCAAAGATCAGTCCTCCTGACTCCGCCCCCTTGTGGCCACGCCCCCGTCCCCGCTCCGCCCCCTCGTGGCCATGCCCCCAACGGTCAGTCCCTCTGAATCCGCCCCCCGGATGGCCACGCCTCCTTTCTCCTCTCCCCCAATGGTCAGTCCTCCTGGCCCAGACCCCTCGTGACCACGCCCCCTGTCCCCATTGGCCCCTCCCTCCTGGCCCCGCCCCTCGTGACCACGCCCCTCCCCCATTGATCCCTCCCTCGTGACCACGCCCCCTTCCCATTGGTCCCTCCCTCCTGGCTCCGCCCCCCGTGACCTCGCCCCTGCCCCTGCCCCCATTGGTCCCTCCCTCCTGGCCCCGCCCCTCGTGACCACGCCCCTGCCCCATTGGCCCCTCCCTCCTGGCCCCGCCCTTAGTGACCACGCCCCTGTCCCTTCCCCCGTTGGTCCCGCCCTCCTGGCTCGCTCCTCGTGACCACACCCCTGCCCCTTGCCCCCATTCGCCCCTCCTTCCTGGCTCCGCCCCTCGTGACCACGCCCCCTGCCTCTTGCCCCCATTGGTCCCTCCTCCTGGCTCCGCCCCTCGTTTCCACGCCCCTGCCCCGCCCCCATTGGGCCCTCCCTCCTGGCCCCGCCCCCTGCCCCATTCACCCCTCCCGCCTGGCTCCTCCCCCTCGTGACCACGCCCGGTACCTGCCTCATTGGCCCATTCTTCCTGGCTCCGCCCCCTCGTGGCCACTCCCCCTGCCCCGTCCCCATTTGGCCCATCCCTCCTGGCTCCGCCCCTCATGGTCACGCCCCCCGCCCCCATTGGCCCTTCCCGCCTGGCCCCGCCCTCTCGTGACCACGCCCCCGCCCGTCCCTGCCCCCATTGGCCCACCCTCGTGGCCACGCCCCCTGCCCCCGCCCGCCAACGACCAGCGCCCTGGCCCCGCCCCCCGCCCCCATTGGTCCCTCCCTCCCGGCCCCGCCCCCTCGCGGCCCCGCCCCCCGCCCCCCATTGGTCGTCCCTCGTTGGCCCCGCCCCCCGGGGGGTACACACGCCCCTTCCGGTCCGGCGGGAGGCGGGAGTCGCGAGGCGCTCGGCGGTTCCGGGTCAGACGGGGAGAAGATGTCTGCGGGGCTGGAGCTGTACTGCTGGCCCGGGGGCTGGGGGCTGCCCTCCGTCGACCTGGACAGCCTGGCCGTCCTGGTGAGGCCCGCTCTGACCACCGGGCATGGCGGGGTGGGGGGGGGGACCATCATCATCATCATCACAATAATAATAATAATAATGATGGTCATAATAATAATGGCATTTGTTAAGCGCTTACTAGGTGCGAAGCACTGTTCTAAGCGCCGGGGAGCCAACCTGTACTTCCCAAGCGTTTAGTCCAGTGCTCTGCACACAGTAAGCGCTCAGTAATGACCTTGGGCGAGTCACTTCACTTCTCTGGGCCTCGGTTACCTCATCTGTAAAATGGGGATGAAGCCTGGGAGCCCCACGTGGGGCAACCTCATCTCCTTGTGTTCCTCCCAGCGCTTAGAACAGTGCTTTGCACAGAGTAAGCGCTTAACAAATGCCAACATTATTATTATTATTATTAATAAATACGATTGATTGATCAATCGTATTTATTGAGCGCTTACTTTTTTTTGGATGCCATTTGCCAAGCACTGTTCTAAGCGCTGGGGGGGATACAAGGTGGTCAAGTTGTCCCCCCGTGGGGCTCCCAGTCTTCATCCCCATTTTTACAGATGAGGGAACTGAGGCTCAGAGAAGTGAAGTGACTTGCCCAAGGTCACACAGCAGACTTGTGGTGGAGCCGGGATTCGAACCCATGACCTCGGACTCCAAAGCCCGGGCTCTTTCCACTGAGCCACGCTGATACGGTTGAATGAACCGTAGACTGTGAGCCCACTGTTGGGGTAGGGACCGTCTCTATATGTTGCCAACTTATACTTCCCAAACGCTTAGTCCAGTGCTCTGCACACAGTTAAGCGCTCAATAAATACGATTGATGATGATTATGATGATGATGAGTTTGTCCCACGTGGGGCTCCCAGTCTTCATCCCCATTTTTACAGATGAGGGAACTGAGGCTCAGAGAAGTGAAGTGACTTGCCCAAGGTCACACAGCAGACTTGTGGTGGAGCCGGGATTCGAACCCATGACCTCTGACTCCAAAGTCCGGGCTCTTTCCACTGAGCCACCATGCTTACTGTGTGCAGAGCACTGTACTAAGCGCTCGGGAAGCCCAGGTTGGCAACATCTAGAGCCGGTCCCTCCCCAACAGCGGGCTCACAGTCTAGAAGGGGGAGACGGACGACAAAACCAAACATATTCACCAAATAAAATAAATAGAATAGAATAAATACGATTGATTGATTGAGAAGCAGCGTGGCTCAGTGGAAAAGAGCCCGGGCTTTGGAGTCAGAGGTCATGGGTTCAAATCCCGACTCCACCAACCGTCAGCTGGGTGACGACTTTGGGCGAGTCACCTCACTTCTCTGGGCCTCGGTTCCCTTATCTGGAAAATGGGGATGAAGACTGTGAGCCCCTCGTGGGACAACCTGATTACCTTGTATCTACCCCAGCGCTTAGAACGGTGCTTTGCGCATAGTAAGCGCTTAACAAATACCAACATTATTATTATTATTATTATATCCCTCTGGCCTGGAGAAGCAGCGTGGCTCAGTGGAAAGAGCCCGGGCTTTGGAGTCAGAGGGCGTGGGTTCGAATCCCGGCTCCACCACGTGTTTGCTGTGTTCATTCATTCAATCGTATTTATTGAGCGCTTACTGTGTGCGGAGCACTGGACTAAGCGCTTAGTGTGTGTGCCTTGTTAAGCTTAGTGTAGTGCTGTGTGACCTTCACTTCTCTGAGCCTCAGTTCCCTCATCTGGAAAATGGGGATTGACTGCGAGCCCCTCGTGGGACAACCTGATCACGTTGTATCCCTCCCAGCGCTTAGAACAGTGCGTTACACAGTAAGCACTGAACAAATGCCATTATTATTTATTATTATTATTTATTATTATTATTACAGGGTGATCAGGAAGACCTGTGGCGGAGGGAGTCCTGGGAAGGGGGAAGGACCTGGGGTGGAGGGAGTTCTGGAGTGGGGGAATAATAATAATAATAATAACGATGGCATTTGTTAAGCCCTTACTGTGTGCAAAGTACTGTTCTAAACGCTGGGGAGGTTACAGGGTGATCAGGAAGACCTGTGGCGGAGGGAGTCTTGGGAAGGGGGAAGGACCTGGGGTGGAGGGAGTTCTGGAGTGGGGGAATAATAATAATACTACTACTACTAATAATAATAATGGCATTTGTTAAGCTCTTACTGTGTGCAAAGCACTGTTCTAAGCGCTGGGGAGGTTATGAGGTGATCAGGAAGACCTGTGGTGGAGGGAGTCCTGGGAAGGGGGAAGGACCTGGGGTGGAGGGAGTTCTGGACTGGGGGAATAATAATAATAACAGTAATAATAATAATAAGAATAATAATGGCATTTGTTAAGCTCTTACTATGTGCAAAGCACTGTTCTAAGCGCTGGGGAGGTTATGAGGTGATCAGGAAGACCTGTGGTGGAGGGAGTCCTGGGAAGGGGGAAGGACCTGGGGTGGAGGGAGTTCCGGAGTGGGGGAATAATAATAATAATAATGATGGCATTTGTTAAGCTCTTACTATGTGCAAAGCACTGTTCTAAGCGCTGGGGAGGTTACAAGGTGATCAGGAAGACCTGTGGCAGAGGGAGTCCTGGGAAGGGGGAAGGACTTGGGGTGGAGGGAGTTCTGGACTGGGAGAATAATAATAATAATAATGTCATTTGTTAAGCTCTTACTGTGTGCAAAGTACTGTTCTAAGCGCTGGGGAGGTTACAGGGTGATCAGGAAGACCTGTGGTGGAGGGAGTCCTGGGAAGGGGGAAGGACCTGGGGTGGAGGGAGTTCTGGAGTGGGGGAATAATAATAATAATAATAATAATAATGGCATTTGTTACGCTCTTACTGTGTGCAAAGTACTGTTCTAAGCGCTGGGGAGGTTACAGGGTGATCAGGAAGACCTGTGGCGGAGGGAAGGACCTGGGGCGGAGGGAGTTCTGGGTGGGGGGGAAGACCTGGGGTGGAGGGAGTTCTGGAGGGGGAGACCTGGGGCGGAGGGAGGCCTGGGCTGGGGGAAGATCTGGGCTGGAGGGAGGCCTGGAGGGGGAGACTTGAGGCAGAGGGAGTTCTGGAGTGGGGAAAGACCTGTGGCAGAGGGAGTTCCGGGGAGAGGAAAGATCTATGGTGGAGGGAGTTCTGGGGTGGGGAAAGACCTGTGGCGGAGGGAGTCCTGGGGTGGAGGAGTCCTGTGGGGGAGAAGACCTGTGGCGGAGGGAGTCCTGGGGTGGAGGAGTCCTGCGGGGGGGGGGGGGGGGGGGGGAAGACCTGTGGCGGAGGGAGTCTGGGAGGAGGGAAGACCTGTGGCGGAGGGAGCCCGGGGGGCGGGGGGGGGGGGGAAGGTCTGTGGTGGAGGGAGTCCTTGGAGAGGGAGAAGGCCTGTGGGGGAGACCTGTGGCGGAGGGAGTTTGAGGGGAAGATCTGTGGTGGTGGGAGTCCTTGGAGAGGGAGAAGGCCTGGGGGGGAGACCTGTGGCGGAGGGAGTCTGAGGAGGGGATGACGATCTGCGGTGGAGGGAATCCTGGGGTGGGGAAAGACCTATGGCGGAGGGAGTTCTGGGGGTGGGGAAAGACCTGTGGCGGAGGGAGTCCTGGTGGGGGGAGAAGACCTGTGGTGGAGGGAATCTGGGGGAGGGAGGGGAAGACCTGTGGCGGAGGGAGTCTTCGGGTGGGGGGGGGAACGACCTGTGGCGGAGAGATCTGAGAGGGAGAAGGACCTGTGGCGGAGGGAGTCCTTGGAGAGGGAGAAGGCCTGTGGGGGAGACCTGTGGTGCAGGGAGTCTGGGGACGGGGGGAAAGACCTGGGGGGGAGGGAGGCCTGGGGTGGGGAAAGACCTGTGGCGGAGGGAGTTCTGGGGTGGAGAAAGACCTGGGGTGGAGGGAGTTCTGGGGTGGAGGAAGACCTGTGGCGGAGGGAGTCTTGGAAGGGGGGAAGACCTTTGGCGGAGGGAGTTCTGGCAGGGCGGGGGGAGGACCTGTTCATTCATTCATTCATTTATTCAATCATTTATTGAGCGCTTACTGTGTGCAGAGCACTGTACTAATCAATCAGTCGTATTTATTGAGCGCTCACTGTGTGCAGAGCACTGTACTAAGCGCTTGGGAAGTACACGTTGGCAACATATAGAGACGGTCCCTACCCAACAGTGGGCTCACAGTCTAAAAGGGCTGACGGTCACAGTACTAAGTGCTTGGGAAGTACAAGTTGGCAACCTAGAGAGACGGTCCCTACCCAACAACGGGCTCACAGTCTAGAAGGGGGAGACAGAGAACAAAACAAAACATTCATTCATTCATTCATTCATTCAGTCGTATTTATTGAGCGCTTACTGTGTGCAGAGCACTGGACTAAGCACTTGGGAAGTACAAGTTGGCAACGTATAGAGACGGTCCCTACCCAACAGCGGGCTCACAGTCTAGAAGATGTGGACGGGTGTCAAGTCGTCAGAACAAAAAGAATTAAAGCTAGAGGCACATCATTAACAAAATAAATAGAATAGTAACTACGTCCAAGTAAAATAGGGTAATAAATCCGTACAAACATCTATACAGGTGCTGTGGGGAGGGGAAAGAGGTAGGGCGGTGGGGGTGGGGGGGAGGAGGAGAGGAAAAAGGGAGCTCAGTGTGGGAAGGCCTCCCGGAGGAGGTGAGCTCTCAGTAGGGCTTTGAAGGGGAGGAAGAGAGCGAGCTTGGCGGATGGGCAGAGGGATTGGGGGCATTCCAGGCCCGGGAGAGGACGTGGGCCGGGGGTCGACCGCGGGACGGGCGAGAACGAGGCCTAACGGTGAAGAGGTGAGTGGCCTAGGCACGGAGGGTGCGGGCTGGGCTGGATTCAGTATTCAATAAATACGACTGAATGAATGAATATCAAAACAAGAGGCTTCAACAGAAATAAATAGAATTCTGGGCATCTACATATCAAGACAAGTAAACAGGCATCAGTAGAAATAAATAGAATTATAGACTGTGAGCCCACCTAAATACGACTGAATGAATGAATATCAAAACAAGAGGCTTCAATAGAAATAAATAGAATTCTAGGCATCTACATATCAAAACAAGTAAACAGGCATCAACAGAAATAAATAGAATTCTAGACTGTGAGCCCACCTAAATGCGACTGAATGAATGAATATCAAAACAAGAGGCTTCAACAGAAATAAATAGAATTCTAGGCATCTACATATCAAGACAAGTAAACAGGCATCAACAGAAATAAATAGAATTATAGACTGAGCCCACCTAAATACGACTGAATGAATGAATATCAAAACAAGAGGCTTCAATAGAAATAAATAGAATTCTGGGCATCTACATATCAAGACAAGTAAACAGGCATCAGTAGAAATAAATAGAATTCTAGACTGTGAGCCCACCTAAATACGACTGAATGAATGAATATCAAAACAAGAGGCTTCAATAGAAATAAATAGAATTCTAGGCATATCAAGACAAGTAAACAGGCATCAACAGAAATAAATAGAATTATAGACTGTGAGCCCACCTAAATGCGACTGAATGAATGAATATCAAAACAAGAGGCTTCAATAGAAATAAATAGAATTCTAGGCATATCAAGACAAGTAAACAGGCATCAACAGAAATAAATAGAATTATAGACTGTGAGCCCACCTAAATACGACTGAATGAATGAATATCAAAACAAGAGGCTTCAATAGAAATAAATAGAATTCTAGGTATCTACATATCAAAGACAAGTAAACAGGTGTCAACAGAAATAAATAGAATTATGGACTGTGAGCCCACCTAAATACGACTGAATGAATGAATATCAAAACAAGAGGCTTCAATAGAAATAAACAGAATTCTAGGCATCTACATATCAAGACAAGTAAACAGGCATCAACAGAAATAAATAGAATTATAGACTGAGCCCACCTAAATACGACTGAATGAATGAATATCAAAACAAGAGGCTTCAACAGAAATAAATAGAATTCTAGGTATCTACATATCAAGACAAGTAAACAGGCATCAGTAGAAATAAATAGAATTATAGACTGTGAGCCCACCTAAATACGACTGAATGAATGAATATCAAAACAAGAGGCTTCAATAGAAATAAATAGAATTCTAGGCATCTACATATCAAAACAAGTAAACAGGCATCAGTAGAAATAAATGGAATTATAGACAGTGAGCCCACTGTTTGGTAGGGACTGTCTCTATATGTTGCCAACTTGGACTTCCCAAGCGCTCTGCACACAGAAAGCGCTCAATAAATACGATTGAATGAATGAATATCAAAACAAGAGGCTTCAATAGAAACAAATAGAATTCTAGGTATCTACATATCAAAATGAGTAAACAGGCATCAATAGAAATAAATAGAATTATAGACGGTGAGCCCGTTGTTGGGTAGGGACCGTCTCTGTATGTTGCCAACTTGGCCTTCCCAAGCGCTCTGCACACAGTAAGCGCTCAATAAATACAACTGAATGAATGAATATCAAAACAAGAGGCTTCAATAGAAATAAATAGAATTCTACATATCAAGACAAGTAAACAAGCATCAGTAGAAATAAATAGAATTATAGACGGTGAGCCCGTTGTTGGGTAGGGACCGTCTCTATATGTTGCCAACATAGACTTCCCAAGCGCTCTGCACATAGTAAGCGCTCAATAAATACAATTGAATGAATGAATATCAAAACAAGAGGCTTCAATAGAAATAAATAGAATTCTACATATCAAGACAAGTAAACAGGCATCAATAGAAATAAATAGAATTATAGACGGTGAGCCTGTTGTTGGGTAGGGACCGTCTCTGTATGTTGCCAACATAGACTTCCCAAGCGCTCTGCACATAGTAAGCGCTCAATAAATACAATTGAATGAATGAATATCAAAACAAGAGGCTTCAATAGAAATAAATAGAATTCTACATATCAAGACAAGTAAACAGGCATCTATAGAAATAAATAGAATTATAGACGGTGAGCCCGTTGTTGGGTAGGGACCGTCTCTGTATGTTGCCAACTTGGTCTTCCCAAGCGCTCTGCACATAGTAAGCGCTCAATCAATATGATTGAATGAATGACTAGACCTATATACGAGGATGGAGGAAGACCTCTGGCGGAGGGAGGTCGGGGCGGGGGAACCCCACGAGTCCCGGGATGGGGGGCGTCGGGGCGGCCCCCTCTCCCGGGCACGTGCTCACCCCCGCCCCCGTTGCCGTTCCCCCTCAGACCTACGCCCGTTTCACCGGGGCCCCCCTCAAGGTGCACAAGATTGCCAACCCCTGGAGGAGCCCGTCAGGTACCCGCGGCGCCCGCCGCCCCGGGCGGGGTGGGTCCGGAGGGGCGGGGCGGTGGCTTGCGGCCCCCAGCCCGCGCCCACGCCCCTCTCGCCCGTGCCAGGCTCCCTGCCCGCCCTGAAGACCAGAGACTCCGGCGTCATCTCCCAGCCGCACAGGATCATCACACACCTGCGCAAGCAGGTGAGGCGGGGGGCCACGGGGGGAGGGCACCGGGGCTGGGGGCTGCCGACTGACGCCCGCCCTGTGCCCCCACCAGAAGTACAACGCCGACTACGACCTCTCGGCCCGTCAAGGGGCAGACACGCTGGCCTTCGTGTCCCTGCTGGAGGAGAAGCTTCTCCCTGTGCTGGTGAGGACCCCCTTGCCCACCCTGGGGGGGTTCACGGGGCCCGGAGGGACCCCCACCCCCCCCATTTCCCTCCCAAGGGGACCCCAGGGAGGTGAAAGGGGAGACTGAGTCCGCCACCCGCACTGTCCGAAGAGAAGATCCTGAGCCAGAGACACAGTGTGAAGTCAAGGTGGGAGGGAGAGCCCCCAGCTCATCATCATCATCATCATCATCATCATCATCATGGCATTTGTCAAGCGCTTACTATGTCTTCTAGACTGTGAGCCCACTGTTGGGTAGGGACCGTCTCTCTATGTTGCCAACTTGGACTTCCCAAGCGCTTAGTACGGTGCTCTGCACACAGGAAGCGCTCAATAAATACAATTGATTGGTTGATTACGTGCCAAGCACTGTTCTAAGAGAAGCAAGGAAGAGAAGCAGCGTGGCTCAGTGGAAAGAGCCCGGGCTTTGGAGTCAGAGGTCATGAGTTCGAATCCCGACTCCACCTCATGTCTGCTGTGTGACCCTGGGCAAGTCAGTTAACTTCTCTGAGCCTGAGTGACCTCATCTGTAAAATGGGGATTAAGAGTGTGAGCCTCACGTGGGACAACCTGGTCACCTTGTAACCTCCCCAGTGCTTAGAACAGTGCTTTGCACATAGTAAGTGCTTAATAAATGCCATTATTATTATTATTATTATCAGGTTGTCCCACGGTGGGGGGGCTCCCAGTCTTCATCCCCATTTTCCAGATGGGGGAACTAAGGCCCGGAGAAGTGAAGTGACTTGCCCAAAGTCACACGGTTGACAATTGGCGGAGCTGGGATGAGATCATAGTAAAATGATGGCATTTGTTAAGTGCTTACTATGTGTCAAGCGCTGTTTTAAGCACTGGGGTAGATTCAATCAATCAATCAATCGTATTTACTGAGCGCTTACTGTGTGCAGAGCACCGTACTAAGCGCTTGGGAAGTCCAAGTTGGCAGCATAGAGAGACGGTCCCTACCCAGCAGTGGGCTCACAGTCTAGAATCCAGCTGTACTTCCCAAGCGCTTAGTACAGTGCTCTGCACACAGTAAGCACTCAATAAATACGATTGATGATGATGATGATGATAGTCCCTGCCCCACGTGGGGCTCACCGTCTTAATCGCCATTTTACAGATGAGGGAACTGAGGCCCAGAGAAGTGAAGTGACTCGCCCAAGGTCCCGTAGCAGACAAGTGGCAGAGCGAGGATTAGAACCCAGGCCCTTCCGACTCCCAAGCTCTATCCACTAGGCCCTGCTGCTTTCCTAGAGATAATAATAGTAATAATGATGGCATTTGCTAAGCGCTTACTATGTGCCAAGCACCGTTTTAAGCGCTGGGGTAGATACAAGGTGATCAGGTTGTCCCACACGGGGCTCACTGTCATAATCCCCATTTTACAGATGAGGGAACTGAGGCCCGGAGAAGTGAAGTGACTTGCCCAAGGTCACACAAGTGAGCCCATTGTTGGGTAGGGACTGTCTCTAGATGCTGCCAACTTGGACTTCCCAAGCGCTTAGTCCAGTGCTCTGCACACAGGAAGCGCTCAATAAATACGATTGAATGAATTGAATGAATGAATGGATAGATTACTCTATTGATTTTACTTGTACATACTTACTATTCTATTTATTTTGTTAGTGATGTGCCTCTAGCTATAATCCTATACCTTGTATAACTTGTATAACTAGTATAACTTGTGCTTCCCATCTGTAAAATGGGGATTAAGACTGTGAGCCCCCCGTGGGACAACCTGATCACTTTGTAACCTCCCCAGCGCTTAGAACAGTGCTTGGCACATAGTAAGCGCTTAATAAATAATTAGTAATATTAATAATAAATACATAAAAGTATGTAATCATCATCATAATAATGTTGGTATTTGTTCATAGGAATACTAATTATTCCCTTCTAGACTGTGAGCCCGCTGTTGGGTAGGGACCGTCTCTAGATGTTGCCAACTTGTACTTCCCAAGCGCTTAGTACAGTGCTCTGCACACAGTAAGCACTCAATAAATACGATTGATGATGATGATGATGATTGATTGATTAGTACAGTGCTCTGCACACAGTAAGCGCTCACTGAATACGATTGAATGAATGAATGAATGAACCCCATTTGCTTGGCCCCATCCCAGCGCTTAGCCCGGTGCCTGGCACCTAGTAAGCGCTCAACAAAGCAGCGTGGCTCAGTGGCAAGAGCCCGGGCTTTGGAGTCCGAGGTCATGGGTTCAAATCCCGGCTCCGCCAACCGTCAACCGTGTGACTTTGGGCAAGTCACTTCACTTCTCCGGGCCTCAGTGACCTCATCTGGAAAGTGGGGATTAAGACTGGGAGCCCCCCGTGGGACAACCTGATCAATCAATCAATCGATCGTATTTATTGAGCACTTACTGCGTGCAGAGCACTGCACTAAGCGCTTGGGAAGTCCATCATCATCATCATCACGCGTGCAGCTGCGGGAGGTGGAATTAGCACAATAATCATCATGGCATTTGTCACTATTATTATTATTATTATTATTATTATCATCCTCCAGGAGGCATTCCCAGACTGAGCCCCTTCCTTCCTCTCCCCCTCGTCCCCCTCTCCATCCCCCCCATCTTACCTCCTTCCGTTCCCCACAGCACCTGTATAGATGGATATATGTTTGTACATATTTATTACTCTATTTATTTATTTTACTTTTTTACTTTTAGACTGTGAGCCCACTGTCTTTTAGACTGTGAGCCCACTGTTGGGTAGGGACTGTCTCTATGTGTTGCCAATTTGTACTTCCCAAGCGCTTAGTACAGTGCTCTGCACATAGTAAGCGCTCAATAAATACGATTGATCAATCGTATTTATTGAGCGCTTACTATGTGCAGAGCACTGTACTAAGCGCTTGGGAAGTACAAATTGGCAACATATAGAGACGGTCCCTACCCGACAGTGGGCTCACAGTCTAAAAGGGGGAGACAGAGGAAAAAAAAACCAAACATACTAACAAAATAAAATAAATAGAATAGATATGTACAAGTAAAATAAATAAATAAATAGAGTAATAAATATGTACAAACACAGATACATATTTGCAACATCTAGAGGCAGTCCCTACCCGCCAGTGGGCTCACAGTCTAAAAGGGGGAGACAGAGAACAAAACCAAACATACTAACAGAATAAAATAAATAGAATAGATATGTACAAGCAAAATAAGTAAATAAATAAATAGAGTAATAAATATGTACAAACATATATACAGATTGGCAACATCTAGAGACAGTCCCTACCCGACAAGTGGGCTCACAGTCTAAAAGGGGGAGATGGAGAACAAAACCTTGTATCCTCCCCAGACAGTGCTTTGCACATAGTAAGTGCTTAACAGATGCCATAATAATAATAATAATAATCAATCAATCAATCAATCATATTTATTGAGCGCTTACTATGTGCAGAGCACTGTACTAAGCACTTGGGAAGTACAAATTGGCAACATATAGAGACAGTCCCTACCCAACATTGGGCTCACAGTCTAAAAGGGGGAGACAGAGAAAAAAAAACCAAACATACTAACAAAATAAAATAGAATAGATAGGTACAAGTAAAATAAATAGAGTAATAAATATGTACAAACACAGATACATATTGGCAACATCTAGAGACAGTCCCTACCCGACAGTGGGCTCCCAGTCTGAAAGGGGGAGACAGAGAACAAAACCAAACATACTAACAAAATAAAATAAATAGAATAGATATGTACAAGCAAAATAAATAAATAAATAAATAGAGTAATAAATATGTACAAACATATATACAGATTAGCAACATCTAGAGACAGTCCCTACCCGACAAGTGGGCTCACAGTCTAAAAGGGGGAGACGGAGAACAAAACCTTGTATCCTCCCCAGACAGTGCTTTGCACATAGTAAGCGCTTAACAGATGCCGTAATAATAATAATAATCAATCAATCAATCATATTTATTGAGCGCTTACTATGTGCAGAGCACTGTACTAAGCACTTGGGAAGTACAAATTGGCAACATATAGAGACAGTCCCTACCCAACATTGGGCTCACAGTCTAAAAGGGGGAGACGGAGAACAAAACCTTGTATCCTCCCCAGGCAGTGCTTTGCCCATAGTAAGCGCTTAACAGATGCCATAATAATAATAATAATAATAATCAATCAATCAATCAATCATATTTATTAAGCGCTTACTATGTGCAGAGCACTGTACTAAGCGCTTGGGAAGTACAAATTGGCAACGTATAGAGACAGTCCCTACCCAACACTGGGCTCACAGTCTAAACGGGGGAGACAGAGAAAAAAGAACCAAACATACTAACAAAATAAAATAAATAGAATAGATATGTACAAGTAGAATAAATAGAGTAATAAATCTGTACAAACATATATACATCTGTACAGGTGCTGTGGGGAAGGGAAGGAGGTAAGATGGGGGGGATGGAGAGGGGGAGAGGAAGGAAGGGGCTCAGTCTGGGAAGGCCTCCTGGAGGATAATAATAATGATAATAATAATAATAATGACAAATGCCATGATGATTATTGTGCTGATTCCACCTCCCGCAGCTGCACACGTTCTGGGCGGACGGCAGGAACTACGTGGAGCTGACTCGTCCGTGGTACGCGGGGGCCGCCCCGTTCCCCCTCAACTTCTTCCTGCCCGGGCGGCTGCAGCGGCAAAACCTGGAACGTCTCCACGTGGCCTGCGGGCAGCGAGGAGGCCGGGACGAGGAGGAGCTGGAGAAGGAGGTGAGGGGGCCCCCGCCGTGCGGGCCGTGGGCCGTCCCGGGACCGCCGCCAGCCGGAAAAATCGATCCGTCAGTCGAGCACTGGACTGTGAGCCCACTGTTGGGCAGGGACCGTCTCTAGATGTTGCCTGTTGAGACCGTCCTATTTATCCTATTTATTTTATTTTGTTAGCATGTTTGGTTTTGTTCTCCGTCTCCCCCTTTTAGACTGTGAGCCCACTGTTGGGCAGGGACCGTCTCTAGATGTTGCCTATTGAGACCGTTGCCTATTGAGACCGTCCTATTTATCCTATTTTATTTTGTTAGTATGTTTGGTTTTGTTCTCCGTCTCCCCCTTTTAGACTGTGAGCCCACTGTTGGGTAGGGACTGTCTCTATGTGTTGCCAATTTGGACTTCCCAAGCGCTTAGTCCAGTGCTCTGCACACAGTAAGCGCTCAATAAATACGATTGATGATGATGATGATGATGATTTATCCTATTTATTTTATTTTGTTAGCATGTTTGGTTTTGTTCTCTGTCTCCCCCTTTTAGACTGTGAGCCCACTGTTGGGTAGGGACTGTCTCTACGTGTTGCCAATTTGGACTTCCCAAGCGCTTAGTACAGCGCTCTGCACACAGTAAGCGCTCAATAAATACGATTGATGATGGTGATGTTGCCAACTTGGACTTCCCAAGCGCTTAGTACAGTGCTCTGCACACAGCCAGCGCTCAATAAATGCGATTGATTGATAGGACTAAGCGCTTGCGGGAGGAGCCCCACTCTAGATTAATGTCTGTCTTCCCCTCCTCTAATAATAATAATAATAATGATGATGATGGCATTTATTAAGCACTTTGTGCAAAGCGCTGGGGAATTTACGAGGTGATGAGGTTGTCCCACGGGGGGCTCACAGTCTTCATCCCCATTTTACAGAGGAGGGAACTGAGGCCCGGAGAAGTGAAGTGACTCGCCCAAATCACACAGCCGACAAGTGGCAGAGCCGGGATTTGAACCGACTTCAAAGCCCGGGCTCTTTCCGCTGAGCCATGCTGCTTATTAAGCGCTTACTAGGTGCCAAGCACTGTTCTAAGCGCTGGGGAGGTTACAAGGTGATCAGGTGGTCGCACGGGGGGCTCACAGTCTTCACCCCCATTTTACAGATGAGGGAACGGAGGCTCAGAGAAGTGAAGCGACGTGCCCAAAGTCACACAGCTGACAATTGGCAGAGCTGGGATTTGAACCCATGACCTCGGACTCCAAAGCCTGGGCTCTTTTCCACTGAGCCACACTGCTTCTAATAAATAATAATGATGGCATTTATTAAGGGCTTATTATGAGAAGGAGCATGGCTCAGTGGCAAGAGGTCAGAGGTCATGGGTTCAAATCTCAGCTCTGCCACTTGTCAGCTGTGTGACTTTGGGCAAGTCACTTTGCTTCTCTGGGCCTCAGTGACCTCATCTGTCAAATGGGGATGAAGACTGTGACAACCTCACCACCTTGTAACCTCCCCAGTGCTTAGAAGAGTGCTTGGCACATAGTAAGCGCTTAATAAATGCCATCATTATTATTATTATGTGCCAAGCACTGTTCTAAGCGCTGGCGGGGGTGTGGCGGGGGGGAATACAAGTCTAAAAGGGGGACTGGTGTACCTATCTACTCTATTTATTTTGTTAGTATGTTTGGTTTTGTTCTCCGTCTCCCCATTTTAGACTGTGAGCCCGCTGTTGGGTAGGGACCGTCTCTAGATGTTGCCAACTTGGACTTCCCAAGCGCTTAGTACAGCGTTCTGCACACAGTAAGCGCTCAATAAATATGATTGATTGATTGATTGGTGACCCCTGACCTTTTCCCCCTCCAGCTGTACCGGGAGGCCCGCGAGTGTCTGACGCTTCTGTCCCAGAGACTCGGCCGCCAGCAGTTCTTCTTCGGAGACTCGTGAGTGTGTGCGGGGTTTTTTGGCCAGTGTTGTCTCCCCCAGCCTCCCGCCTCTGCCCCTCTGGGAGAGACGCCCCGGGCACTGGGGTTTTGCCCGGGGGCGCGGGCCTGTGGCCCAGCTGACGGATAATGACGATGACGATATTCATCATCATCATCAGTCGTATTTATTGAGCACTTACTGTGTGCAGAGCACTGTACTAAGCGCTTGGGAAGTCCAAGTTGGCAACATCTAGAGACAGTCCCTACCCAACACTGGGCTCACAGTCTAGAAGGCGGCGACAGAGAACAAAACAAAACATACTAACAAAATAAAATAAATAGAATGGATATGTACAAGTAAAATAAATAAATAAATAGAGTAATAAATATGTACAAACATATATACAGGTGCTGTGGGGAAGGGAAGGAGGTAAGATGGGGGGGATGGAGAGGGGGACGAAGGGGAGGGGGAGAGCACTTACTCTGTGCCAGGCAGTGGGCCGGAGACACGCTAATCGGGGCTGGACCCAGTCCCCGTCCCACGTGGGGCTCACACTCTTAATCCCCGTTTTACAGAGGAGGGAACTGAGGCAGAGGAAAGGGAAGTGACTTCTCCAGGGTCCCGCAGCAGGCAAGGATTAGAACCCAGGTCCTTCTGAGTCCCAGTCCCGGATTCTAGGCCTCACTGCTTTCCACGTGCCCACCCCCTGCCCCTCTCCCCCGGCCTCTCGCCATCCACGTCTCCTTCCCCGGGCCTCTCTTCATCTCCCCCTTTTAGACTGTGAGCCCACTGTTGGGTAGGGACTGTCTCTAGATGTTGCCAACTTGGACTTCCCAAGCGCTTAGTCCAGTGCTCTGCACACAGTGAGCGCTCAATAAATACGATTGATTGATTGATTGATTGATCTCCGCCTCTGGGTGCCACGTGGGACAACCTGCTCCCCTTGTATCCTCCCCAGCGCTTAGAACAGTGCTTTGCACATAATAAGCGCTCAACAAATGCCATCATTATTATTGACTGCAACGCTCCGGCTGATGATGGTATCTCTGAAGCGCTTACTATGTGCCAAGCACTGTTCTAAGCGCTGGGGGAGATACGAGTTGATCAGGTTGCCCCACGCGGGGCTCACCATCTTCCTTCTAGACTGTGAGCCCGTCTCTATACGTTGCCTGTCCTTCCCAAGCGCTTAGTCCAGTGCTCTGCACACAGGAAGCGCTCAATAAATATGATTGAATGAATGAATGAATGAATCCCCGTTTTACAAATGAGGGAACTGAGGCCCAGAGAAGCGAAGCGTTTTTGGACTGTGAGCCCACTGTTGGCTAGGGACCGTCTCTCTATGTTGCCAACTTGGACTTCCCAAGCGCTTTGTCCAGTGCTCTGCACACAGTAAGCGCTCAATAAGAAGCAGCGTGGTTCAGTGGAAAGAGCCTGGGCTTTGGAGTCAGAGGTCACGGGTTCAAATCCCGGCTCCACCATTTATCAGCTGTGTGACTTTGGGCAAATCACTTAACTTCTCTGGGCCTCAGTTCCCTCATCATCAGTCGTATTTATTGAGCGCTTACTGTGTGCAGAGCACTGTACTAAGCGCTTGGGAAGTACAAATTGGCAAAATAGAGAGACAGTCCCTACCCAACAGTGGGCTCATCTGTCAAATGGGGATGAAGACTGTGAGCCCCCTGTGGGACAACCTGATCACCTTGTCAACTTCCCCAGCGCTTAGAACGGTGCTTTGCACATAGTAAGCGCTTAATAAATGCTTCCATTATTATTATTATTATTGACTTGCCCAAGGTCACCCAGCTGACAAGTGGGATTGGAACCCACGTCCTTTGGCCCCCAAGCCGGGAGGTGCCCACGTGCCCGCCCCTGCCCACCTAAAGTTGTGTCAGCATGTGTGTGTGTGTGTATCGTCGCCCGCCTGTCTAATCATCAATCGTATTTATTGAGCGCTTACTGTGTGCAGAGCACTGTACTAAGCACTTGGGAAGTACAAATTGGCAACATCTAGAGACAGTCCCTACCCAACAGTGGGCTCCCAGTCTAAAAGGGGGGAGACGGAGAACAAAACCAAACATACTAACAAAATAAAATAAATAGAATAGATAGGTACAAGTAAAATAAATGGAGTAATAAATATGTACAAACATATATCCATCTATACAGGTGCTGTGGGGAAGGGAAGGCGGTAAGATGGGGGGGAGAGCACTTACTCTGTGCCAGGCAGTGGGCCGGAGACACGCTAATCGGGGTTGGACACAGTCCCCGTCCCACGTGGGGCTCACACTCTTAATCCCCATTTTACAGAGGAGGGAACTGAGGCAGAGAAAAGTGAAGTGACTTCTCCAGGGTCCCGCAGCAGGCAAGGATTAGAACCCAGGTCCTCCTGAGTCCCAGGCCCGGACTCTAGGCCTCGCTGCTTTCCACGTGCCCGCCCCCTGCCCCTCTCCCCCGGCCTCTCGCCATCCACGTCTCTCCCTCCCTGGGCCTCTCTTCATCTCCCCCTTTTAGACTGTGAGCCCGCTGTTGGGTAGGGACTGTCTCTGTATATTGCCAACTTGTACTTCCCAAGCGTTTAGTACAGCTTGTGTGCCCGGGCCTCACGTTGCGCGGGTGCGCGTCGTCTCCCCCATCCCGTCCCCTCAGGCCGGCCTCCCTGGACGCCTTCGTCTTCAGCCACGTGGCGCTCCTGCTGCACGTCCAGCTGCCCAGCGGGAAGCTGCAGGCCCACGTGAGGACCCTCACCAACCTGACCGCTTTCTGCACGCGCATCCTGCGCCTCTACTTCCCCCGGGACCCAGGTGAGCGCGGCCGCCGCGTCGCCCCTTCCCCGAGGGAAAGCCTTGGGGGCGAAGGTCCGGGGGGGTGGGCTGCACCTCCGCTTCCCCCAGGGCCCAGCTTAGTATCGTTAACAATAACGATATTAATACTAATTTTATAATATGAATTATAATTTTATAATAATAATAATGGTAATAATAACGATGATAATAATGGTGGTATTTGTTAAGTGCTTACTAGGTGCCCAAATGGTGGTAATAATGATGATAATAACGGTGGTATCTGTTAAGTGCTTACTAGGTGCCAAAATGGTGGTAATGATGATAACAATAATGGTGGTGTTTATTAAGTGCTTACTAGGTGCCCAAATGGTGGTAATAATGATGATAATAACGGTGGTATCTGTTAAGTGCTTACTAGGTGCCAAAGTGGTGGTAATGATGATAACAATAATGGTGGTATTTGTTAAGTGCTTACTAGGTGCCAAAATGGTGGTGATAATGATGATAACAATAATGGTGGTATCTGTTAAGTGCTTACTAGGTGCCAAAGTGGTGGTAATGATGATAACAATAATGGTGGTATTTAAGTGCTTACTATGTGCCAAAATGGTGGTAATGATGATAACAATAATGGTGGTATTTGTTAAGTGCTTAGTAGGTGCCAAAATGGTGGTGATAATGATGATAATAAGGGTGGTAGCTGTTAAGTGCTTACTATGTGCCAAAATGGTGGTAATGACGATAACAATAATGGTGGTATTTGTTAAGTGCTTACTAGGTGCCAAAATGGTGGTGGTGATGATAACAATAATGGTGGTATCTGTTAAGTGCTTACTAGGTGCCAAAATGGTGGTAATGATGATAACAATAATGGTGGTATTTGTTAAGTGCTTACTAGGTGCCAAGCGCTGGGGGGGGATACAAGGTGATCAGGTTGTCCCTGCTGGGGCTCACCGTCTTCATCCCCATTTTACAGATGTGGTCACTGAGGCACAGAGATGTGACACGCAGCTGACAAGTGGCGGAGCCGGGATTAGAACCCATGACCTCGGACTCCCAAGCCCGCGCTCTTTCCACTGAGCCATGCTGCGTTAAGTGCTTACTATGTGCCAGGAGCTGTTCTAAGCGCTGGGGGATCAGGTTGTCCCCGCTGGGGCTCACCGTCTTCATCCCCATCTTACAGATGAGGTCACTGAGGCACAGAGACGTGAAGTGGCTCGCCCAAGGCCACGCAGCTGACAAGTGGCGGAGCCGGGATTAGAACCCACGACCTCGGACTCCCAAGCCCGGGCTCCTTCCACCGAGCCACGCTGCCTTAAGCGCTTACTACGTGCCAGGAGCTGTTCTAAGCGCTGGGGTGGATACGAGTTAGGTTGGTCACGGTCCGTGTAACACGTGGGGCTCAAGCACGGTCTTATCCCCATTGTACAGATGGGGGAACTGAGGCCCCGAGAAGTGAAGTGACTCGCCCAAAGTCACACACGAGTGGTGGAGCAGGGATTAGAACCCAGGACCTCTGGCTCTCAAGTCCAGGCTCTTTCCACGGAGCCACGCTGCCTTGGGTTGGCCGTGCCTCCTTTTAATAATAATAATAATAATGACGGCATTTATTAAGCGCTTACTATGTGCAACGCACTGTTCTAAGCACTGGGGAGCTTACAGGGTGATCAGGTTGTCCCACGGGGGGGGGCTCACAGTCTTCACCCCCATTTTACAGATGAGGGAACTGAGGCCCAGTGAAGTGACTTGCCCAGAGTCCCACAACTGACAAGTGGCGGAGCCAGGATTCGAACCCCTGACCTCTGACTCCAAAGCCCGGGCTCTTTCCACTGAGCCACGCTGCTTCGGGATGTAGGTTCGGGATCAGCAGCACCTCTAGTAATAATAATTGTGGTATTTAGTAATTAATTATTATTATCGCGGGATTTGTTAAGCACTTATTATGTGCCAGGCGCCCTTCTAAGTGAGGGGGCAGATACAACAGAGTCAGGTTGGACACAGTCCCTGTCCCACGTGGGGCTCAGTGGAAAGAGCCCCGGCTTGGGAGTCCGAGGTCATGGGTTCGAATCCCGGCTCTGCACCACGCCTTGGGCAAGTCACTTAACTTCTCTGAGCCTCAGTTCCCTCATCTCTAAAATGGGGACGAAAAATGTGAGCCCCCCGTGGGACAACCTGATCACCTTGTATCCCCCCCCCAGCGCTTAGAACAGTGCTTTGCACATAGTAAGCGCCTAACAAATGCCATTATTATTATTATTTTACAAATGAGGTAATTCATCCCCAGAGAAGTCAAATAACTTGCCCAGGGCCACACAGCAGACACACGGCAGAGCTGGGAGAAGCGGCGTGGCTCAGTGGAAAGAGCCCGGGCTTTGGAGTCGGAGGTCATGGGTTCAAATCCCGGCTCCGCCAACTGTCAGCTGGGTGACTTTGGGCGAGTCACTTCACTTCTCTGGGCCTCAGTGACCTCATCTGGAAAATGGGGATGAAAACTGTGAGCCCCCCATGAGACAACCTGATCACCTTGTAACCTCCCCACTGCTTAGAACAGCACTTTGCACATAGTAAGCGCTTAACAAATACCATCATTATTATTTTTAGAACCCATGACCTTCTGACTCCCAATCCCGGGCTCTATCCGCTAAGAAGCGCTTACTATGTGCCGGGCATTGGGCTACAGGCAAATCAGGCCAGACACGTGGGGCTCGCACGCTCAATCCCCATTTTACAGACAAGGTAACTGAGGCCCGGAGGAGGGAAGTGACCTGTCCAGGGTCACACAGCAGACACGTGACGGAGGCGGGATTAGAACCCGTGACCTTCCGGCCTCTCCTTCCTCCCGGCGGCCCAGGTTGGGGGGCCGGCTATGCCGCGACGTGGCCTGGGCTTGGGATTTGGAAGGTCATGGATTCTAATCCCTGCTCCGACGCTTCTCCGCTGTGTGACCTGGGGCGAGTCACTTCACTTCTCTGGGCCTCAGTTCCCTCATCTGTACAATGGGGGTGAAGACTGTGAGCCCCACGGGGGTCAGGGGCTGCGTCCAACCTGATTAACTTGTATCTAGCCCCGCACATAGTATAGTACTTGGCCCATAGTAAGCGCTTAATCAATCAATCAATCAATCAATCGTATTTATTGAGCGCTTACTGTGTGCAGAGCACTGTACTAAGCGCTTGGGAAGTACAAGTACCATCGTTATTAGTAGTAGTAGTATTAATGCCAAGCCAGGATCTAGTGAGGGTCAGAGAGGGTGGGCATGTGGGGGCTTGTGTCCAACCTGATTTCTTTGTATTTCTTTGAAGCAGCGCGGCGCAGTGGGAAGAGCCCGGGCTTTTGGAGTCCGAGGTCATGGGTTCAAATCCCGGCTCCGCTACTTGTCTTTTAGACCGTGAGCCCACTGTTGGGTAGGGACTGTCTCTATATGTTGCCAACTTGGACTTCCCAAACGCTTAGTACAGTGCTCTGCACACAGTAAGCGCTCAGTAAATGCGATTGATGATGATGATTGTCAGCTGGGTGACTTTGGGCAAGTCACTTCCTTCTCTGGGCCTCAGTCGCCTCATCTGTAAACTGGGGATTAAGACTAGGAGCCCTCCCTGGGGCAGCCTGATCACCTTGGAACCTCCCCAGCGCTTAGAACAGTGCTTTGCACATCGTAAGCGCTTAATAATAATAATAATAATAATAACGGTATCTGGTAAGCGCTTACTACTACTACTACTAATAATAATAATGGTATTTGGTAAGCAGTTCCTATATGCAAAGCACTGTTCTAAGCGGTCATCAGGTTGTCCCCCGTGGGGCTCACGATCTCAACCCCCATTTTACAGATGAGGTCACTGAGGCCCAGAGAAGTGACCTGCCCAAAGTCACACCGCTGACCAGCGGCGGAGGCTGGATTCGAACCCGTGACCTCTGGCTCCCAAGCCCGGGCTCTTTCCACCGCGCCCCGCTGCTTCTCACAAACGCCATCACTGTTATTATTATTCTCCCCCCCACCGCCCCACCGCGCTTAGTTCAGTGCCCGACGCGTAGTCAGCGCTTAACAAATACCCCAATAATTATTCTGATGATGATGATGATGATGATTACTTCCGGGACCAGGTTGAGACGGGTCCCCTTGGGCCCCCGTTCGGGGTTTGAGGGTCCGGCGGTAGGCGGGGGGCAGCCGGTGGGCAGGGGCTGACCCCCGTCCTCCCCCGTCTTGCCCCCACAGGGGAGTTCCAGCCGGCGGCCCCCGCGGCCCCCGTGGCCCCCGAGGACCCGCCTTTTGGGCGGCGAGGACAGGTCCTGGCGGTGCTGGTGGGCCTGGCGGCCATGGTGGGCTACGCCCTGCTGAGCGGCATCGTCTCCATCCAGCGGGCAGTGCCCGCCCGGGCCCCCGGCCCCCGGCCCCTCGCCCTGGCGGACGACGAGGACGAGGACTGAGCGCGGGTCGCGCCCGCCCCGCCGGGAATAAAGCCGCTACTCGCTACCCACCCCGCGTCCGGCGCCCACCGACGTAGCCACACGCTGCTTCCTCCTCCTTTAATGCCCGGCGGCGGCGCGGCCCGGCGGCCCGCCCCCCGCCCCCCGGCGCCGCCGCCACAGGTAGGTGTGGATGGAGTGAGCGGGCACCAGGCTCTCGACGAAGCCCGTCGCGGGGTCCTCCAGGGTCAGCGGCACGTCCCGGAAGGAGCTGGAGGGGCGGCGGGGGACCGGGGGGTGAGGGTCCGGCGGGGCGGTGCCACCCCCGCCGCCCCGGGCCCGCCGCCCGCCCGCCCCCTCACCTGTTGAGGACGACCACCACGGCGGCCCCGTCGGGCCTCAGGACGGCCACGGCCTCCAGCTCCGAGGGCCCGCTGGCGTCCAGCCCCGCTCGCCGCGACCCCTCGGGGATGAACTTGCTGGGGGACGGGGGCGGCCCGGTCAGCGCCCCCCGTGCCACCCCGTGCCCCTGCCCACCCGCTCCCCGCTCCTCGCCCGGCGCGGACCTGAAGTGACCCAGGTGGTAGAACATGGGCTGCTTGTAGAAGGCGTCGTGGGCGAGGTCCACGATGACGGGGCTGTCCACGAAGTTCCGCACCCAGTTGGGCCCCCCGTCGGGGTTCAGGGCCAAATTCCAGTCGGTCCACCCCGCCACGTGGTGCAGCAGGTTCTGGGTTCGAGGGCAGGGCAGACGGGGGCGGAAGAACGGTAAGACTGCGAGCCCCAGTGATGAATCTGTATCTAGAACAGTGCTGGGCACGCAGTAAGCGCTTCTTCCTCGCCCTTTAATGCCCACGGCAGCGTGGCCGCCCGCCCTCCGCCCCCCGGCGCTGCCGCAGAGAAGGAGCCCGGGTTTGGGAGTCAGAGGTCAAGGGTTCGAATCCCCACTCCGCCTTTTGGCAGCTGTGGGACTTTGGGCAAGTCACTTCTCCGGGCCCCAGTGACCTCACCTGTAAAATGGGGATGAAGGCTGGGAGCCCCATATGGGACAATCTGATCGCCTTGGATCCGCCCCAGCGCTTACAGCAGTGCTTTGCACATAGTAAGCGCTTAACAAACACCAACATTATTATTATTCCCTCTGCCAATTGTCAGCTGTGTGACTTTGGGCAAGTCACTTCACTTCTCCGGGCCCCAGTGACCTCACCTGTAAAATGGGGATGAAGGCTGGGAGCCCCGTATGGGACAATCTGATCGCCTTGGATCCGCCCCAGCACTTAGAGCAGTGCTTTGCACATAGTAAGCGCTTAACAAACACCAACATTATTATTATTCCCTCTGCCAATTGTCAGCTGTGTGACTTTGGGCAAGTCACTTCACTTCTCCGGGCCCCAGTGACCTCACCTGTAAAATGGGGATGAAGGCTGGGAGCCCCGTATGGGACAATCTGATCGCCTTGGATCCGCCCCAGCGCTTAGAGCAGTGCTTTGCACATAGTAAGCGCTTAACAAACACCAACGTTATTATTATTATTATTATTCCCTCTGCCAATCGTCAGCTGTGTGACTTTGGGCAAGTCACTTCACTTCTCTGGGCCTCGGTTTCCTCATCTGGAAAATGGGGATGAAGACTGTGAGCCCCCCGTGGGACAACTTTATCACCTTGTAACCTCCCCAGCGCTTAGAACAGGGCTTTGCACATAGTAAGCGCTTAATAAATGCCATTATTATTATTATTATTCCCTCATCTGCAAAATAGGGATTCACCAATAATAATAATGATGGTATTTGTTGAGCGCCTGCTACGTGCCGGGCACCGTACTAAGCACTGGGAAGCGAACAAGGTTGGACACGGTCCCCGTCCCATGTGGGGCTCACAGTCTTAATCCCCATTTTACAGATGAGGGAACTGAGGCCCAGAGACGTAAAGATACTTGCCTCAGTCCACACAGCAGACCAGTGGCAGAGCCGGGATTAGAACCCTTGACCTGACTCCCGGGCTCTATCCGCTACGAAGCGCTCGGTATGTGCCGGGCACTGTACTAAGCACCGGGGTGGGTGAGGAGAAGCAGCGTGGCTCAGTGGGAAGAGCCCGAGGTCACGGGTTCAAATCCCGGCTCCGCCACTTGTCAGCTGGGTGGCTTGCACCCTCTGTGCCTCAGTTACCCCGCCTGTCAAATGGGGATGAAGACTGTGAGCCCCCCGGGGGACAGCCTGATCACCCCGTAACCTCCCCGGCGCTCTGAACAGCGTTTCGCACGTAGTAAGCGCGTAACAAGTACCATCACCGTTATTACTACGGGCAAACGGGTTGGACACGGTCCCCGTCCCGCACGAGGCCCACCGTCTTCCGTCCCCATTTCACCGTCGCTATTCCGGGCAAACGGGTCGGACACGGTCCCCGTCCCGCACGGGGCTCACAGTCTTCCGTCCCCGTTGCACAGGTGGGGTAAACTGAGGTCCGAAGAAGCGGCGGGGGCGGGGGGGGGGGGCTCTCACGCTGATGATGCTGTGACTGTAGCGGTTGCCGCGGTCCCAGGAGCCCAGCCGCACGCTCTGCTCCCAGAACTTGGAGCCCACGCAGGCCTCGGAGGCGAAGAGCATCGTGTCCGGGAACAGCCGGTGCGTCTCGCCCAGCGTGGCGTTGGCGGGCGCCAGGAAGTCCAGGTACCAGTGCACGGCCACCCCGTGGACGTACCGCGCCGCCGAGGGGTCCCCCAGCACCTGCGGGACGGGGTGGGGGGTCAATCAATCGATCAATCGTATTTATTGAGCGCTTACTATGTGCAGAGCACTGTACTAAGCGCTTGGGAAGTACAAGTTGGCATCACATAGAGACAGTCCCTACCCAACAGTGGGCGTGGGGGACGCCCGTCCAGTGCCGGGGAAGGGCGAGTAGGTTGGGGTCCCTGGCACGGGGGGCAGGGTGAGGCGTGGGCACACGCGTGTCCCCGGGGTTGCGCCAGGGTGAGGCCGTGGGGTCACCGTGGGCAGGACGCCTCACCCCCCGGAGTACGGGCACGCGCCCGCCCAGAGCCGGGTGAGGCCTCAAGCAATCAATCAGTCGTACTTATTGAGCGCTTACTGTGTGCGGAGCACTGGACTAAGCGCTTGGCAACATAGCCGGTCCCTACCCAACAGCGGGCTCACAGTCTAAAAGGGGGAGGTGAAGAGACGCGGCCGGGGGAGAGGGGCGGGCACGTGGAAAGCAGCGAGGCCTAGAGTCCGGCCCTGGGACTCAGGAGGACCTGGGTTCTAATCCTTGCCTGCGGCGGGAGCCTGGAGAAGTCACTTCCCTTTCCTCTGCCTCAGTTCCCTCCTCTGTAAAATGGGGATTGAGAGCGTGAGCCCCACGTGGGACGGGGACTGTGTCTTTTAGTCTTCTTTTAGACTGTGAGCCCACTGTTGGGTAGGGACTGTCTCTATGTGATGCCAATTTGTACTTCCCAAGCGCTTAGTACAGTGGTCTGCACATAGTAAGCGCTCAATAAATACGATTGATTGATTGATTGTGTCCAGCCCCGATTAGCGTGGCTCCGGCCCAGTGCCTGGCACAAAGTGCTTTAACGAGTATCATCATCGTCATTATCGCTCAGCTGGGCCACAGGCCCGCGCCCCCGGGCAAAACCCCAGTGCCCGGGGCGTCTCTCCCAGTGGGGCAGAGACGGGAGGCTGGGGGAGACAACACTGGCCAAAAAAACCCCGCACACGCTCGCGAGTCTCCAAAGAAGAACTGCCGGCGGCCGAGGCTCGTGGGTACAGCTCCTTCTCCAGGTATCACAGGGTTGGGGTCCCCGCCCCCCGAAATAAGTAATGATGGCATTTATTAAGCGCCTACTACGTGCAAAGCACCGTTCTAAGCGCTGGGGGGGCTACAAGGTGATCAGGTGGTCCCACACGGGGCTCATTTTCCAGATGAGGGAACTGAGGCTCAGAGAAGTGACTCGCCCAACTCACACAGCAGAGATGTGGCGGAGGCGGGACTCGAACCCACGACCTCGGGCTCCACGCCGCTTCTCCGGGTGGAGGCGGGTTGGCACCGGGCTGACTCACCACCTGCGCCCAGCGGGGCAGCAGCAGGCGCTGGTCGTCCAGCATGAGCAGGCGGGTGGCACTGTGGGCGCTGGCGGCCAGCGCGGGGCCCAGGTCGCGGGCGATGAAGTCGCGCTGGTGCTCGGGCGTGAAGCCGAGGCACTGGAAGGGGTAGCCGCTCAGCAGGCCGGCCGACGGCTCGTTCTCCGCCGTCACCGCCCAGAACCGCAGGCCGTGGGCCGCGTAGGCGTCCAGGAACCTGCAACCGGCGGGCACCGGCGGGCACCGGTTGGCGGCGGGCACCGGGGGCCGCGGGGAGGGTCGGGCGTTGGCACGGGGCAGCGGGGATTGGGTGGTGGGTCTGCCCCAGAGGTCGGGTGGATGCCCCCCGGGGCCAGCGGTGGGGGGCAGTGATGCCCAGTGATGGCATCGGGTCGGCGGGGTGAGGGGGCGGGTAATAATAATAATAATAATAATATTGGTTAAGCAATATCTATATTGGTTAATAAATATATTGGTTAATATATTGGTTAATATATATTGGTTAATATATAACCAATATATATTATTGGTTATATTAATTATATATAATATATATAATACATATTAACTATATTATATTATAATTATATTGGTTAATATTATATTATTATAATATATAACCTATATATTGGTTAATATATATATTGGTATATCACTAACCAATATATATTAATATATAATATATTAACCAATATATTATATATATTGGTTAATATATATAATATATATAATAATAATATATAATAATATATATTGGTTATATATATTATATTATATAATATATTAAGCAATATATATTGGTTAATGATATTGGTTAAGTCTTTTAGACTGTGAGCCCACTGTTGGGCAGGGACTGTCTCTATATGTTGCCAATTTGTACTTCCCAAGCGCTTAGTACAGTGCTCTGCACACAGTAAGCACTCAATAAATACGATTGATGATGATGATGATGTGCCAAGCACTGTTCTAAGTTTCTAGGGGAGATACAAGGCCATCAGGAGGTCCCCCGGGGGCCTCACGGCCTTCATCCCCTTTTCACAGATGAGGGGCCCGAGGCCCAGAGAAGCGCAGTGAGTTGCCCAAGGTCACACGGGCAGACGTGGGGTGGGGCTGGGATTAGAACCCAGGCCCGCGTCCGGGAGAGGTAGCAGGGTGTAGTGGACGGAGCACAGACCTGGAGTTCAGAAGGTGATGGGTTCTAGTCTCCGTTCTGCCACTAATAATGGCATTTATTAAGCGCTTACTGTGTGCAAAGCACTGTTCTAAGCGCTGTATTAAGCGCTTACTATGTGCAGAGCAGTTCTGAGTGCTGTATTAAGCGCTTACTATGTGCAAAGCACTGTTCTAAGCGCTGCATTAAGCGCTTACTATGTGCAAAGCGATGTTCCAAGTGCTGGGGGAGATACAGGGCCATCAGGAGGTCCCCCGGGGGCCTCACGGTCTTCATCCCCATTTCACAGATGAGGGGCCCGAGGCCCAGAGAAGTGCAGTGAGTTGCCCAAGGTCACACGGGCTGACGTGGGGTGGGGCCGGGATTAGAACCCAGGCCCGCATCCGGGAGAGGTAGCAGGGTGTAGTGGATGGAGCACAGCCCTGGAGTTCAGAAGGTGATGGGTTCCAGTCTCCATCCTGCCACTAATAATAATAATAATAATAATAATAATAATAATAATGGCATTTATTAAGCACTTACTATGTGCAAAGCACTGTTCTAAGCGCTGCATTAAGCGCTTACTACGTGCAAAGCACTGTTCTAAGCGCTGCATTAAGCGCTTACTACGTGCAAAGCACTGTTCTAAGCGCTGCATTAAGCGCTTACTACGTGCAAAGCACTGTTCTAAGCGCTGCATTAAGCGCTTACTATGTGCAAAGCACTGTCCTAAGCGCTGCATTAAGTGCTTACTATGTGCAAAGCACTGTTCCAAGTGCTGGGGAGGTTACAGGGTGATCAGGTTGTCCCATGGGGGGCTCCCAGTCTTCATCCCCATTCTGCAGGTGAGGGAACTGAGGCCCAGAGAATAATAATAATGGCATTTGTTAAGCACTTACTATGTGCAAAGCACTGTCCTAAGTGCTGGGGGGGTTACAAGGTGATCAGGTTGTCCCACAGGGGGCTCACAGTCATCATCCCCATTCTGCAGATGAGGGAACTGAGGCCCAGAGAAGTGACTCGCCCAAAGTCACCCAGCTGACAATTGGCGGAGCTGGGATTTGAACCCATGACCTCTGACTCCCAAGCCCGGGCTCTTTCCACTGAGCCACTAGAGAAGCGGCCACTAGCCCGCTGGGTGACCGTGGGCAAGTCACCTCACTTCTCCGTGCCTCAGTTTCCCCCCTCTGGAAATCCATCAATCCAATTGTGCCCCGGGGCCGGGTGACGCACCCCGGGACCGGTGATCATCATCATCATCAATCGTATTTATTGAGCGCTTACTGTGTGCAGAGCACTGTACTAAGCGCTTGGGAAGTCCAAGTTGGCAACATCTAGAGACGGTCCCTACCCGACAGCGGGCTCACAGTCTAAAAGGGGGAGACAGAGAGCAAAACCAAACATACTAACAAAATTAAATAAATAGAATAGATAGGTACAAGTAAAATAAATAGGGTAATAAATATGTACAACCATATATACAGGTGCTGTGGGGAAGGGAAGGAGGTAAAATGGGGGGAGGGAGAGGGGGACGAGGGGGAGAGGAAGGAAGGGGCTCAGTGTGGGAAGGCCTCCTGGAGGAGGTGAGCTCTCAGTAGGGCCTTGAAGGGAGGAAGAGAGCGAGCTGGGCGGGTGGGCAGAGGGATTGAGAAGCAGCGTGGCTCAGTGGAGAAGAGCCCGGGCTTTGGAGCCAGAGGTCATGGGTTCAAACCCCGGCTCCACCAACTGTCAGCTGTGTGACTTTGGGCAAGTCACTTCACTTCTCTGGGCCTCAGCTACCTCATCTGTAAAATGGGGATTGAGACTGGGAGCCCCACGTGGGACAACCCGATCACCTTGTAACATCCCCACGTCCTCCCCCGGGCCCGGAATGCCCCCAATCCCTCTGCCCCTCCGCCAAGCTGGCTCTCTTCCTCCCTTCAAGGCCCTGCTGAGAGCTCACCTCCTCCAGGAGGCCTTCCCACACTGAGCCCCTTCCTTCCTCTCCCCCTCGTCCCCCTCGTCCATCCTCCCCATCTTACCTCCTTCCCTTCCCCACAGCACCCGTATATATGTATATATGTTTGTACAGATTTATTACTCCATTTTACTTGTACATATCTATTCTATTTATTTTATTTTGTTAGTATGTCTGGTTTTTTGTTTTTTTTTTCCTCTGTCTCCCCCTTTTATCATCACCATCAATCGTATTTATTGAGCGCTTACTATGTGCAGAGCGCTGTCCTAAGCGCTTGGGAAGTCCAAATTGGCAACACACAGAGACAGTCCCTACCCACCAGTGGGCTCACAGTCTAAACGGGGGAGACAGAGAACAAAACCAAACATACTGTGAGCCCACTGTTGGGTAGGGACTGTCTCTGTATGTTGCCAATTTGTACTTCCCAGGCGCTTGGTACAGTGCTGTGCACATAGTAAGCGGTCAATAAATTGATTGATTGATTGATGCCCAGCGCTTTGCACATAGTAAGCGCTTACTAAATGCCATCATTATTATTATTATTGGGGGCTATTCCAGGCCCGGGGGAGGACGTCAGCCGGAGGTCAGGGGTGGGTGTGCCCGGGGGGGGGACGGGGGGCAGCAGGCGGGCAAGCGGGGTCAGCCCTCACTTGACAAAGTAGTCGGCCCAGGTGCGGTGGTAGCGGTCCCCCGGCTGGCCCTTGAGGGTGCCCTTCCCATTCACGGCCCCGTTGGTCTTCATCCAGACGGGAGCCGTCCAGGGGCTGGCGAACAGGGACACCGGGCGAGCGGCCAGGGCCAGGGCCCGGTGCAGCAGGGGGATCTGACGGCAGAACAATCATCATCATCATCATCATCAAAAAGATGGCATTTATCAATCAATCAGTCAATCAATCAATCGTATTTACTGAGCGCTTACTGTGTGCAGGGCACCGGACTAAGCCCTTGGGAAGTCCAAGTTGGCAACACATAGAGACGGTCCCTACACAACAGTGGGCTCACAGAGCGCTTGTACTTCCCAAGCGCTTAGTCCGGTGCTCTGCACACAGTAAGCGCTCAATCAATCAATCAATCAATCGTATTTATTGAGCGCTTACTGCGTGCAGGGCACCGGACTAAGCGCTTGGGAAGGACAAGCTGGCAACATCGAGAGACGGTCCCTACCCGACAGCGGGCTCACAGTCTAGGAGGGGGAGACGGAGAACAAAACCAGACATACTAACACAATAAAATAAATAGAATAGATAGGTACAAGTAAAATAAATAAATAAATAGGGTAATAAATACGTCCAAACATGTAACTTGGTGATTACAAGGGCCTTTTCCCCGGGGTTGGGGGGGGGCGGGGGGGAGTCATCATCATCAATCGTATTTATTGAGCGCTTACTGTGTGCAGAGCACTGGACTAAGCGCTTGGGAAGTCCAAGCTGGCAACATATAGAGACGGTCCCTACCCACCAACGGGCTCGCAGTCTAGAAGGGGGAGACGGAGAACAAAACCAGGCATACTAACAAAATAAAAGAAATAAAATAGATAGGTACAAGTAAAATAAATAGGGTAATAAATATGTACAAGCATGTAACTTGGTGATAACAAGGGCCTTTTCCCCGGGGTGGGGGGGTGGGCGGGGAGGGAGTCATCATCATCATCATCATCAATCGTATTTATTGAGCGCTTACTGTGTGCAGAGCACTGGACTAAGCGCTTGGGAAGTCCAAGCTGGCAACATCTAGAGACGGGCCCTACCCGACAGCGGGCTCACAGTCTAGGAGGGGGAGACGGAGAACAAAACCAGACATACTAACAAAATCAAAGAAATAGAATAGATAGGTACAAGTAAAATAAATAGGGTAATAAATATGTACAAGCATGTAACTTGGTGATAACAAGGGCCTTTTCCCCGGGGTGGGGGGTGGGGGGGAGTCATCATCATCATCATCAATCGTATTTATTGAGCGCTTACTGTGTGCAGAGCACTGGACTAAGCGCTTGGGAAGTACAAATTGGCAACATCTAGAGACGGTCCCTACCCAACAGTGGGCTCACAGTCTAGGAGGGGGAGACGGAGAACAAAACCAGACATACTAACAAAATAAAAGAAATAGAATAGATAGGTACAAGTAAAATAAATAAATAAATAGGGTAATAAATACATACAAACATGTAACTTGGTGATAACAAGGGCCTTTTCCCCGGGGTGGGGGTGGGGGGGGGGAGTCATCATCATCATCATCAATCGTATTTATTGAGCGCTTACTGTGTGCAGAGCACTGTACTAAGCGCTTGGGAAGTACAAATTGGCAACATATAGAAACAGTCCCTACCCACCAGTGGGCTCACAGTCTAAAAGGGGGAGACAGAGAACAAAACCAAACATACTCACAAAATAAACTAAATAGAATAGATAGGTACAAATAAGTTAAATAAATAAATAAACAGTCAGGACCGGACCGGGAAGGGGGGGTTGGGGGGCACTGTAAGGAAGGTCGCTTAAGTGGGTGGGGGTGGAAGCAGGGGGCGTCTATGGCGGTGCTTAGTACAGTGCTCTGCCCACAGTAAGCGCTTACTACGTGCAAAGCACTGTTCTAAGCGCTGGGGAGGTTACAAGGTGACCAGGTCGCCGCTCACAGTCTTCATCCACTCTCACGTTGCCAGCCTGTACTTCCCAAGCGCTCAGTACAGTGCTCTGCACACAGTAAGCGCTCAGTAGGGGAAGCAGCGAGGTCATGGGTTCGAGTCCTGGCTCTGCCATTTAGCTGCGTGACCCCGGGCAAGCCACTTCACTTCCCTGTGCCTCAGTTCCCTCCTCCGTAAAATGGGGATTAAGACTGTGAGCCCCAAGTGGGGCAACCTGATCACCTTGTATCCCCCCCCCCAGCGCTTAGAACAGTGTTTTAACTTTTAGGCTGCGAGCCCACTGTTGGGTAGGGACCGTCTCTCTATGTTGCCAACTTGGACTTCCCAAGCGCTTAGTACAGTGCTCTGCACACAGTAAGCGCTCAATAAATACGATTGATTGATTGAATGAATAAGTCCCCACTTTACAGATGAGGTCACTGAGGCCCAGAGAAGTGGAGTGACTCGCCCCAAGTCACCCAGCTGACAAGTGGCGGAGCCGGGATTTGAACCCGTGACCTCTGACTCCAAAACCCAGGCACTTCTCCACTGAGCCACGCTGCTTCTCAGCATAATCAATCAATCAATCATATTTATTGAGCACTTACTATGTGCAGAGCACTGTACTAAGCGCTTGGGAAGTACAAATTGGCAACATCTAGAGACAGTCCCTACCCAACATTGGGCTCACAGTCTAAAAGAATGGGACTGGTTAAATGCTTATTATGGAATAGGAAGGATGGTATTTGGTCAGCGCTTACTATGTGCCAAGCACTGTTCTAAGCGCTGGGGAGGTTACAAGGTGACCAGGTTGTCGCTCACAGTCTTCATCCAGTCTTATGTACTTCCCAAGCGCTCAGTACAGTGCTCTGCACACAGTAAGCGCTCAATAAATACGACTGAATGAATGAATCCCCATTTTCCAGATGAGGTCACTGAGGCCCAGAGAAGGGAAGTGACTCGCCCAAAGTCACCCAGCTGACAAGTGGCGGAGGCGGGATTTGAATCCGTGACCGCCAACTACAAAACCCAGGCACTTTTCCACTGAGCCACGCCGCTTCTCAGCATAAATAACGATGGGACTGGTTAAGTGCTTATTATGGAATAGGAAGGATGGTATTTGGTAAGCGCTTACGATGTGCCAAGCACTGTTCTAAGCGCTGGGGAAGATACAGGGTCATCAGGTTGTCCCCCGTGGGGCTCCCAGTCTTCATCCCCATTTGACAGATGAGGTCACTGAGGCCCGGAAGTGAAGTGACTTGCCCCACGTCACACAGCTGATAAGCGGCGGGGCCGGGATTAGAACCCACGACCTCCGACTGTCAAGCCCGGGCTCTTTCCATTAAGCCACGCTGCCAGGCACTGTACTAAGCGCGGGGGTGGACGCCGGCAAATCCGTCTCTGTCCCACGTGGGGCCCACAGTCCAGTCTTAATCTTCGTCTTCTAGACTGTAAGCCCGCTGTTGGGTAGGGACCGTCTCTATATGTCGCCAACTCGTACTTCCCAAGCGCTTAGTACAGTGCTCTGCACACAGTAAGCGCTCAATAAATGGAGAAGCAGCGTGGCTCAGCGGAAAGAGCCCGGGCTTTGGAGTCCGAGGTCATGGGTTCGAATCCCAGCTCCGCCACGTCAGCTGTGCGACCTTGGGCAAGTCACTTAACTTCTCTGAGCCTCAGTTACCTCATCTGTAAAATGGGGATTAAGACTGTGAGCCCCACGAGGGACAACCTGATCACCTTGTATCCCCCCGGCGCTTAGAACAGTGCTTTCACATAGTAAGCGCTTAACAAATGCCATTATTATTATTATTATTATTATTATTATTATTATTATTAAATATGATTGATTAATTAATCCCCATTTTGCAGATGAGGTAACTGAGGGCCGGAGAAGTGAAGCGGCTTGCCCAAGGTCACCCAGCAGACAAATGGCACAGTTGGGTAGGGACTGTCTCTATATGTTGCCAACTTGGACTTCCCAAGCGCTTAGTACAGTGCTGTGCACACAGTAAGCACTCAATAAATGCAATTGATTAATCCCCATTTTGCAGATGAGGTAACTGAGGGCCGGAGAAGTGAAGCGACTTGCCCAAGGTCACCCAGCAGACAAATGGCACAGTTGGGTAGGGATTGTCTCTGTATGTTGCCAACTTGTACTTCCCAAGCGCTTAGTCCAGTGCTCTGCACACAGTTAAGCGCCCAATAAATACGACTGATTAATCCCCATTTGGCAGATGAGGTAACTGAGGGCCGGAGAAGTGAAGCGGCTTGCCCAAGGTCACCCAGCAGACAAATGGCACAGTTGGGTAGGGACTGTCTCTGTATGTTGCCAACTTGGACTTCCCAAGCGCTTAGTCCAGTGCTCTGCACACAGTAAGCGCTCAATAAATACGATTGATTAATCCCCATTTTGCAGATGAGGTAATAATAATAATAATAATGTTGGTATTTGTTAAGCGCTTACTATGTGCAAAGCACTGTTCTAAGCGCTGGGGCGGATACAAGGTGATCAGATTGTCCCATATGGGGCTCCCAGTCTTCATCCCCATTTTACAGGTGAGGTCACTGGGGCCCGGAGAAGTGAAGTGACTTGCCCAAAGTCCCACAGCTGCCAAATGGCGGAGTGGGGATTCGAACCCTTGACCTCTGATTCCCAAACTGAGGGCTGGAGAAGTGAAGCGGCTTGCCCAAGGTCACCCGGCAGACAAACGGCACTGGTGGGTAGGGACCGTCTCTATACGTTGCCAACTTGGACTTCCCAAGCGCTTAGTACAGTGCTCTGCACACAGTTAAGCGCCCAATAAATACGATTGATTAATCCCCATTTGGCAGATGAGGTAACTGAGGGCCGGAGAAGTGAAGCGGCTTGCCCAAGGTCACCCGGCAGACAAACGGCACAGTTGGGTAGGGACCGTCTCTATACGTTGCCAACTTGGACTTCCCAAGCGCTTAGTACACTGCTGTGCACACAGTAAGCGCTCAATAAATACGATTGATTAATCCCCATTTGGCAGATGAGGTAACTGAGGGCCGGAGAAGTGAAGTGGCTTGCCCAAGGTCACCCAGCAGACAAACGGCGCAGTTGGGTAGGGACCGTCTCTATACGTTCCCAAGCGCTTAGTCCGGTGCTCCGCACACAGTAAGCGCTCAATAAGTACGACCGATCGATTAGGACCCGCGACGCCACGCTGAGCCCGTTGTTGGGTAGGGACCGTCTCCGTTGCCGACTCGTGCTTTCCGAGCGCTTAGTCCAGTGCTCTGCGCACAGTCAGCGCTCAGTACATCCGATGGAGTGAATGAATGCTTCCCGGGGGTGGAGGGAGGGGAGCCGGGACCGGCCGGACCCCCGGGGGCCCCGCGGTGCCCACCTTGAGCCTGGTATCCTCCTCGGGGAGGCTGAAGTTGAGCAGCTGGAAGTCGCCGGGCGAGTCGGCGTAGGTGTAGACGCGAATGGAGAAGTCGCAGCTGGCCATGGGCACCCTCACCACGTTGTACTCGATGCCTGGGGTGGGGGCGAGGGGCATCAGGGGGCGGCGGGGGGCCGCGGGAGTGGGGGGCCCGGGCGGGGGGCGTCCTCACCATCCTCGGAGAAGTAGGCCCGCAGCAGCTGGTCCTGGGCGGGCGGGCTCAGGCCCAGGATGTTGAGGGCGGCCGCGTCCGTCATGGCCCCCCCGAACCCCTTGATGCGCTGGAACAGCTGCTGCGGCCGCAGGGTCAGCAGCAGACCTGGGCCGGGCACGGCGGGCGAGACCAGGGGTCAGGCCCGGGCACGGATTCCCGGCCGGGAATGGGCCGGACGTGGGCCCGGCGGGCGACACGTCGGGCTCAGTTTGGAGACGCAGGGATACCCGGCTGGGCACGGGGGGGGGGGGGGGGACTCAGGGCCAGGCCAAGGAGCGAGGTGGCAGGGACACCAGGCCGGGCACACTGGGCAACCGAGGCGAGGCCAGGGCCATTGAGGTGGCAGGGACCCGGGGCGCAGGGACAACTGACTGGGCACCGGGGGTGGCACCTCTGCCCATGCAGTTGGGGTGGACGGCACCCTGGCTCAGCTCCAACCGGCGCCCGGCCCGGCTGGTCTCGTAGCGGCTGAAGGTGCCCAGGGCCGCGGACGTGGGGCCGGGCAGGGATTCCCGGCTGGGAATGGGCCGGACGTGGGCCCGGCGGGCGACACGTCGGGGTCAGTTTGGGGACGCAGGGATACCCGGCTGGGCACGGGGGGGGGGGGGGGGGACTCAGGGCCAGGCCAAGGAGCGAGGTGGCAGGGACACCAGGCTGGGGACACTGGGCAACCGAGGCGAGGCCAGGGCCATTGAGGTGGCAGGGACCCGGGGCGCAGGGACAACTGACTGGGCACCGGGGGTGGCACCTCTGCCCGTGCGGTTGGGGCGGATGGCACCCTGGCTCAGCTCAAACCGGCGCCCGGCCCGGCTGGTCTCGTAGCGGCTGAAGGTGCCCAGGGCCGCGGACGTGGGGCCGGGCAGGGATTCCCGGCTGGGAATGGGCCGGACGTGGGCCCGGCGGGCGACACGTCGGGGTCAGTTTGGGGACGCAGGGATACCCGGCTGGGCACTGGGGGGGGGGGGGGGAACTCAGGGCCAGGCCAAGGAGCGAGGTGGCAGGGACACCAGGCTGGGGACACTGGGCAACCGAGGCGAGGCCAGGGCCATTGAGGTGGCAGGGACCCGGGGCGCAGGGACAACTGACTGGGCACCGGGGGTGGCACCTCTGCCCGTGCGGTTGGGGCGGATGGCACCCTGGCTCAGCTCCAACCGGCGCCCGGCCCGGCTGGTCTCGTAGCGGCTGAAGGTGCCCGGGGCCGCGGACGTGGGGCAGGGAAGGGATTCCCAGCTGGGAATGGGCCAGACATGGGCCCGGCGGGCGACACGTCGGGGTCAGTTTGGGGACGCAGGGATACCCGGCTGGGAACGGGTCCCAGACGTGGGCCCGGCGGGCGACACGTCGGGGTCAGTTTGGGGACGCAGGGATACCCGGCTGGGCACGGGGGGGGAAAACTCAGAGCCAGGCCAAGGAGTGAGGTGGCAGGGACACCAGGCTGGGGACACTGGGCAACCGAGGCGAGGCCAGGGCCATTGAGGTGGCAGGGACCCGGGGCGCAGGGACAACTGACTGGGCACCGGGGGTGGCACCTCTGCCCGTGCGGTTGGGGCGGATGGCACCCTGGCTCAGCTCAAACCGGCGCCCGGCCCGGCTGGTCTCGTAGCGGCTGAAGGTGCCCGGGGCCGGCAGGGTCAGGGGGCCCGGCGAGTCGCAGTAAGTGGCGTTGCAGACGCAGACGACGGAGCCGTAGCCGAAGCTGCGGGGGACGCAGGGGCGGGCACCTGGGTGGGCACGGGGCGGGTGAGAGGGACTCCCAACGCGCCCCGGTCCCCCGTCCCCCCTAACACCCCGGTCCCCGGCCTACCCGTCGTCCAGGACAGCAGCTGGACGAAGAGCAGGCCACGTAGATGGAAACGGGCAGGGCCCATCGTGTCCTGGAAATAAGAGGAATTTTGGTCATCAATAATCATCATCATCAATCATATTTATTGAGCGCTTACTATGTGCAGAGCACTGTACTAAGCGCTTGGGAAGTACAAATTGGCAACATAAAGAGACAGTCCCTACCCAACAGTGGGCTCACAGTCTAAAAGGGGGAGACAGAGAACAAAACCAAACATACTAACAAAATAAAATAAATAGAATAGATAGGTACAAGTAAAATAGAGTAATAAATATGTACAAACATATATCCATATATACAGGTGCTGTGGGGAAGGGAAGGAGGTAAGATGGGGGGATGGAGAGGGGGACGAGGGGGAGAGGAAGGAAGGGGCTCAGCCTGGGAAATAATAATAATGATGGCATTTATTGAGCGCTTACTATGTGCAAAGCGCCGTGCTAAGCGCTGGGAAGCAGCACGGCCTAGGGGCGAGAGCCCCGGCCCGGGAGACGGAAGGTCATGGGTTCTAATCCCGGTTCTGCCGTGGGACCTGGGGCAAGTCCTGGAGAAGCAGCATGGCTCAGTGGAAAGAGCACGGACTTTGGAGTCAGAGGTCATGGGTTCAAATCCCGGCTCTGCCACTTGTCAGCTGTGTGACTTTGGGCAAGTCACTTCACTTCTCTGGGCCTCAGTTGCCTCATCTGTAAAATGGGGATGAAGACTGTGAGCCCCCTTGGGACAACCTGATCACCTTGTAACCTCCCCAGCGCTTAGAACAGTGCCTTGCACATAGTAAGCGCTTAATAAATGCCATTATAAGAATAATAATAATGTCGTCTGCTCGTTGTCTGCTTAGAACAGGGCTTTGCACATAGTAAGCGCTTAATAAGTTTATTTGTTTATTTTACTTGTACATATCTATTTTGTTAGTATGGTTTTGTTCTCTGACTCCCCCCTTTCAGACTGTGAGCCCACTGTTGGGTAGGGACTGTCTCTATACGTTGCCAACTTGGACTTCCCAAGCGCTTAGTACAGTGCTCTGCACACAATAAGCGCTCAATAAATACGATTGATGATGATGATGTGAGCACACTGTTGGGTAGGGGCTGTCTCTATACGTTGCCAACTTGGACTTCCCAAGCGCTTAGTACAGTGCTCTGCACACAGTCAGCACTCAATAAATACGATTGACTGATTAATAAATAACGTTAGTATTATTATTATTGTGGGCAAGGAATGTCACTGTTTGTGACATCTAGAGACGGTCCCTACCCAACAGCGGGCTCACAGTCTAGAAGGGGGAGACGGACAACAAAACAAAACAGATTAACAAAATAAAATAGAGTAATAAATCTGTACAAACATATATACAGGTGCTGGGGGGAGCGGCCAAACAATAAATACGATTGAATGAATGAATGTAGTGTGCTTTCCCAGGCGCTTAGTCCAGAGCCCTGCACACAGGAAGCGCTCAGTAAATGCGATCGAATGAATGAAGTCACCTCATCTCCGGGCCTCAGTTCCCTCATCTGGAAAATGGGGATTGAGAGCGTCAGCCCTATGTGGGACAGAGACGGCGTCCAACCCGATTACCTCGTTATCTGCCCCAGCACTTGGAACGGTGCCTAACACATAGTAAGCGCTTAACATATCCCAGAATTATTCATTATTATACAGGATAATCAGGTTGGAAACAGGATAATCGGGTTGGAGACAGAATGGGCCGATGGGTGTATCGGTGGAGGGCACGGGGCGGGGGAGGGGATGATCACAGAGTTGGGGGGAGGCCAGTACAGTGTCCCCTCCGCACTTCCCCAGGGCAGTGCCTCCCCCCATCCCCCCTTGCCCACCCACTCTCTCCCCACCCCAGAACTTGTCATTCGGTCGTATTTATCGAGCACTTACCGTGTGCAGGGCACTGTACTAAGCGCTTGGGAGAGTCCAGTAGGAGCGATACACAGGGACATTCCCTGCCCACAGTGAGCTTCTGATCTAGAGGGGGGAGACGGACAGGAATATTAACATTAATATTAAAGACAACCCGTCTCCCCCACAGAGGTGAGTTTCTGGTCAGAAGTTGAGGGGGACGTGCGGTCAATCAGTCGTATGTACTGAGCGCTCACTGGGTGCAGAGCACTGTATTAAGCGCTTGGGAAAGGACAACCGAACAAGTCATTCGTTCAATCCTATCATTCATTCATTCGATCATATTTGTTGAGCGCTTACTGTGTGCAAAGCACTACTAAGAGCTTGGGAGAGGACATTAGTACAAATCATTGAATCGTATTGCACGCTTATTGTGTGCAGAGCACTGTACTAAGCGGTTGGGAGAGGACACTAGGACAACAGTCATTCAATCAATCGTATTTATTGAGCGCTTACTGTGTGCAGAGCACTGTCCTAAGCGCTTGGGAGAGAGAACACTAGAACGACGGTCATTCATTCAGTCATATCGAACGCTGTTCATTCATTCGATCGCATTTATGGAGCGCTTACTGTGTGCAGAGCACTGTACTAAGCGCCTGGGAAGTACAAGTTGGCAACATAGACGGTCCCTACCCAATCAAGCGGCTCACAGTCTAGAAGGGGGAGACAGACAACAAAACAAAACAAGCAGACGGGTGTCAAAGTCGTCAGAACAAATAAAATTCTAGCCAGAGGCACATCATTAACAAAATAAATAGAATAGTTTAAGTATGTACAAGTAAAATCAATGGAGTAATAATCAATCAATTGTATTGAGCGCTTACTGTGTGCAGAGCACTGTACTAAGCGCTTGGGATGTACAAATTGGCAACATCTAGAGACGGTCCCTACCCAACAGTGGGCTCACAGCCTAGAAGGGGGAGACAGAGAACAAAACAAAACATATTAACAAAATACATAGAATAAATATGTACAAATAAAATAGAGTAATAAATACGTACAAACATATATACATATATACAGGTGATGTGGGGAGGGGAGGTGGGGGGGATGGGGAGGAGGGGGAATATACAGTGACGGTCCCTACCCAACAGCGGGCTCACAGTCTAGAAGGGGGAGACAGACAACAAAACAAAATATATTAACAAAATAAAATAAATAGAATAAATATGTACAAATAAAAAAATTGAGTAATACATACGTACAAATATACATATATACAGATGCTGTGGGGAGGGGAAGGAGATAAGGCGCGGGGGATGGGGAGTGGAAGGAGGGGGCTCAATCTGGGAAGGCCTCCTGGAGGAGGGGAGCTCTCAGTAGGTCTGTACAAACATACTTCCCAAGCGCTTAGTACAGTGCTCTGCACACAGTAAGCGCTCAATAAATACGATTGAATGAATGAATATATACAGGTGCTGTGGGGAGGGGAAGGAGGTAGGGCAGACGGGGGGATAGGGAGGAAGAGAGGAGAAAAGGGGGCTCAGTCTGGGAAGGCCTCCTGGAGGAGGGGAGCTCTCAGTAGGTCTGTACAAACATACTTCCCAAGCGCTTAGTACAGTGCTCTGCACACAGTAAGGGCTCAATAAATACGATTGAATGAATGAATATATACAGGTGCTGTGGGGAGGGGAAGGAGGGAGGGCAGACGGGATAGGGAGGAAGAGAGGAAAAAAGGGGGCTCAGTCTGGGAAGGCCTCCTGGAGGAGGGGAGCTCTGTGCGCAAAGCAATCAATCAATCGTATTTATTGAGCGCTTACTGTGTGCAGAGCACTGGACTAAGCGCTTGGTAAGTACAAGTTGGCAACATACAGAGACAGTCCCTACCCAACAGTGGGCTCACAGTCTAAAAGGGGGAGACGGAGAACAAAACCAAACATACTCGCAAAATAAAATAAATAGAATAGATAGGTACAAGTAAAATAAATAAATAAAGAGTAATCAATCTGTACAAACATATATACAGGTGCTGTGGGGAAGGAAAGGAGGTAAGATGAGGGGGATAAGGAGGGGGAGAGGAAGGAAGGGGCTCAGTGTGGGAAGGCCTCCTGGAGGAGGTGAGCTCTCAGTAGGGCCTTGAAGGGAGGAAGAGAGCGAGATTGGCGGGTGGGCAGAGCGATTGGGGGCATTCCAGGCACTGTACTAAGCGCTTGGGCGCGGACAAGAGAACAAGAGTCCTGCCCACAAGGAGGTGACAGTCCAGGAGGAAAGGGACCCCTTCTCCTCCTCATTGCCCTCCCCCCTTAGTCCAGTGCTCTGCACACAGTAAGCGCTCAATAAATACGATTGGATGAATGAATGAATGAATGAATCTGGGCCCCCTCTCACCTGTGGGGGGGGGGGGGGTGCTTGGCGCAGGCGCAGTGGGTCGGCGTCGCCTTCGTCTTTGGGCCGGGCCCGGGCGGTGGCGCCCCTTAGTAGCCGGGTGTCACGTGACGGCCCCGAGTGGGCGGGGACGTCACGTGACCGCTGGGCGGTCTGAGGCGGCCGCCGCCATCTTGGTGGTGGGCAGCCGGGAAGGGGAGACCAAAGAGACCCGCCCTGAGGGAGGGAGAGAGGGCCCGGAGGCGGATGAGGGGGAGACGGCAGAGACACCCCTGAGGGAGGGTCCAGAGATCAGAGACTGGTTGAGGGGGAGATGGCAGAGACCCACCCTGAGGGAGGGCCCAGTGATGGATGAGGGGGAGATGGCAGAGACCCGCCCTGAGGGAGGGCCCAGTGATCAGAGACTGGATGAGGAAGACATGGCGGAGGCACGCCCCGAGGGAAGGCCCAGAGACGGATGAGGGGGAGATGGCAGAGACACGCTCTAAGGAAGGCCCCAGAGATCACAGACGGATGAGGGGGAGATGGCAGAGACCCGCCCTGAGGGAGGGCCCAGAGATCAGAGACTGGATGAGGAAGAGATGGCAGAGACACGCCCCGAGGGAGGGCGCAGAGATGGCAGAGATACGCCCTGAAGGAGGACCCAGAGATCGCAGACGGATGAGGGGGAGATGGCAGAGACACGCCCTGAGGGAGGGCCCAGAGACGGTTGAGGGGGAGATGGCAGAGACACGCTCTGAGGGAGGGCCCAGAGATCAGAGACTGGATGAGGAAGACATGGCGGAGACACGCCCTGAGGGAAGGCCCAGAGACGGATGAGGGGGAGATGGCAGAGACACGCTCTAAGGAAGGCCCCAGAGATCACAGACGGATGAGGGGGAGATGGCAGAGACACGCCCTGAGGGAGGGCCCAGAGATCAGAGACTGGATGAGGAAGAGATGGCAGAGACACGCCCCGAGGGAGGGCCCAGAGGTGGCAGAGAGACGCCCTGAAGGAGGACCCAGAGATCGCAGACGGATGAGGGGGAGATGGCAGAGACACGCCCTGAGGGAGGGCCCAGAGACGGATGAGGGGGAGGTGGCAGAGACACGCTCTGAGGGAGGGCCCAGAGATCAGAGACTGGATGAGGAAGACATGGCGGAGACACGCCCTGAGGGAAGGCCCAGAGACGGATGAGGGGGAGATGGCAGAGACACGCTCTAAGGAAGGCCCCAGAGATCACAGACGGATGAGGGGGAGATGGCAGAGACACGCCCTGAGGGAGGGCCCAGAGATCAGAGACTGGATGAGGAAGAGATGGCAGAGACACGCCCCGAGGGAGGGCCCAGAGGTGGCAGAGAGACGCCCTGAAGGAGGACCCAGTGATCGCAGACGGATGAGGGGGAGATGGCAGAGACACGCCCTGAGGGAGGGCCCAGAGACGGATGAGGGGGAGGTGGCAGAGACACGCTCTGAGGGAGGGCCCAGAGATGGCAGAGGCACCCCCTGAGGGAGGGCCCAGAGATCGGAGACGGATGAGGGCGAGATGGCAGAGACAAGCCCTGAGGGAGGGCTCAGAGACGGATGAGGGGGAGATGGCAGACACATGCTCCGATGGAGGGTCCAGAGACCACAGACGGATGAGGGGGAGATGGCAGAGACCCGCCCTGAGGGAGGGCCTAGAGATAGATGAGGGGGAGATGGCAGAGGCACGCTCTGAGGGAGGGCCCAGAGATGGCAGAGATACACCCTGAAGGAGGACCCAGAGATCACAGACGGATGAGGGGAAGATGGCAAGAGACCCGCCCTGAGGGAGGGCCCAGAGATCAGAGACTGGGTGAGGAAGAGATGGCAGAGACACGCCCTGAAGGAGGCCCCAGAGATCACAGACGGATGAGGGGCAGATGGCAGAGACACGCTCTGAGGGAGAGCCCAGAGATGGCAGAGATACACCCTGAAGGAGGACCCAGAGTTCACAGACGGATGAGGGGGAGATGGCAGAGACACGCCCTGAGGGAGGGCCCAGAGACGGAGGAGGGGGAGATGGCAGAGACACCCCTGAGGGAGGGCCCAGAGATCGCAGACGGATGAGGGGGAGATGGCAGAGACCCGCCCCGAGGGAGGGTCCAGGGACGGATGAGGGGGAGATGGCAGAGACGCCCTGAGAGAGGGCCCAAAGACCGATGAGGAGATGGCAGAGACCCCGCCCTGAGGGAGGGCCTAGAGATAGATGAGGGGGAGATGGCAGAGACACGCCCTGAGGGAGGGCCCAGAGATCAGAGACCGATAAGATGGCAGAGACCCGCCCTGAGGGAGGGCCTAGAGATAGATGAGGGGGAGATGGCAGAGACACGCCCCGAGGGAGGGCCCAGAGATCAGAGACTGGATGAGGAAGAGATGACAGAGACACGCCCTGAGGGAGGGCCCAGAGATGGCAGAGATACACCCTGAAGGAGGACCCAGAGATCACAGACGGATGAGGGGGAGATGGCAGAGACCCGCCCTGAGGGAGGGCCCAGAGACGGGTGAGGGAGAGATGGCAGAGACCCGCCCTGAGGGAGGGCCCAGAGGTCAGATACCGATGAGGAGATGGCAGAGACCCGCCCTGAGGGAGGGCCCAGAGATAGATGAGGGGGGAGATGGCAGAGACACGCCCCGAGGGAGGGCCCAGTGATGGATGAGGGGGAGATGGCAGAGACTCTGAGGGAGGGCCCAGAGATAGATGAGGGGGAGATGGCAGAGACACGCCCTGAGGGAGGGCCCAGAAATCACAGACCGATGAGGGGGAGATGGCAGAGACACGCCCTGAGGGAGGGCCCAGAGATGGCAGAGATACGCCCTGAAGGAGGACCCAGAGATCACAGACGGATGAGGGGAAGATGGCAGAGACTCGCCCTGAGGGAGGGCCCAGCGATCAGAGACTGGATGAGGGGGAGATGGCAGAGACACGCCCTGAAGGAGGGCCCAGTGATGGATGAGGGGGAGATGGCCGAGACACGCTCTGAGGGAGGGCCCAGAGATGGCAGGGACACGCCCTGAGGGAGGGCCCAGAGATCAGAGACTGGATTGTACTTCCCAAGCGCTTAGTACAGTGCTCCGCACACAGTAAGCGCTCAATAAATACGATTGAATGAACGAATGGATGAGGGGAGATGACAGAGACACGCCCTGAGGGAGGGTCCAGAGACGGATGAGGGGGAGATGGCAGACATCTATGTGTTGCCAACTTGTGCTTCCCAAGCGCGTAGTCCAGTGCTCTGCACACAGTAAGCGCTCAATAAATACGATTGATTGATTGACACTCCCTGAGGGAGGGCCCAGAGATCAATCAATCAATCAATCAATCGTATTTTTTGAGCGCTTACTGTGTGCAGAGCACTGGACTAAGCGCTTGGGACGTACAAATTGGAAACATATATCAGAGACTGGATGAGGGGGAGATGGCAGAGACACGCCCCGAGGGAGGGCCCAGAGAAGTGAAGTGATTTGCCCCAAGTCACACAGCTGACAAGTGACAGAAGTGGGATTAGAACCCACGACCTCAGACTCCCAAGTCGGGGCAGCGTGGCTCAGTGGAAAGAGCACAGGGTTTGGGAGTCAGAGGTCATGGGTTCTAATCCCTGCTCTGCCACATGATGATATTTGTGCAAAGCACTGCTCTAAGCGCTGGGGAGGTTACAAGGTGATCAGGTTGTCCCACGGGGGACTCACAGTCTTCACCCCCATTTTACAGATGAGGGAACTGAGGCCCAGAGAAGCTAAGTGACTTGCCCAAAGTCACACAGCTGACAGTTGGCAGAGCCGGGATTTGAACCCATGACCTCTGACTCCAAAGCCCGGGCTCTTTCCACTGAGCCACAATGCTACCTGTCTGCTGTGTGACCTTGGGCAAGTCACTTTTCTCTGAGCCTCAGTTCCCTCATCTGTCAAATGGGGATGTAGACTGGGAGCCCCACGGGGGACAACCTGATCACCCTGTATCACCCCCCACCTCCAGCGCCGCTTAGAACAGTGCTTTGCATATATGTATGTATGTTTGTACATATTTATTACTCTATTTGTTTATTTTACTTGTACATATCTATTCTATTTATTTTATTTTGTTAGTATGTTTGGTTTTGTTCTCTGCCTCCCCCTTTTAGACTGTGAGCCCACTGTTGGGTCGGGACTGTCTCTAGATGTTGCCAACTTGGACTTCCCAAGCGCTTAGTACAGTGCTCTGCACATAGTAAGCGCTCAATAAATACGATTGATTGATTGATTGATTGATTTGCACATAGCGCTTAACAAATGCCATCCTTATTATTATTTCCACTAATCTACCCCAGCACTCAGTGCCTGGCACATAGTAAGCGCTTAACAAATACCACAATAATAAGAGTAACGATTATCATTATTAATAATTATTATTATTATCATTATTATGGCCAAGGCCAGGACCGACGACTATGGCTCGCCTAGCCTCGCCCGCTGGCCAGCAGAGGGCGCCCCGCAACTAGGGAATCCCGCAGAGACAATCATTCATTCATTCATTCAATCGTATTTATTGAGCGCTTACTGTGTGCAGAGCACTGTACTAAGCGCTTAGGGAAGTCCAAGTTGGCAACATCTAGAGACGGTCCCTACCCAACAACGGACTCACAGTCTTGGCGAGGCAGAGATACGCAGAGATCGAGACAGATCACGGGGAGAGAGAGAGACGGTTCCAGAAGGAGGCAGATGAGATGAGGGACTCTAAGGCCACTCTGGGCAGCGAAATAATGATAATGACAATAATAATAATAATAATAATAATAATAATAGCATTTGTTAAGCGCTTACTATGTGCAAAGCACTGTTCTAAGCGCTGGGGGGGGGATACAAGGTGATAAGGTGGACACTCGTGGGGCTCACAGTCTTCATCCTCATTTTCCAGATGAGATAACTAAGGCCCAGAGAATAATAATAATAACAACAACAATAATAATGGCATTTATTAAGCGCTTACTACGTGAAAAGCACTGTTCTAAGCGCTGGGGAGGTTACAAGGTGATCAGGTTGTCCCTAGGGGGGCTCACAGTCTTCATCCCCATTTTACAGGTGCGGGAACTGAGGCCCAGGGAAGTGAAGCGACCTGCCCAAAGTCACCCAGCTGACAAGCGGTGGAGTCGGGATTAGAACCCATGACCTCTGATTCCCAAACTGGGGAGGTTACAAGGTGATCAGGTTGTCCCTCGGGGGGCTCACAGTCTTCATCGCCATTTTACAGATGAGGGAACTGAGGCCCAGGGAAGTGAAGCGACTTGCTCAAAGTCACCCAGCTGACAAGCGGTGGAGTCAGGATTGGAACCCATGACCTCTGATTCCCAAGCCCGGGCTCTTTCCACTGAGCCAAAGGGTCTGCTCGTTCGGATGGACTCTCCCAAGCGCTTAGGGCAGTGCTCTGTACCTGAGAAGCAGTGTGGCTCAGTGGAAAGAGCCCGGGCTTGGGAGTCAGAGGTCGTGGGTTCTAATCCCGCTTCTGCCACTGACGTTGGGCAAGTCACGTCACTTCTCTGTGCCTCAGTTCCCTCATCTGGGAAATGGGGATGAAGACTGTGAGCCCCACGTGGGACACCCTGATGTCCTTGGCTTGGCACCTAGTAAGCGCTTAACAAATACCGTCATCATTGTTATAATAATAATAATGGCATTTGTTAAGCGCTTACTAGGTGCCCAACACTGTTCTAAGCTCTTGGTTAGTAGTGGTCGCTCAAGGAATACCACTGAAGTTGCCACAAGTCAATCAGGTAAGAGGACAATAATAATGATGGCATTTATTAAGCGCTTACTCTGTGCAAAGCACTGTTCTAAGCGCTGGGGAGGTTACAAAGTGATCAGCTTGTCCCACGGGGGGCTCACAGTCTTCATCCCCATTTTACAGATGAGGGAACTGAGGCCCAGAGAAGTGAAGTGACTCGCCCAAAGTCACCCAGCTGACAACTGGTGGAGCTGGGATTTGAACCCATGACCTCTGACTCCAAAGCCCGGGCTCTTTCCAGAGCCACGCTGCTCAGAGGAGGAGGAGGAGGAGAGGGAAGGAAAGGAGGAGGGAATGCGAAGCCGTTAGTCCCAGGATTTCGGTTTGATGATGGGGGAGTCAATCAATCGTATTGCAATCAATCAATCGTATTTATTGAGCGCTTACTATGTGCAGAGCACTGAGTCGGAGGCATTGGGCGTTCATCCACTCAGTCGTATTTAGGGAGCGCTTACGGTGTGCACAGCACTGGACTAAGCGCTTGGGAGAGGTCGATGAAGGAGAAAACAGACAAATCCCCTGCCCACGACGGCCTAGAGAAGAGGGATGGATTCACTAGAGCGTCTTGTTTCCCTCTGCTTGCGTCTCTCAGCGTCTCTGACTCAGTTTCCCTCTAACCGTGTCTCTCAGGGTGTCTGTCTCTGTTTCCCCTCCATCCTCATCTCTCAGGGCTTCTCGCTGTCTCTTTTTCCCTCTCCCGCTCCGTGTCTCTTGGCTGAGGTTACCTGTCTCTACGTGAGCCCATTGTAGTCCACTGTTGGGTAGGGACTGTCTCTCTATGTTGCCAACTTGTACTTCCCAAGCGCTTAGTACAGTGCTCTGCACACGGTAAGCGCTCAATAAATACGATTGATTGATTGATTGATTGTTGGGTAGGGACCGTCTATGTTGCCAACTTGTACTTCCCAAGCGCTGTGTACAGTGCTCTGCACACCGTAAGCGCTCAATAAATACGATGGAATGAATGAATGAATGATCAGTTGACCCGTTCAGACCGTCATTCATTCCATCGTATTTATTGAGCGCTTACGGTGTGCGGAGCACTGGACTAAGCACTTGGAAAGTTCAAGTTGGCAACAGACAGAGACGGTCCCTACCCAACAACGGGCTCATAATCTTTGCCCACCTCGGGTCTCTCTGTCTCTCTCTTTCCATCAGCCAACATCTCTGGGCCTCAGTGACCTCATCTGTAAAATGGGGTTTAAGACTGTGAGCCCCACGGGGGACAACCTGATCACCTTGGATCTACCCCAGCGCTTGGCGCATAGTAAGTGCTTACCAAAGACCATAATTATTGCTATTATTTATCGATCGATCGCCTCTGTCCGTCTCGGGGTCTGTCTGGACTTGCCCAAGGCCACACCCATCAGACAAGGGGCGGAGCCAGCGATTATTATTATTATTAATTATTATATATTAATATATTATATATAAATAATATAATATTGATAATAATAATAATGGCATTTGTTGAGCACCTACGATGTGCAAAGCACTGTTCTAAGCACTGGGGAGGATACAAGGTGATTAAGTTGTCCCACGTGGGGCTCACAGTCTTCATCCCCATTTTAGAAATGAGGTCACTGAGGCCCAGAAAGGTGAAGTATATGTATATGTATATATGCTTGTACATATTTATTACTCTATTTATTTATTTTACTTGTACATATCTATTCTATTTATTTTATTTTGTTAGTATGTTTGGTTTTGTTCTCCGTCTCCCCCTTTTAGACTGTGAGCCCACTGTTGGGTAGGGACTGTCTCTAGATGTTGCCAACTTGGACTTCCCAAGCGCTTAGTACAGTGCTCTGCACACAGTAAGTGCTCAATAAATACGATTGATGATGATGATGATGATGAAGTGACTTGCCCAAAGTCATCTAGCTGACAAGTGGCAGAGTCGGGCTTAGAACCCATGACCTCTGACTCCCAAGCCCGGGCTCCTTCCACTGAGCCACGCTACTTCTGAGGGTGCAGAGCCCTGGAATAATAATAATAATGATAATAATGGTATCATTATTATTATTAATAACGATATTAATAATAAATGCCAACATTAATGATATTTGTTAAGTGCTTACTATGTGCGAAGTGCTGTTCTAAGCGCTGAGGGGGGATACAAGGTGATCAGGTTGTCCCACATGGGGCTCACAGTCTTCATCCCCATTTTACAGGTGAGGTAACTGAGGCCCAGAGAAGTGAAGTGGCTTGCCCAAAGTCATACAGCTGACAAGCAGCGGAGCGGGGATTTGAACCCATGGCCTCTGACTCCCAAGCCCGGGCTCTTTCCACTGAACCACGCGCTTGGGACAGGACGATATGACGATCAAAAGGTACATAATTCTATTATTCCATTTACAATTTATAATTCCATTCATTTACTTTATAATGCCTGTTTACTTGTGTTGATGTCTGGCTCTCCCCGCCCCCCCCCAGACTGTGATCCCATCGAGGGCAGGGATCGTCTCTCTTTGTTGCTGAATTGTACTTTCATCATCATCATCATCATCATCATCATCATCATCATCATCATCAATCGTATTTATTGAGCGCTTACTGTGCACAGAGCACTGTACTAAGCGCTTGGGAAGTGCAAATTGGCAACATCTAGAGACAGTCCCTACCCAACAGTGGGCTCACAGTCTAAAAGGGGGAGACGGAGAACAAAACCAAACATACTAACAAAATAAAAGAAATAGAATAGATATGTACAAGTAAAATAAATAAATAAATAGAGTAATAAATCTGTACAAACATATATACATATGTACAGGTGCTGTGGGGAAGGGAAGGAGGTAAGATGGGGGGATGGAGAGGGGAGTCCAGCGCTCTGCACACAGTACATATTTATTACTCTATTTTTCTTGCGCGTATTTACTATTCTATTTATTTTATTTTGTTAATATGTTTTGTTTTGTTGTCTGTCTCCCCCTTCTAGACTGTGAGCCCGCTGTTGGGTAGGGACCGTCTCTGTATGTTGCCAACTTGGACTTCCCAAGCGCTCAGTACAGTGCTCTGCACACAGTAAGCGCTCAATAAATACGAATGAATGAATGAATAATAATCATGATGGTATTTGTTAAGCGCTT